>NC_080700.1:21134722-21439179 GCF_030445035.2 Dasypus novemcinctus
CTCACACTTGCATTGTATCCCACGTGTTTACAGAGTGTTTGGGTACACAGGGTTTTTAAATTAATTATTCCGGATGAGGGTTTTTTTAAATTTCAAGATACATAGATCACACAAAACGTTACATTAAAAAATATGAGGTTCCCATACACCCCACTCCCCCACCCCACTCCTCCCACATCAACAACCTCTTTCATCATTGTGGCACATTCACTGCATTTGGTGAATACATCTTGGAGCACTGCTGCACTGCATGGATTATAGTTACATTGTAGTTTACACTCTCCCAGTCCATTCGGTGGGCCATGGCAGGACATAGAATGTCCAGCACCTGTTCCCTGCAATATCACTCAGGACAATTCCAAGTTCAAAAATGGCTCCTGACGGCAGGCCAAGTGCCCTTGCTCCTGCAGCCCTACGGGGACGCCCGCCAAGCGGTGGGCTGCCCCGTGGGCTGGGGTGGGTGGGGGGAGTGGATCCTCAGTGCGAGACGCCCGGAGGGCGGACCGAGCAGCAGTGGCAGCCTCGGCCGCCTCTGGAGGAGAGGGGCGTCCAGGACTTGGAGAGTGACACGTGTACACCGGGGCTCTGTTACGTGGCCCTGCATTACAGCCTCTGGTTTCCCTTTTTTTTTTAAAGGAGGTACCAGGGATCGAACCCGGGACCTCGTGTGTGGGAGGCAGGTGCTCAACCACTGAGCTCCTCCCGCTCCCCCGGCCTCTGATTCTCTGCCCAACCGCCCCCGCCGCCATCCCCGCGCACGGCGGTCCAGCCGGGAGGCCCACGGGGCTCGCTCACCCGCGTGGCGGGGTTGTCTGTCTGTCCAGGTGACACGGGACGCGCGCACTTACAGCGTGGGGGTGTGCACCGCAGCCGCGAGCCCGCAGCAGGAGGGCTGCCGGGACGGCGGCGTCTGCCTGCTGTCGGGGAACAAGGGCGTCTCCTTCGGGCGCCTGGCGTCCATGCGGCTGGACTTCCGGCACCAGGACGAGGCGGTCATCCTCAGTTACGTCAACGGCGACATCTGCCCCCCAGGTGAGCCCCCTGGGCTCCCGGGCCGGCCTGCGGGGAGACGGGGAACGGGGCACACCCCGGGGACGGAGGGCGGGCGCCCCGGGTTCAAACCGCGGCAGGCTCTCCGCTCCCCACGAGGTGCCCGCGGGCGTGGCGGCGGGTGAAGGAGGGCGTCCAGCACTCGGGCCCGGGTGGCCTCTGGAGGGCGCAGGCCCTGCCGCCTCGGTGTTGGCCGGCCTGGCGCGGCCGCTGGGACGCCGGCCGCGGGCAGAGCTGCAGTCGGCTCCTCTCTTCCCAGAAACGGACGAGGGCGAGCCCTGCGTCTTCCCCTTCGTGTTCAACGGCAAAAGCCACGAAAGCTGCATCTTTGAAGGAAGGGCCAACCTGTGGTGCGCCACCACGGCCAACTACGACCGGGACCACGAGTGGGGGTTTTGCCAGCACTGTAAGTGGGAGCGCCCGCCGGGGACCCCTCGAGACCCTCGGGGCGTGCCGCAGACCTCGGCCTGCCCCTCCAAGCGAATGGGAGTAGCCCGCTGCCCGTGGCCCTTCTCGCATTGAGTTTATCTAGCGGGGTAGCCTCTTTTACTCTCGTAGTGAGCAACGAAAACCTTTTCATTCACTCCCTGGGAGGCATCCCAGTGACGGCAGCAGAGCCGGCCGAGGTGCAAACGTCGGGCGTGTTTCTAATTTCATTTGTGCTTGCATTCGCGTAGATGGAATCGGACGATTTGTAATCTAGTTTCTTTCACTTAGCAGACTTCCTTCCATGGTAGAAGATTATTAATATACTACTGTGCACTACTGTCCATAGCTTGTCTTGGTTGTATTTTGGCCCAAATATCACCTTGTTATTAATGTCTTGTGACTCTTAATGCACATTTGTCCTGTTTTCTTATATGCGCACTATTAACCGTACTCACTTTTCACGAGAGGGTTTGCTGTGCCACGCAGTCCTGTTTCTTTTAGCTTTCCTTCCAGTGATGTACGTGACCTTAGACTTTCCTTTTCAACAGTTACTATACCCATCCGTTAGCACTGCCCGTTACAGACCCTGTGATGTGCTCTCACCATGTCCCTTTGTCTCCAAGCTGGAAGACGCATTTTTAATACAGATAGTTTGCTGTTAGTATTTTTAGTTTTTGTAGCTCTCAGTACGTTAATCAAGTACTGAACACCCCTACGTGGACATGGGCCCGAGCTGTGGGATTATTAAGAGGCAGAGTGAGGACCGTGCCCTGCTCGAACTTGGTCTGTTTAAAACTGAGGTTCGGACAAATGACCTGAAACGACACCCGCCCAGGGCAGCCCCCGAGGCGCGGCCAGGCGACAGACGGGCCCCCCGGCTGCCGAGTCTAAGAGAGGGGTGCGTGGCCGGGAGCATCGGGACCCCAGGTCGCGGGCTCACCGCCGGTCCCTGCTGCCCCCGCCTCCCCAGCAAACAGCCACCGGACGTCCACCATCATCTTCAAGTGTGACGAAGACGAAGATATCGGGAGGCCCCAGGTCTTCAGCGAGGTCCGCGGGTGCGACGTGGCGTTCGAGTGGTACACCAAGGTCGTCTGCCCGCCGAAGAGGATGGAGTGCAAGTTCATTGAGAACCACAAGACCTACGACCTGCGGCTGCTCTCCTCCCTCACCGGCTCCTGGTCCTTTGCCCACGAAGGCTCCTCGTGAGTACCCGTCGCCGCTTCCGGGGTCGTAGCAGGAGCTGGAGGCCAGCGACGGCGGCTGGTCCACAGCGTTCTCAGCTCCAAGCGGTGGGAACCCCGCGCAGATTTGCTTTACTGCTGTCCTACGCCTAGGAAGCGGCGCGGCGGGGTCAGTTATGGTGCCCAGTGCGTGGTTTCGGGGGCGGAGGGCTTGAGAGTAACAGAAATGGAGCCTAAGACCCCAGAAAAAAACCAAACACCCCCTATTGGCCTGGTGGATTTGTCTCTGAAGGGGGTCCACTGTGTGGGTTTGGGGGCTTAGATTTCACAAGCCGGAGACCTGGTGTCCTTAGGCTCTGCAGTGGCCCGAGGTCACTCAATGCAGTGACAGCAGCGCATGAGGGACACGCGCCCTGCCCCAAGCCTTGGTGGCTGCCCGCTGCAGAGAAGGCACAGGTGCATGGAGAATGCCAGCACCTTGCCTGAGGAAATAGCTTGCCAGCACTCGAGCCGCTGCCTGTCCCACCCCAAAGCCCTCCTCCCTGCTGGCCCTCCTTCCTCCCCGCGTGCCCGGTTGATAATGTCACTTCTTCTGTGATTAAGTAGGTCCTTGGCCTTTCTGAAAACCCATTTTCTCCAAAGCCAGGTGAAAAAAAAAAAAAAGCCTCTGCTCGCACTGGGTAGACTGAGCTTGCGTTCCTCTCTGCCCTTCCCCTCCGTGTCGTTCACAGGTACTTTATCAATTTGTGCCAGAGGATATATAACGGACCCTTCGGCTGCTCCGACAGAGCCAGCATTTGCAGGAAGAGTGACTCTGGTCATGTCCAGGCCTTGGGTCTCGTTCACACCCAGAAGCTGGAAGTTGTCGGTAAGTCATGGGCACCTGCCCATGCTGCTGTGAGGGAGAACAGCCCAAGTGATGAGGGAATCGTGCGGAGGTGGAGTGACGAGTAGTCGGATGCCTGCCCCCCCCACGCAGTGTGCCACTGGGGGTGGTGCCTCCATTTTACAGACAAGAACACTGAGGCCAGATGTTCAGCCACCCCCAGCCGCGGCCCGGGGAGTGGGAGGACGGGGATTCGAACCCGGGTCTCCCTGTGATCTAGCAAGCCGGCCGCGTGCTGTGCGGGAGGAAAGTGGACCGGCGGACGGTCTTCCCTCCTTTAGAAGAGCCGCACATTTGTTCTGCCCTGGCCCTTAGTATAGATTTTCACTTACTACCTTGTGGCTTTTCCTTAAGGAAGTAGAATTGATGGCAGTGTAATACCTTGTGTGTTTCAGATGACAAAGTGATTGTAAGATACTCAAAAGGCTACCGCTGCGGCGAGAACAAGACCACGTCCACGGTGCTGGAACTGGCGTGCGCGACGACAGTGGGCAAACCCACGTTTAAGAGGTGACAAGGCTGTGCTGTCGGCCGGGATCCGGGAAAGAATAGCTCTGGGGAGCTCTTGGAACTCCTCCCCGTGGCTTTGACTTGGGGGGGCTGGAGCTGTATGTGCAGGGGAAGAAGATGTTGGGTTGTCACAAGTTTGAGGGGCCCCTGGCTGATACTTCAGGCCAGAGGGCCAGTTGCTGATTGTTCTGTCTGTGCACACAAGGACAAATTCCCCGGCTAAATTGCCAATGGCACCCTCTTTTGAAACTGTTATTAGACTACAGCAGCTTCTTTGGGCCTGTCTTGCCTTAGAAAATATACTCTTGAACTAGGTTTGTCACTTCGAAAATATATTCTTTAGCTAGATTTGGCCCTTAGAAAATATACTCTTGGACTAGGTGTAGTACTTAGAAAAATGCACTTGAACTAGGTTTAACACTTAGAAAATATACTCTTGAGCCAGATTTGGCACTTAGAACATATACTCTTGAGCCAGATTTGGCACTTAGGAAATATACTCTTGAAGAGACTTAGTACTTCATCTGCTGCCTGAGCAGTATTTACCTGCTCTCCCTCTCTAATATGTCATGGTGGAATCAAAGGGTGTTGGCTGATGCCACCCGGGACAGTTGCTCAAGTGCCCTGTATGGGACCCATGGACAGGCGAGGCCCGCCCTGGGCACGCCCTGGACCTTAGAGTTTTCCAGGCACCCCACGTCTGGTGCCTCGGAGTTGCCCAGCAGAGGGAGCATGTCACCTGACGTTTGTGAAGACTGTCAGGAGCTAACCTTGGAAAAGGAGAGATCCAGAAACCCTCAAAAGGTTTCATGAGTTTTTGAGTCCTAGAAGCAGGCAAAACAAAATTTTAAAAAAATCTAGGGGGCAGAAGGTCCAGCCTTTAAACACTGTACAGTTTCTAAATTTGAAAAAAAGACATATTACACTCAGGCTGCTTTTTCACCTTCCTGACGTGCCCGACGCCAGCTTCCCTTGGCTGTCTTGAAAAGCAAGAAAAAAAACCAGCGTGGCCCACTGCTGCCTGCCTGGTGTCAGGAAGCTCTCAGGGAGCCTGGTGGGGGGGGGGCCTCGTCTGGGCAGGGTTTCTGTGGGTGGAGCTGCCGGGGGGCCCCCCGAACCCACCGGGCCATCGCCGTGCCTTCGTGGAGCGCCGCCGAGCCCCGCCGGGGCGCTCGTTACGACCCGGCCGGCGTTCGCGCTCCTCCTCGCAGCGTCCCGCGTCCCACCGGGGCGGGCGGCCGTTCCGCGCTCGTCTCGGCGTCCGGCCGGGACGGCCACCCCCTGGGCCGCGCTGACCGCCGTTCCCGCCCCCCCCCCCAGGTTCGACATCGACAGCTGCACGTACTACTTCAGCTGGGACACGCGCGCGGCCTGCGCCGTGAAGCCGCAGGAGGTGGAGGTGGACAATGGCACCATCATCAACCCCGTCAACGGCAAGAGCGTCAGCCTGGGAGACATCTATTTTAAGTAAGTGACATATTTTCCCTTTGCACGCTCCAGCGTGTTCAAAAATAAACCAGCCGTTCCGTTTTGGGGAGCGTTGCGGGAGAAACAGGCCCCGTGTGTTTTAGCAACCGCTGCTAGGGCGGGTCGTCGTGTGTTGCTGGAGCCGCGGGGACGCATTGCTGAGCGGTTAGTGTTAGGTTTGAACTCCAAAGATGGTGGGTGCACTCGAGTGTGAAAATAGAGCTTCTCCCCCTTGCGTCAGAGGAAGCTCAGGGGCCGAAGCCGTGGGCACGGGCCTTGGGGAAGGGCCCGGTGAGGCCCGGACAGCGGCTGAGGGCTGGGCGGAGGACCGTGCAGGTGGAGAACCCGTACCCTGCCCGGGAAGTGTCCGGGGCCTCCAGAAGTGCCACCGCAGGCTGGGGAACTCGCAGGAAAAAAGGCGTTGCAGAGCCCCGCAGGGACTCCTGACTTTGGGTTGGTGTCATAAACGACTCCGTGAAGGGCGGCCGGCGTCACCGCCTTGTCCTCCTCCTTCTCCTCAGACTCTTCAGCGCCTCTGGGGACATGAGGACCAACGGGGACAAGTATCTGTATGAAATCCAGCTCTCCTCCATCACGACCTCCTCCGTCCCTGCCTGCAACGGAGCCAACGTATGCCAGGTGAAACCCAACGACGAGCGTTTCAGCAGGAAAATCGGGACTCCTGATAAGACCAAGTACTACATTCAAGGTAACCGTGCCCTCACCAGGGGCCTGTCTTTTTTTTTTTTCCCCCCTAAGGAGGTACTGGGGATTGAACCCGGCACCTTGAGCGCGTGAAGGGCGCGCTCAACCCCTGAGCTCCGGCCGCCGCACTCGGTTTCGGTCCTTGACTTCCGTCGAGGGAAGGACCTGAAAATTTTCATGAGCAGACTCCCTTCGGTTGAAATTTCGGGTCAATCTGAAAACGCGAAGCCCTAGCAATTCTGTATCTTGCTGTGCATCCATCAAAATGGATCGGACGGCGCATTGTAAGACTTGAGCATTTCCCTGTAGGTAAATCAGACCCCAGCGTGACAAGCAAACAGCAAACAAAGGAGGAGAAGTTTTTATATTTGTCAAAAGGATTAGAAGAAAAGGCTGAGAAATGCTGGCCTTACACTAATAAAAGTGTTTCTCCTTCCTTACCTTAAACCCCCCCGATAGTTCTGAGTGTCAAGTTGTGTAGAGGCAGCTCCTTCACCTTCGTCACGTGTACGTCCAGAAGAGCCTCTGAAAGCCCCACGTCAGAGCCTGCGTGCGCACGCACGTTTGTTTATTCCTGGCTAAGTGAAGTCCCTTTTCTGGCCTTTTTTACTTCTTCCTTTAAGCATCAGAGAGTTGCTTTCAGACCCCTTTTCACATTCATGAAGGAATGGAACTGCCGTTAGGCCGTGCGAGGTATGCCTTTCCTTTGAGAGGGCAGGAGGCAGCAAAGCCGTCTATTTAGCTGGGAGCCCGAGCTCCCGTCTCGCCTCCCTCACCAGCTGGGTCATTTGCCCGCCCTCCAGCCTTTAGAACTGTCCATTCAGTCCCCACCTCAGGTGAGACCACGTGGGGCCTTCCCCAGCCCCACACCTGTGCCTGCCTAAGCAGGAGGGCCACCCTGTGGTGGACGTACTTGCCTCTCCCACCAAGTCTCATCCCGGGACCCTGGGTGCCTCCCCCCACGCCAGTGTGGGTTTGGAGCTCGGTCGGTGTGCGTCGAGTAGACTTACGAGACTGGACAGAGGAGTGCACGTGGCGTTGGGCGAAACATCCTCAGTCTGAGTTTTAACTCTGCAGATTTTTATAGCCTGTCTAGAGAAGCTCTGTCATTGAAGAGAAGATGACACCAGAGCTTACGGTTGTGTTTGTGCACATCTTTCTTTCCTGACAGATGGCGATCTGGACGTGGTGTTCTCCTCCTCCTCCAAGTGCGGGAAAGACAAAACCAAGACCGTGTCCTCCACCATCTTCTTCCACTGTGACCCCCTGGTGAAGGAGGGGCTCCCCGAGTTCAGCCATGAGACGGCCGACTGCCAGTACCTCTTCTCCTGGTACACCTCTGCCGTGTGTCCCTTAGGGTGAGTGCCGCGTCCTGAGGGTCTCTGGAACATGCTTTTGACTGCTGTCCTCCTTGCATTTACCAAGTATACTGCCACCCGCCCTCTCAAAACTTCACTCAGGTGTAAGGGTTGCTTTTCCCAATGCTTTATTATGGAAATATTCAAACACACACAAAAGTAGAGGCTAGGGTAGAGCGAGGCACCACAGAGGCAGCCTCTAGCTTTCAGCAGCCCTTCCAAGGGCTAGCTTTTGCTCCTCGGCGCATCCCCTGTGCCCCAAGAGCACGTCTAGCACTTTCCACCTGTTTCCCTCCCTGCCATTTCCCTCCCTAAACATCAGCTCCTGGAGGGCAGAGGCTGTGTCCCATCTAGGAATTCCCAGTAGAGATACTTTTCTTTGTGTTCTAGTACACATTACGTGGTAGAAATTCACTTTTTTTTAATTTAAGGAGGTACCAGGGATTGAACCTGCGCTCTCATATGTGGGAACACTGAGAACACCCCCGGCTGATTCTGGCTCAGTGGCTTTCTGCCTTTGGGGATAGAAAAGCCCCAGAATTCTCTCAGATGTCTGTTTAGCGTGCCTGTGACTCCACAGAGCAGAGGCTTAAGCGTTCCCGTGGAGGTAGAACTGAAACCTGGAACTCTCTCCTGTTGTCTCTGGTCTTTCTCTTATTCGGAAACAGGATTGTTTGACTTAGGCTTTAACTTGACACAGAGCAGTTTCCTTTATGTGGCCAAGCTTTTGGTTGTCTTTCTGACCCAATTATTTGTATTATTTTAGAGCCAAACATGCCATAACGAAATGATTTTCTAATTTAAAAGTCAGAGCCCATAAGTGAAAGAAACCAGACAAAAATTACCACATAAATAGATGTAAATACAAATAAATTACAGAGACAGGAATACATTAGCAGTATTGACAGGAGAAGGATAGAGAAATTGAGAGGTGACTACTAACGGGTGTGGTTTTTTTTTAGTAATTAAAAGGCTGTAATATTGATTGAAGTGATAAGTGCATAACTCTGATTACAAATGCCATTAATCTTATACTTTAGATGAACTGTATGGTTTGTGAATGAATTTAAATAAAATTGATTTAAAGAAATACCATGGAAGAATTTAAAAAGTCAGTGCCTGGCTTCATCACGTTTGTACGGCCTGTTGAGATCCCCTCGCTTTTAACCTCAGCAGCGAGCCACTTCCCACTCGTCTCTGCCTTTCTGATAGACTGTGGGTGATGAAGGATTTCTTTCACCTGCTTATGTTATACTGCGGGCGCAGGTCTGAAATGACTGCGCGGCAGGCAGATGAGAAATCCCAAGGTGGTTGCACAACCGTCCAGCTCTCTGAGCAGATAGCACAGTCAGTCCAATTGGCTCTACATTTACATTACTTGTTATTTCCACTGACTTCTGGACTGTTGAACCCATCTTGGAAATCAGCTCTTTTCCCCATAAGCAGTCATGTAAGTGCTCCAGTGGGAAGAGCCGGTGTGTATGTGTCACCCACACTGGCTCTTGGGGTTTTGGGGACACTCTGTGGGGTGTCCCTGTCTGGGGTTCCACAGTGGCTTTCCCCTGAGCCCCCATAAAACATCAAGGCTGTGTCCAAGCCAGGGGTGTTGAGGGGGAAAAGCTATTGCCCAGGTTGCGATCACATTCTTCCCTGGAAAACACCCGGAGGTGAGTGTGGCCGGCTTGTGTCTCCAATTTGTTTTGCTTTCACAGTCGCCTTTGCCCTCGGCCCTGCAGGTGGACAAACCACAGGCGTCTGATGTTCTCTCATCTCGTCAATAGTTCATGAAGCCGGAGGCATTGCCTTCTAATGTTTTCCAGTACGCCTGCCCCAAGCTCATCACCAGGGAGCTTTTCCAGTGCCGTTTTCCACGGCACGCGGGCCTCATTGTATTTGACTTGAGTGAGAATCCCATGGGAGTCGGTCAAAGTCAAAGCCGTTTTCCGGGCTGGAGATTCTTCTGCTCGGTTTAAACAGACGCGCGCGCGAGGCAGCCTTCTTGGGGGCGGCGGTCCCGGAGAGTGACGTGGCTTCCTGTCCTGTGACTTCCTTCCAGGGTGGACTACGAGGACGGCGAGAACATGGGAGAAGACACCAAGGTGCACAAGGGGCTCTCGGAGCGGAGCCAGGCCATCGGGGCTCTCCTTAGCCTGCTGCTGGTGGCCCTGCTGGGCTGCCTGCTGACCCTTCTGCTGTACAAGAAGGAAAGAAGGTGAGGAGATGGCGGGGGGCGCGGGGAGGCCAGCGGCTCAGCGTGGACGCTCAGGCTCAGCTTGTTCGGAGTCCAGGAGCAGCAGAAGTCTTAAAGTTCTTAGTTGGAAACTGTCTATGGGAGATGTTCTCTAAACATCACCATTTCTATGACGAGCAGGTGCACGAAGTAGTTTGACCAGAACCCCAGGCCCTGCCCTCTAGGTTCTCACCTCGATGCCTCAGCCTGGCCCTGCCCATTTCCAGGACCATCATCTCTCGATGGGTCCAAAGATCTGTAGAAAACCAAACACCTCTTTTGCAAGCAGGCTCCCTTTTGATCAGCCGGCCCCGCAGAGGTGAGCATTTATGCTGCGCCTGCTGCGTGGAAGGTACGGCGCCAGCCTTTTGGCTCCACTTGGCTGGGCAGAAGGACTCCTCCCTCTTCCCGTGTGGCTGTCACCCGCGTCCCCGTGGGCGAGTGAATGGTTAGCGCAGGCCACGGGCGGGTGGGCCCAGCCCTGGCTTTCCCGCTGCCCCTTTCGGTGGGCGTCTCGCATGCTAGACGGGCCCTGGGCAAGAGATGGCAGGAGAGCCAGGCTGTGAGAGAGGTAGCTGGGCGGTGGTCACCAGGCCAGTCCAAGGCCCAGAGCCTGTGTTGGAAATGCAGGCGGGAAGGGCGTTCAATGAGCACCTGTACGTGCTGGCCTCTGGCTAGTCATTTGGCACGTGGACTCTGACCTAGCCCTCCTGAGGAAGCGTGACGCTCCGACGTTAAATCACTTACTCCAGGTCTTGCTCCTAAGTGGTGGAGCAGGACTTGAATCCAGCTCTGGTTCCAAAGCCCACGCTCTTCCCATTGAATTGCTAGAGCTGTTTTGCCGCGTAGCTCTGCTGCCACATGTTGTTCCTTTGTCGTTGAGTTGTCCGTGCCCTAAAGGGGTGTGCTTAGGGGTGGGGACGGGCTGCCTTATTATCCCAGCACAGTGGCTTTTCTTTTAAATATATTTTTCATTAACTTTTAAAGGATACATAGATTACATAAAATGTTACATAAAAAATATAAGGGATTCCCATATGCCCCACTCCCCCCCCCCACTTGTCCCACATCAGCAACTTCCTTCATTAGTGTGGTACATTCACTGTGATTGACGAACACATTTTAGAGCACTGCCACTCGGGATTATAGTTTACATTGTAGTTTATACTCTTTCTCCCATTCAGTTCTGTAGGTTACGGCAGGATATATAATATCCTGGGTCTGGTACTGTCATTCAGGACAATTCCAAGTCCCAAAAATGCCCCCATATTACACCTCTTTTCCCCTCTCCCTGCCTGGAGCACCTCCAGTGGCCACTGTCGCCTTATCAATGATTTATGCCCTTCCATTGCTAGAATCCCAGTAACTCTACAGTAGAATACTAGCAAGTCCACTCTAGTCCATATTTTATTCCCCAGTCCTGAGGATTCTGGGATGACGATGCCCACTCCCCCTCTACTTGGGAGGGGGCTTTGATCCCATAGGGCTGATGGATGGGACTCTCTTGCTTGGAGCCGTAGACTCTCTCAGTTCCTTGTTGTGGTGGTTGTCCGTCCTCACCTCCTTGTTGGTTGTCCTGGGTGAGTCCAGTGAACTGGAGAGTAGGTGCTGCAACCCTGTTGAGGCTCAGGGCCCAGCTGGCTTAAGTGGCCTTTCAGAGGCGCGCCAGCCAGTTGGTGCCAGGGTGAAACGCCTGCCTCGTGCACCTCCCACCGTGGAATAACCACGGTTTTCTCTTTCACAGGGAAACGGTGATAAATAAGGTAGCCAGTTGCTGTAGAAGAAGCTCAAACGTGTCCTACAAGTACTCAAAGGTAATTACCTGCTCAGATTCTCAGGGGTGACTGCCTCTCCCTCCACGACTCCCTATTGTGTTGTTGATACTGTTACAACATCCAAAATGAGAGTAAAAACGTTGTCACAGACAGTTTGAAATACAAAAAGGAAAAAAACATTTCCCCAACCTCTTCCACCAACCCCCCTTTTTTTTTTCTTTTGGTGTGTTTGATTTCCTTGGAGTACTTAATATTTAGATTGTTTCCACGTTTTTTTTTTTTGTGTGTGGCGATTCTACATAAAATAAAGCAAGGGAATGAGTGTCTTCATTACCGCTAGCATTTGGAGTATTTCCCGCAGGGAAATTTCCAGGAAAGGAGCATTATCTGGGTCGAAGTGTGTTTGTGGCTCTTGATGGATCTTCAGTTGCCTTCTAAGAGGTGTACGTCAACTAGGCTCTCTGCACGCGCGCCCTGTGTGGCCTTCCTTGCACGCCAGCTCCCTCCCCTGCCCCCCGAGGGCACCTCCTTGTGACGCAGGCCTCAGGGGAGCCTCTCCTCGCCCAGCGCTGCTGCCCGGCCGCTTGCCCGCCCTCCCTGCCCGGGCCACGTCGGAGGCTCTCTGTGTTGGCTCTGCCCCCTTGGCTGTTGTTCCAGCATCCTCAGGGCGGCCCGGAGAAAGCACCACAAGCTAGGCGACTGGAAACGACAGAACTCTGTTGTCCTAACAGCCCTGGATGCTAGAAGCCCCAAGTCAGGTTGCCGTCAGGGCCCTGCTTCCTCAGAAACCTGCAGGAGAGAGCCCTCCCCTGCCTCTGCGGCGTCGGCTGGCAGCCCCGGGCCTCCCTGCCCTGCAGGCCCTCCGTCTCGCCTGCGTCTTCCCACGGCTGCCCTCTCTTCTCTGTGCCTCCTCTCTCTTTATCGTGACACCAGGCAGATCGGGTTAAGGGCCCACCCTACCGCAATAGGATCTCCTTGTCACGTAACCGATTCCCCCCGCAGTGACCTTCCCAAGTCTCGGGGGTTCAGGACTTCGGCGTATCTTTTTCGGGGACGCAGTTCAACCCGTAGCGTCTGCAGAGCTCTGGCCGGTTGGCCCCAATCCCAGCCCCTCCCGAGAGCCCCCTCGGCCTGACGCGCCGCGGCGGGGAGCAGGGGACTGCCGCCGGCCCACGCCATCCTCGCCCCCGCTCGGGCTTCCGGGAACCGGACACGCGGCGACAGCAGTGGGGCGCGAGCCGCGCCCCCAGCTCCCGACGGCACGGAGGGTCCCCGATTCCGGGTGGGCCGCGGAGGGAGGACAGCAGAGAAGCAGCACGGGAGACTCAGGGGGGCTCACGTGGTCTCTGCCGTTGATCCCTGGCAGGTCAGCAAGGATGAAGAGGCGGAGGAACACGAAACCGAGTGGCTGATGGAAGAGATCCAGGTGACCATCCCAGGGTCCAGCAGGGACGGGCAGGAGAACGGCCACATCACCGCCAAGTGCGTGAAGGCCGAGGCCCTCACCTCCCTGCGCGTGGACGACCTGGACAGTGAAGACGAGGTCCTGAGCATCCCCGAAGTGAGAGTCCACAGCCTTGGACCCCCCGAACCACCGAGCTTCTACCAGATGAGGAGCCCCCCCCGGAAGATGTTCAGGGAGAGGGAGGGGAGCAGGGCGGCGGAGCTGATGAGAGCCGAGAAGATCCGAAGAGCCAAGGCCCGCTGCGGACCCGAGAGCTACATGAGTCCCGGTGGCCTGGTGTCCTTCCACGATGACAGCGACGAGGATCTGCTCAACATCTAAACCCCTCCTGGTGCCTACGAGAGAAGAGACGGATCGGCGGAACGGCAGAGCGACTCCAACCAAACAGGACTTCCAAGTCAAAGATGCTTCATGATTTTTTTTTTTTTGCCTTTAACAAAAGCTGTTTCAAAAAAGGGAAGAATTTCTGTGATAGGGGGAGAGGATGAGGGGGGGGTCAGGCGCTGCTCACAACACAGTTGTTTACAGTTAACCGGAATCAAGGCTCAGATTGGCCGCGGGGTCTAGGCCCCGGCCTACCTTTCAGAACCCATTTGCTGTGCACTGCACAACCCGCACCCACGCAAGGCGGCTCTGCAGGCGAGGGGCTGCCTTCGGAAGAAAAACCCTTGCTGCTCTGGCGTCTGTAGGGTGTGGGACCGTTTCAGTTAGCATTTTAATTCTCTCCTCCTATTTATTAACTTCAACAGTTACTCAGGTTTGCTCTACAGGAAAACAAACAAACACACAAACAAACAAACCCGGCAACAGTCTCTTCCCGCCGGCATGGGGGTGGTCCGTGGCTCACCCAGTCTAGGAAGGGAAAGCTGCTGCTGCGCCAGGATGGTTTAGTGTGGAATTTTAGAAACCGGCCAATCATTTATCCCCTTATGTTAGCATATATACCACTTCTATTTTATATATTTTTCTGTCTCTCTTTTTTTTTTTTTGCTTTCAATTTTTTACGGGAGCACATGCACACGCACGCAGCGGCGTGCAAGGAGTGTGCGCAGGGGCTCCCCTTGGGCTCCAGCCTCCGGCGGCTGGCCTGGGCCGCGCCATTCGGGCTGCAGTTTTTTTGCATGACCTCATCAATCTAAGATATATTTAGAGCACATCTATCAGTATTTCTTTTGCCTGCTGGCAAACCCAAACAATGTACCCAAAGATTGATCTGTGTGTGTGTGTGTGTGTAGAGCCAAGCGGAGGTGAGGTGCGCTTCCAGATCAGAGAAGATGACTTGCCCCGCCAGATTTGGGGTGTAGCTCTCGTAGCTCTAGGTTCTCATGATGCCATCTTCACTGTGCATTTTTTTTTTTTTTCAAGAGAAAGGTGTTTTATCAACCATTCGACCAATAAGAAGCCTTAATTTGCACAGTGCGTGACTGGTGGAGATCGCGTGGAAAACGATGGGCCCAAGACCCCGCCCGCCTGGCGTTGCGCTTAGGCTCCTGCTCAGTGTTACCAGGGCAGAGCAGGCAGTACCGCGTTCTTCCACCGGCTCTCGACTCCTTCCGGGAAGTGTTTCATGGATGACTTTCTGCGAATTGCTCTCGCACATAGAACTGTACATGGACTCATGGTATTTCATATACTTAAAAGCAAGCAACCCTACCAGATTCCTTGGTTTGTACCCGGTTTTGCTGGCTGGCTTGATTTTAACATGAGTGTATTTTATAAACTTGATTTCTTTTCCTCATTTTATTTTTCAATCATTTACTGTATACAATGTATTCAACTATTTCAATAAAAGATAAATTATTAATGGAGTGTTAAGAGTTTTCACTCTCCTGTGACGGTGAAAAGCTGCTGAGCTCTTGGCCTACTACCTGCCTTTTACTCTGTCTTGGCTTCTTTCTCTGAAAGTTCCCAAACATTTTCGTATTGGGGTTTTAATTTCAGTGTCCTGGTTGGCCCTTCATTACGTAGCACTTCCGTTTTCTCTCCGGAGTCTTCCCTGTTGGTATTTGCTCAGTCTCGGTCTGAATGGCCCTTCCTCCCACTTTTATTTAGATCTGGTTTCTTCACTCTTTCCCTGAAAGCACACCCCAGGGTGGGTTCTGGTCTGCTAGGCTGCCGAAATGCAGATACTGAGGAATGGGCCAGCCTTTAGCAATGGGAATTTATTAGCTTACACACTTACAGTTTTGAGGCCATGAAAACATCCAAATCTTGGCATCATCAAGTCGATCCCCTTTCCCCAAAGACGGGCTCGCCAATCCTGGACTCCTCTGTCACATGGCAAGGCACATGGCGGCATCTGCCGGACTCTCCCTCCTCTTGGTTTGGTGGCTTTCTTTCCCTTTGTCTGAATTTCATTCTCTGATAAAAGACTCCAGTAAGAAGAGTCTTCACTCCATGAATGACACGGGTCCTGTCTTAAGCTCCTACTCACCAAAAGATCCCACTTACCATGGCTTCACACCGACAGGAGCGGATTAACTTTAAGAACATGCTTTTCTGGGGTTCATACGGCTTCAGCCCATCACGGTGTTTCCTGTTTTCCAACTACAGAGTTCAGATCCCAATGATACCACAGAGCGTCTCTGTGTGAAACCTAATCGGGCCTTGGCTCTGGAGGAAATTTCACTGAGCCTTCCATCTTAGACAACTAGCTAGGAATTGAGAGCTACCCACGTTTTAACGTGAAAGCAGAGAGTTCTTAGCATGTTAAACGAATACCAGGTTTCTCAGAGCAGCCGTTCTTCCCTCCATCTCATTTTTAAATTATCCAGTTGGAGTGACATTTCAGTGGGAGTCTTCCAGCAGCTCTCCTGAGCCATTGTAGGGCCTTCTGGAAGGTTTGCCTTAGGACTGGGGGGTGGCTGGCTCTCGGGCATTACATTGAGGGACAGTGCTGTCCAGGCCCTCCCTGGACCACAGGGAAGCCCCTTGCTGCTCTTGGTGACCAGGGGAAGTGTCCAGGGACCTGCTCGAAACCCTTTGGTAAGCTTTGTGGCTGGGTCAGCCACCCTCACTGGGAGCTCTGTGTGCTCGAGTGTACTGCTTATCATCTCCCTGTCAGAGAGGAAGCGGTCACGGTGTTTGTTTTTTCAAAAAAGAAAAATCTCTGAAAAATAGAGTAACTGCCCATTCAGCTGCTGTTGTCCATATTTTCTAGGAGAATGTGCCAAGGCAGCTGCTAGGAATTATAATCTTTTCAGAGAAATAATTTTATTGGTCAGAGACAATCCTGATCTTCGGATTCCTTTTAACCAAATTATCTAGTTGTCTATGCCCCCCTTTTGGGGGGACAGTCCACTGGATGTCAGAGAAATGGAACAAGGGGGCAGGGCTCAAGACAGGGCAGGCAAATCCTTGTCGAGGAGAAAAACTGACTCTTACCAGGAAAATTTTTCAAGAATTAGAAACCAACGCTTTTCCAAGCAATCAGGACAGCGTCCTACACAAAATAATGCCCTTAATCTACCACCCTTGGTCCTCTTAAAAAGTACCTGGGGGCATGGTCTGATCCTTTGCATGAATTTCAGGACTGGTCAGCACATGTGATCTCTTTTGGGGTGTCTTAGTTTGCCAAAGGCTACCAATGCAACATCTCAGAAATGGGTTGGCTTTTAGAATGGGAATTTTATTAGGGTAAAAGTTCACACTTTTGAGGCTGTGAAAATGTCCAGATCAAGGTATCATCAGAGATAGCTTATCACCCGAGGTCAGTTGCTAGCAGATCCTGGAGTCCTGCCCCCATGGCAAGGCAAGATGGCAGGTCTTCCAATCTCACCCTGCTTTCTCCTTGAGGTCAGCTGTGGGTGGTCAGGCATCCCTCTCGGGGCCTTCCTTGGGCCTCTCAGGGCTTCTCTGTCTTTCTGCAGCTGTAGATGAACCTGGAGTCCTCTTTCTCACTTGGCAGGGCCAAAGTGGCAGAGCTCCCTTTCTCTGTGTCTCTTCTTACTGTGTTTCTTTTTTCAGTTCTCAGTTTACCTAAGACTTCAGCAAGAGTCTCACTGATGGGGAGCAGATGTGGCTGAAGTGGTTGTGTGTCTGCCTCCCACACGGGAGGTTCTGGGTTCGGTTCCTGGTGCCTCCTGAAAATAAAAACAAAAACACAAACAAGCAAAATGAAAAAAAACAACTCGGGGAAGCCGATGTGGCTCAGTGGCTGAGCGCCATCTTCCCACATCCAAGGTCCAAGGTTCAATCTCTGCCCCCTACGGTACCTCAAAAAAACAAAAACAAAAAGAAAACACCTCACAATCAAAAGCCCCAAAATGATCTAATTGACAGTGATCTACTCGAAAGGTCTCTTAATTAAATCTAGTGCAATCAAAGGGTCCCTTCACTGAAGCTAACCAAGAGTCTCCCCATATGATAGACTCCATGCAAAGGAATGGATTCGCCTAAGAACAATTTTCTGGGGTACACAAAAGACAAACCAGACACTGGGAATCCAGCCCCCAGGGAATAGCAGGTACGGTGGGGTAGGGAACATGATTTGTAGAAACTTCCTTTATCAGCATGCAAAGAGTAATACTCATAACTCAGGAAGAGGGACCCACACAGAGTCCTTATTTATTTCTTGGGCTTTATCTGCTGACTTGTGGTTACCCTCACCTGCCCTGGAGCTAGAAGTGCTGAAGGTTCTAGCGTTCTCTTCCTGGGAGTATGGGGCGAACCGGCTGCACGGCGGCAGGGCAGGGCAGGGTGTGCTTGGGGGGCCTTGCTGGGCCTGAGGGTCTGAACTGGTCCCCAGGCTTGGCCCCATGGCACCTGTCAAGAGCCTGGGCTGGTTTGAGGGACAATTTCAGACCAAGGGTCGCAGTGCCCATATTTGGCCAGGAGTGACCAGGAAGGGGTGGGGGCATGAGGCTGAAGCAGAACCCAATCTGGGGAGCTCCTGAAGAAAGGCTCAGGGTACATGTGCCCCTCCCTTGAGAACCGAGGGCTGAAAACGCATTCTAGAAACAGAAGAGTAGAAGAAAGTAAAGAGAGGTGCTTCAAAGACTCTCACATCCGGATGACTGGGTTGGGAGTGGGAAACCTTGGCTTTGCAGACATCGGAAAGCCTCAGCCTCTCAGCCTGAAAGTCAGTACTTTCCTGGAGAAGATAAAAAGCATTTTCCTTCGGGATAGAGAGGGAAAATGCAACATCAAGCTTACAAATTGCTAGTTAGTTGTATTTCTTTCCCTCTTGTTCTCTGTGGTATTTTAACTTCAGTGTGCAAATCAAAATTCATCAAAAATAATTTAGAATGTTATTTTGATTACTTGGATCTTTACTGAAAACCAGAAAGGAACAAAATGATCCCACTGGTCATCCCTCCTGGAGAGGGTGACAATCAAGAGCTGCCATCTTTGCTCAGAGTGGGCCACTCTCAGCCGCATCCCGGGGGGGCTTGTCCTCTGGGGAGCTGGCCGTGGATATGCAAACGTAGTTGCTGGAGACCCTCAGAGCAGGGCAAGGGGCACCAGACAAAGCTGTAAAGGAATCAGGAGGTCAGCTTTCAGGCCAGCTCCACCTCTAAGCAGCTCTGGGACGCATCCTGGGCTTCAGATTTTCTTTTCTTCTCCTCCACCTCCTCCTTCTTCCCGCCTTCCCCCTTCCTCCTCTTTTTTCCTCTTCTTTTCCTCCTCCTCCTCCTTCAATTTTGAGACAATTGGAAACTCATAGAAAATTTGAACATGCAGAACAAAGAACTTTTTGTCCCTGAACCATTTGAGAGCAAACTGCCAACCAGATGCCTCAGCACCCCGGGACACGTTTGTATATAATTCCTATAAACAAGGGCTTTCTACCTAACCACAACACAGCCATCAAAGCCAGAACGTGCATGCGGACGCACGCCACCAGCTCATCCTTCGGTCTTGTTTGCATTTCGACATGTGTCACAATCATGTCAAAGGATCTTGTTCATGATTGTGGATTGTCTTCAGTTGCCATGTCTCTGTAGCATCCCTCAGTCTGGGAAAGTTCCTCAGTCTCTCCTTGCCTTTTGTGACCTTTGTTACCATAGCATGGCTATTTCCAATTGAAACGCCCTTCCAGTCTGGCACCACAAAGGACAAACTTGTCTCTCAGTGAGAAGGGGATTTATTGTGCGTGCACAAGCCTGGAACTGGGGGACTCTTAAAAACCAGTTCAAGGTGAAAATAGGAGCTAGGGTTTACGCAGGCCAAAAAAAAAAAAAAAAAAAAAGTAAAAACCAAACCAAAACAAAGTGATGCTAGGGGTCTTAGGAGGAATATACAATTGGTCAGTCCTGCATTGTCTCAAGCACATTCAACTTGCCCTTGGTTTCGGTGGCTATTAAACCACAGTTTAGATACTGCTGTGCAGGTGCAAGTTCTCCATGCTCCTTTCTCACCCACCCGCCCAAGGATATCAAAGTTTTCGTCTCTGAGAAGTTACAAATTTACACCATTCTGCCTGGTTTTGCTTTGAGACATTTTCTTATTCTTGTAAGCAAAACTGAGACGCTCTGGTTAATATCCTTCAGGGAACTAAGTACAAAGAGTAAACTTCCAAAATTAGATTAATAGAAAACCAGCTCAATTCCTTTTAGGATTTTCAGAGCTGCTTACGTGAAGACATCTTAATAAGCACATTTTCCAGCTATCACCTTGACATGCAAGGGTGCCCTTCTCATCCTGTTCGGACTCTGACACCCCACAGAGACCACCTTGCCACGTCGCCCTCCTCACCCACCCACCCCTCCACTGGGAGGGGTGGCTATTGTGCTCTTTCCCACCTATTTGGCTTCAGGATAAATGGTTCAGGAAGTGTGGACAGGGCAGGGGGGCCTCAGATTTTTGTTCTACAAAATCTTAGTTGGACTAGAAACCCTTGTTGGAACACAGAATGGGCTGTCAGATGGCAGTGATTCCCAAAGCATGGTCCATGGAACACTCCATGGATTTTGATAGCTGCTATATAAAAACAGTGAAAAGGAACTCTGCTCAAGTTCATTAAATTAACAGTTCTTCTTGCTGTGAGATGTCTCAGCGTCTTTCAGAGGAGAGGCTGATGAACACACGTAAAATTGTAGAAAATGTGGCAAGTGAAGCTCCACGTAGGGCACAGAGTATACAGTGTTTCCCAAATGTTTGACCTGTGCCCTTGGGGGACCTGGTGGCCTGTGGAATGTCAACTGGAAAGGGTGAACACTGCCTGCTTGGTGCAGTTGTCTTTCCAGAGGGACATGCATCCTAGGTAGGATGGGTCTTATGAAGGAGAAACGTGGCTGGTTAACAATGGGGCTTTGGTAAGACCAGCCAGGAGTTCAGGCTACTTCAGCACACACTCTCACCAGAAGCAGCCACCACTTCCCTCCCCTCCTCCCTTTGGCCTTTCACCTGCCCTTGATGCTCCCCTTTAGGCTGAATTCTCCAAGAAGGGAACCTCTGCCATGACACGGCTGCAGTATCTGACCGGTTGAAATGGTGCCCCTTTGCCCTTCCTCTAGTGGTTCTCCATACTGGGTGGCTGGAGATACAGAGATAAAGGCACAGCCCTGCCTCAAGGATCTCACAGTCTACCAGTGAGGGCAACCAGCAGACACAGTGGTCCCTAATCCAGGCCACCTCCACCACGTCCACTCATCTTCTCTGTGTCCCTCACGGTCCAGGACAGTTGCCTTCCATATCACGTATTCAGTAGATCCCAGGAACAGTAACAAATCTGCTGAAAACATGATCCAGAAAATCGATTCATTTACTTATCTGCTCATTCATTCAAAAAGATGGCCCTGAGTATCTGTTTTAGGCCAAACACCATGACAGAACGGGTGATGGGAAGAGAAATAGGGCAGTTGGTTCTTACAGAGAGCTCCCTGCGAAGAAGTCATAATGCAGAGTTATACGGGCGCCTCTGGGGCCATGGGGCTGAAGAGGACACCTGGCAGCTGTCTACACTTACTGCATGCCCGGCCTCTCCGATACTAACTCATCAAATCCTCATGGCAATGGAGAATACCACTTTTGATGGATGGGGAAACTGAGGCCCTGAGTGGGCTAACTAATTAACCCTAAGGTTGTACAGCTAGTAAGTAACAGAGCTGGGGTTTGAATCAAGTTATACTGGTTGAGGGTCACCATGGACTGGTTTACCCAAAGTTCACAGCAGGGCAGAGTTGAGGGAAATGAGGTGGCGGGTGGGGGGGGGGGCGGGGGGGCAGGAGGGGGTAAGGCTGTGACAACGAAGGGAGTTCAGTTTGTGGAGTCAGGCTTGAAACCTGGCCGCGCAACTTCGGCAAGTTACTTACCTCTGTGATTTGCTAAATGAGGATCTGGAAGTTTCCACTTTGTCATGGCTCAGTAAATACACAATGCCAGTTGGCTCTTGTTCTTGGTGGGTGTGACAGTTTGAAGTTCTTTTACGAATCCCCAAAAGGAAAAGATTTTGTTTTTAAGCTAATCTGTTGCTGTGGGTGTGGTACCCTTTGATTGCATTAGATTCACCTTAGATCGCTTGATTGGGTTGCTTTGGATTGGACTACATCAGTGAGGCGCGACTCGGGTTGAGTCTCTGCTCTCTTGCTGGGTCTTACACAGACCCAGAGGAAAGGGAAGCTGCCCTATTTGATCCTGCCATGTAAGAGAGAGGGCAGTAGGAAAACAGAAACACTCCGAGAGGCTGAGGGAAGTCCTGGAGTCTGGAACCAGCAGAGCACAAAGCACAGAAAGAGGCACCCAAGGGCCTGGGCCCATGGAGAGCCCTGCTGGGTGCCCGATCGCCACACGGCAGGACGCCAGGATCACCAATAGCTGACTTTTGTGAGAAAGCATCTCGGATGGTGCTTTGATTTGGACATTTCATGGCTTTTACCCTACATAAAATTCCCATTATACAAGCCAACCCATTTCTGGTACTTTGCATTGGCAGCCTTCAGCAAACTGAGACAGTGGGAAAAGAAGGAGAGAGCAGGCAGGATAAAGGAGACAGAAGAAGAGCTGTCACGGGCACTGCCATGTGCCCTGGCCATGGAGATGCAGATTTTTTTTTAGCTGGGGTGCTCAGAAACTCTGGAAATTCCTAGGGGCACCTTCTCCCCACCCTCCACAGTATTTCCATGTCTGAAAGAATGGATTAATTCACAAACTTAAGAACTCTATTGACTGCTTCTGTCAGGCTTGAGCGGGGCTTGGGGTTGGGAATAAAACAAACATGTTTCCAGCCCCATGTGCCAAGGCTCTTGCCTTAACTTTTCTTTTCTTTATTTTTTTTTCTCTGTCTCTCTCTCTTTGCTTTCATCAGAAACTAGTCTAGGAGAGAGCTCTTAGTCTGAAATTAGGGACTGCAGTATAATCAGGGGGACACTAGCTGTTTAAATCTCCCTGTTCCTGCTGTTTTAATATTATCACAGTGACTTCTGGTTTACGTTGAACTTCTTTTTTTTTAGGAGGTACCCAGGATCTAACCCGGGACCTCATACATGGGAAACAGGTGCTCAACCACTGAGCTACACCTGCTCCCCAATGAGAGCCGGTTTTTCATTTGTTTGCTTTTAGGAGGTACCCAGGATGGAACCCGGGCTCTTATGCATGGGGAGCAGGTGCTCAGCCACTTGAGTTACATCCACTTCCCACTGAACTCTTGGTTCAGTGCCAGTCCTGAGCTTTATTTATTTTTTTTTTAACACTTTTTAGAAAAATTAAAGTTAAAAGATCACACACAACGTTACATTAAAAAAGACATAAGAGGTTCCCATATAACCCACTCCCCACCCTCCCACCCCCGTCATCTTTGTAAATTGTATTTTTTTGAAGAAACCTACGTCACACAAAATGTCACATTAAAGAAAACATAAGAGGTTCCTGTATACCCCCCACCCCCACACAGTCCTGAGTTTTAAATCCATCGTCTGACCCAGGGATTGATTTAATATTCTGCAAGCTAAGAATGTTGTTGGTTTTTTTTTTACATTTTGAAATGGCTGAAAACCAATCAAAAGAAGATTACATGACACATGAAAATTAGATGAAACTCAAAGTTTGGTTTCATTGGTGTGGAGCCGCACCTCTGCCGGCCTGTGGCTGCTGCAGCTTGAACTGGCAGAGTGAGGTTGTGACACGGACCGTGGGGTCTGCAAAGCCTCAACTGTGTACCCTCTGGCCCTTCATAGAAAGAGGGTGCCCATCTGTGAGCTCCCCTAGTCCCCCAGCCTGTGTGAGGAGCCCCGGTGCCCCATTTTACTATGGAGAGCACTGAGGCTTAGAAGACGGGGAACCTGCCAGAGGCGCTACAGCTGGTGACTGGTAGAAACAGGATTTGAGTCCAGCTCTCTGTCTCCAGAGAGGCACGTGGACTCCAAAGCCCTTTACCTCCAGGATTGCCCCAGAGAAAATCTCAAGATGTAGCCTCATGACATTCAGCCTCCCGAGGTGTCCCCTCTGTTGGTGACATTTCCATTTTTCCAGCAGCTCCAGCCAGAAACCTTGGAATCTTCTTGTCCCCTCTCTTCCTCTCATGCCCAACATCCATCTGCCAGTACATGCTTTCATCACAGTTTCTTAGTTTGCCAAAGGGTTGCCAATGCAAAGTACCAGAAATGGGTCAACTGTCATAAAGGAGATTTATTTTGGGGTAGAAGCTTGCAGTTCTGAGGCCGTGAAATGTCCAAATCAAGGCACTGTCGGAGATGCTTTCTCACCAAAGTCAGCTGCTGTTGATTCTGGCGTCCTGCCACGTGGCGATCAGGCACTGGGCAGGGCTCATCTCCTGGGCCTTGAGCTGCTCCCTGGGCCCAGCGCCTGGGGGACCTCTGTCCCTGCCCTGTGCTCTGCTGGTTCCACACTCTAGGACTTCTCTCGGCCTCTTGGGGCTTCTCTGTCTTCCTGCAGTCCTCTCTCTTTTATGGAAGGATCAATACACTATAGCAGCTTCCTTTTTCTCTGTGTGTCTCTCTCTTTGTCTTCGTTCATATCAGACCCAACAAGATGGCAGAGACCCAAGCTGGCTCACTCCTTGCTGACAGTCCGATCAAAAGCCTAAATCAATGTTACCAAGTAATCTAATCAAAGGCCCCTTACCTGAATGTAATGCAATCAAAGGGCCCCTGCACCCACAGGAATGGATTAGTTTAAGAACATAATCTTTTTCTGTGGTTCACAAAACTCAGCCTGTCACAGCTGAATTTCAGATTATAGCCAGGATTTGACTGCTCTGCCCACCCCTGCTGCCACCGTTTCCTCATGCCTGACCCATCGCGGTGGCCTCCACATTGGATCTTTGCCTCGCTCCCTGCAGTTACTCTCTCTCTTTTGAAGGTTTAACTAGACTTTATTGTTTCAATTGGGGACCCCATGGAGCAGGGCCTTCTAAACCAATATACATGGTTCCCGATGTCACTGTGGAGACATCGAGAGGTCATGCAGAAGAAGTCAGCGTGTTAAAGGACAGTGTCCAGGGACAGCCGGCCAGGCATGCAGGAGTCATGATCAGAATGGGCAGGGGTCGGTCAAGCCACGGGTGTCCCCCTTCACTCCTGCTTCTTGTGGCACTCCAGGACCCAGCGCCATGGCGCAGGAGAAAGCACAGGAAGCAGGCGGTGAGCACAGTGGCCTGAGCTGTCCCTGCCACAGCTCGGAACAGATCAGGGCGCGCTGAGCACAAGGAGCCCCCATGGAGGGCAGTGGGCTCCTCAGCAGCAGCAGCGTCCACATGACTGCACCGAGCAGACTGTAGCAGCAGTCGCCTGGAGCCCAAGGTCGGGAAGTCAACAGGGTGGCACAGCAAACCCTGCAAACGTATCTCTGACTGCACTGCGGCCAGGCTCAGAGCGGTTCCTGGCTTCCTCCAAAGAAGAGCCCAAGCCTCCAAGCTGCGATCTGGAACCCCACACCCCTGACCTCATCTTGTCCTTCTCCTCCCTTCACCAGCCCCCCCACCAGCCATGCTACCTCCTTCACTAGCCCCACAACTATCAGCAGGTGCCTCTGACCCTGCCACCCCCTCTTTCTGAAACCATCTTCCTCCAAATGCCTGAGGCTCACCTCCCACCTTCCTCCCTCAAGGCTTAAGTTTGCAATCCACAATTAAGAGTTAAATGATTCTGATTACTGAATCGTAGTCTAGCTGCCTTTTTTACTTTCTAATATGTTGTTGAATAGCCCAAAGTAAATACCTGAAATTTCTGCAACTGGCTAAAGTAGAACCCAGATACCTTTCTAATGATTGCAAAACTGTATAACCTTCCTCTCATGATTGTCAAAACCTTGTGATGGGCTCCCACTTCTGCCTTCCCCGCATGCTGTTTGACAACTTTGGAGTCTTATGATCACAAGGCAGCTCTTATTGTACATTAGTGAAGGAACTCGAATCAGCCCAGAGTTAACCCACCCCAATTCCTAAACTATCTTACTAGACAAAGGGAGGTACAGCCAAAATTGGCCTGCCTGACACATGCAGTAGCTTCGTGTAATCAGTCTGTACCTGCTCAATAATTAGATCAGCTCTCACTTCATCATCTCGAGCCACTGTACTCATTGCCATAAACCTGCCTGTCTTTCGATACCATAAAACTCTCAGAGTTACTGCAGCTGGGGAGACAGATAGACCAGCCGGCCATCTGATCGCCTGCTTTGCGCTTAGCAATGAACTCTGTCTTTGAAAACCTGATGTCTCAGGAATTGGTCACTGGAGCACATGGGGCAGAGAGGCCCCCCACTTTTGTTTGATAACAAGTTCACCTAAAGAGGCCTTTCCTGACCGCTTGCTTTAACATCACAGCCTCCCCTGCTTAACATTTTTCCTCTCGCACTTACCACCCATTAGTGTATCGTCTGCTTTATCTTATTATGTGTCTTTACTCTCCGGTAAATATTATCTTTTATGTCCACTGCTGCAATCTCAGTGTTAAGAGCAGTGTCTAGCACAAAGACGTAGTCTACATCTTTGTGGCATGGATGGATGGATGGATGGATGGATGGATGGATGACTCGCTGGTCTGGTGGTTTCTTTGGGGGGTTGGGGTGGGTGGGGCTGATTCCTGCCTGGGAGGAGCTGGGCCTCTTGGGCAAGGCTTTGATCTTGGTGCTTGGGTGTGCTCTCCAGGTCCTGGAATGCTGAACATCAAACTGGGAGTAGAACCAAGAACTGGAAACTCCAGGGCTGGTCCTACCTGGCTTCTCCTCTGCCTGCCGATCCGCTCTCTGGCGTGGCGGACTAGACGATGCTTCCAGGTCCCCTGAGCTGGAACGCTGATCATCTGGGAGACACCGGCCTCTCAGTGCTTTCAGTGGGGAGGGAGGGCAGGTCAAGAGATAAATACGGAATTGCATTTCTCTCTCGCGTCTGCTTTTTATGGTTGTTCAGACAAATGGGGACAAATGGATCATGGCGGGCCCAAACGGTCCTCGGATCCGGTTGGTTCCAGAGCCTGGGAATGTAGAACTGGAACATCTCATGATGTTGGGAAACAGGAGTCCTGCCGCTTTGTCCTCCGAGGAGGGCTGGGAAGGGAGGTCTGCTGGAGGAGGAACTCTTGCCTGGAGTGAAATGGGAAATCCTGTCTTATTCCCGTGTCAGGACAGGGCAGAGGCCCCGGCTGGCTGGGGCGAGCCTAGGGTCGGGGGACGGGACAGGCTGGATTCTAAACAGGCCGCCCTTGGGTGACTCCCGCCCGGAGACTCCGTGGGCCCTCGAGCTGCTCCGTGCTTTGATGCCTGGTCCGCTGCGTAGTTTGAACACGCGTCTCCTGTTCTAGTTTGCTAGGCTGCTGAAATGCCGAGACCACGAAATGGGGTGGCTTTTCGCAATGGGAATTTATTAACTTACCAGCTTGTGGTCTGGAAGCCGTGGGACTGTCCAAATCAGGGCATCGGCAGGTGATGCTTCTTCCCCAAACCCTGGCTGCCGATGCCCCGGGCTCCTCTGCCCCGTGGGGCATCTGCCCGTCTCTGCCTTCTCTTCCAGGTTTCGTTGCCTTTGGCTTCTTGCTTGCATGGCTCTCTCTCTCTCGGTCTGCATTTCATTCTCTTACAAAGATCTCCAGTAAGAGGAGTCCTTGAACGAGGTGGGTCGCCTCTTAAGTTCAGATCCCACGCACCAAAAGATCCTACTTGCCCCGGGCCCACGTCCACAGGAACGAATTCAGTTTAAGAACACACTTTTCTGGGGGACAGACAGACCCAAGCCAGCCCATCCCCTAAAGACCCAAAGGAAAGGAGCTACTTTGGAAGAAGGTGCTGGAGTTCGGGGCCTGGAAGGAGTACCGTTTGGACAGGCACCGAGGGGGAAATGAGCCGACCCAGGGGCCTGGAAAGGAGTCCCAGCGGCTGGGACGGGCCCCTGGGCCCCCTGCAAGGCCCGAGAGGAGGGAGGCCAGTGGCTACCGCAGGGGCTTCTGCTCCAGCCCCTGCTGCCTGGGACCCAGGACTCAGGCCACCAGTTTGCTGAATGACTGGCGATTTCCCCCCCGCGCTGCTGTCCCAGCTCTTGGGCAGGGGCATGCCTCTGCTCCTGGGGCGGAAGGTCACGGCAGCGCAGCTCCAGCACCTCGGGCTCGCCGGCGGTGGGCCTGTCCCTGACCATGGCCTGTCCTTCCTTTCTTTTTCCAGCAATGCGCCCGCCTCCATCTCTGCGCCTGAACCAGCCCCTTACCCCTGCGTCTTTTCCTTGACTCGGGAAGCGCCACGGCGTGGGGTGCCCTGTTTTTGGAACACGTCACGGATCCTGTCCTGACGTATCTGGCCACGTGGCCAGCAGTGACGGGGCGTTCAGCGAGAGCCGTTCACTGCACCTCGGCCTAGAGTCGGCGGAATGCCGAGGGGCAAGCGAGGAACCCCGGACCCTGGGGCCAGCCTCGTAGGGCCCTGAGGACGACGGCTGATGACACGGCACGTGCCCAGGGAGGGCGTCACCCACAGGTGCCCCCTTGGTGGCGGGGAGGGCCTGGCCTTCGGTTGGCCCTCACCCCGCCCCGTGCTCCCTTGCTTCTCTCTATAATCTGTTTTATTTAATTAAGGTCCCTGGGTGGGGACCGACCCCGGGACCTCGTACATGGGGGGCCGGCGCTCGACCCCTGAGCTGCGTCGGCTTCCCTGCGCTTGGTTTTCTATTTGTTTGGGTTGTTGGTTTTGTTTTTTCTGGAGGCACCAGGAACCGAACCCGGGACCTCGTGTGTGAGAGGCGGGAGCTCCCTCCCCCCTGTAATTTTGATTGACCACCAAGTCCTGACCACCTGCCAGTCCGAGTAAAGAAAGAGTGCCTGAGGCCTCAGAGGGCCGGGGTGGGGCCTGGAACCAGCGCCAGCTGCCTTCTCCCAGGGAACGGAGGAGCAGCGGATGGTCAGCCCTGGCTGGGGGGGGCGGGGGGGGGGGCGGGCGAGAGCTGGCTGATCCCCGGGGCGGGTGCTGGGAGCAGACTTGGCCTTCCCTCGAGGCGAGTGCAGAGGACGAGCTGGGGGGTGGGGGGCTCGGCTCAGGGGGTCCGGTGGAGAGGCAAAGGCCCAGCCTCTGGAGTGTGCGCAAATGGCCTGCCTTCGGGGGGCTTCCTCTGGCCCCCGCCATCCTTCCCTCTCCCTCTCCCCCTTCTCTCCCTCCCTCCCTCCCCTCCCCCCTCCTTCCCCCTCCTTCCTTTCTTCTCCTTCCCTCCTCTCCCCTTTCCTCTCTTCCTCCCCCCTCCATAGCTCCTCTCCTTCTCCTCCCCCTTCCTCCTTCGCCCCCTTCATTCCTCTCCCTCCCACGCCCTCACCACCCCTCCCAGGGAGTATTCTTTGTCCTCCAGGCAGCAGCCCAAACCCCCTGCCCCCAAAAGAAGGGAAGAGGGCAGGGAGAAGGGGATTCAAAGCAGCAGCTCCCCGAGGTGGGCTGCCCCTTCTACCAGCCCATCCGGTGGGACGCCGGCCTCGGGCTCCGAGGAGAGGAAGGGGTCAGAGTCTAAGCCAAAGGCCAGCGCTGCAGGCCGGGGCCCCTGGGAGGCGGCTGCCCGCCGCAGTGTGAGGCCTTCAGCGGGCCTGGGCTCGCCTGGCCTCTGCGTGGCCAGCCTGCGTCGCGCCTGCCTGAATCCCTCCGGGAAAGCCCTGTCGCCCTGAGCCGGTCCGACTGTCAGTCCCCAGGTTTGGGAAGAACAAACTCTACTGTGCCCTGGGACAGTGCAGGAAGGCGTCCCCCAAGGTTCTGAGCCTGAGACGGACGGGGAAGTTCTGACTTAAGAGCATGTCCACTACTGGAAACTCAGGGCAAGCAGATGCAGCTCAAGCAGTTGGGCACCCGCCTACCATGTGGGAGGTCCCCGGTTCGGTTCCAGGTGCCTCCTAAAGAAGACGAGCAAGACAGCGAGCTGACGCAACAAGATGATGCAATGAAGAGACACAACGGGGAAACACGATGAGACACAACAAGCAGGGAGTGGAGGTAGCTCAAGCGATTGGGCGCCTCCCTCCCACATGGGAGGTCCCGGGTTTGGTTCCCAGTGACTCTTAAAGAGAAGATGAGCACAAAACAAACAGACACAGAGAGCAGACAGCGAGAACAAACAACGAGGTGGGGGGAGAAATAAATAAAAACTAATCTTAAAAAAAACCAAGACATAAAACCGTCAGGCCCTGGGTTTTGACTTCTTTAGTGCATCTTTGTGAGAACTGCCTTTAATCGACCCACTAGATGTCCTTTCCAGACCTACCATATGCCCCCCAAGAGCAGGTTGGCTCCCCAGCTACACCCTAGGAAGTGAATCCATCCCTTCGTCTCACTGGTTTTTCTTTCAAAATTCCTTTCTTTTTGTTTTTCCAATAACCATAAGCCTTCTGGCTGTTTTCCATATTCTCAGGGCCCCTAGGAAGACAAACAGCTTGATGATTTCAGGGCATATTTAACCCAAGAAACTGTGGCATCAAGTCTGCTGCGAGTCCAGACAAATGATATTTATATACACAGCCAAATTTGAAAAGAAAATGATTTCTTTAGGTTTCAAACACGGTAATAGATATAAAGTAAAAATAAAAACCTGTTGCAAAGTTCTAAAAAGAGAAAAAAAGGATATCGCTCAGCATCGCCTGCTGCAGGCCCATCTGTACCTCCTCTGTGCACACGTACAAGAACTGCCACTTGTGCCATGTTCCCTTCCTGGGGCTGGAACGGGGGTGGGTGTGGTAGGATGTTTTCTGCCCCACAGCACTTTTTTTTAAAGATTAATTTAATTTACTTATTTACCCCTCCCCCCATTGTTTGCCCCCACTGTCTGCTCTCTGTGTCCGTTCACTATGTGCACTGCCTGCTCATCTTCTCTTTGGGAGGCACCAGGAACTGAACCTAGGACCTCCCATGTGGGAGAGAGACGCTCAGTCACTTGAGCCACCTCCATTTCCTGCTTTGTTGCCTCTCTCATTGTGTTTCCTCTTTATGTCTCCTTGTTGCATCAGCTTGCCATGCCAGCCCATCCTGCCAGCTTGCTATCTTGCTCATCTTTTCCAGGAGGCACCAGGAACTGAACCTGGGACCTCCCATGTGGTAGGTGGGCGCCAAACTGCTTGAGCCACATCTGCTTCCCAAAGATTATTTGATGTATTTATCTCTCCCACCCCTCATTGTTGGCACTTGTGTCTGTTCGTCTTTTGTTTCTTTAAGAGGCACCGGGAACCGAACCCACAACCTCCGATGTGGGAGGGAGGTGCCTGATCACTTAAGCCACCTCCGTTCCCTCCACGGCACTTTGAGGCTTCTATCGGTTCCTCCAGGCTGGCATCTTGTGCCTATTCAGACATGGCCATGTGCCCGCGTCCCGGGAAAATTCAGTTTGTGTCGCAGCCAAGCAGCCAGGGGCCTGCCTGGGGCGGGCAGTGAAACCTGGAGAAGCCCACGCGGGTCCTGGGCTGCCCGGGCTCGGGGCGAGGTGGGAGCGCAGCGGGGAGGTTTGACTATGCTTGACTGCACGCGGGGAGGGTACCCCAGCAGAGTTAGACCCTAGCCCCTGAGGCCGGGTGGGGAGTGAGATGCTGCTTGAAACTTAAAAGCTGCCTTCCAGTTCGGCCCGTGGGGCCAGGCTGGCCTCCGCCAGGCCACAGCCGTGCTCAGAGCCCATTTCCGGGCTCTGCTACTTCCTTTTTGGGTGACTTGGGGCAAGTGACCTCGCCGGTCTCCGCATCGGGATTGGACTGTGCAAGCTGGAGGACTTGGTGTCTTCCAGCGCCGGCCCTTGGTCCAGCAGGCCCCATGCTCTGTGTTCCCTCAAAGTGGGTCGAGGGACCCCTCCATCAGATGCCCTGGTACCCCCAGCCAGCCGGCTCCCAGGCCGCGGAGCTACTGCAGGGACGAGCTCGCCACCCTCCCGGGAACCCTCTGCGCCACCCGTCTAGCGCTGCCCCTCCTGATGTCCACCAGCTCAGTGGGTCTAGCGGCCCCTGTTCTCTCACAGCCCGAGGTCAGGCTGGCACAGCCTAACTGGCTCATCAGCCCCGCGGTGTCGGCTGCCCCCTGGGGCCCCGTCTCAGGGCTCGTCGGGGGATGAGACCCGCTTCCAAGCCCCGCGGTTCCTGGTGGAATTCCGTCCCGCAGCTGGAGGCCCGCGGGTCTCTGTTTCTTGCTGACTGCCGGGGCGAGGCCGCCCGGTTCCCTCCCCATCGTGGACGCCTGCTTCGCCGACGCCGGCAGGGAGGAGAGGCTCCCGGCAAGACGACCCTGGCGCCGGCCGTGGCCTGGTTTCTAGAAGCAAGGCCCCGGTTGGGCGGCCCTCTCTGGGGTGTGGCTGCTGGGAGGCAGCGACCGGGGGACCCTCAGAACCGGCCTGCGCCCCTCGTCTCTCCTCTCACCTCCTGCTTCTCCTCCTCTCACCTGGTCACCTCTTGTGGGACATCGGGGTCCAGCCATTCTGGGGGCTGCGTGAGGGGGGCCTCACGTTGTCCCTAGGCCTCCGCCCAGTCTGGTGACCGTCCCTTACACATCCGACTCCCCCGGGAGCGTCAGCGCTCCCATCTCCGCCTCCCAAAGCCCACCTGGTGCTTGAAACGCACAAGGGTTCAGCAAATATTTGAACGAACTGGCAGACGAACACACGGGCCGCCGCAGGTGGCGTGACGGTCAAGGGGCCTTGCGCCAGAGTGGACCGGGGTCAAGTTCAAGGGGCGCAAGCCTTTGAAAGTTGTTTTTCCCTCCCAGCTTACTGTCCTGGTGCTGCTGGGACGCGTTTCCACGCGCTCGGCGGCTTGAAGCAGCAGGGGTTTCCTCCCCGCGGTCCCGAGGTCAGAGGCCGCGCTCCCTGCAGAGGCGGGGGACAGAGTCTGTCCCTTGCCAGCTTCTGGGGCTGCCGGCGCCCCTCGGTTTGGGCTGCATCCCTCCCGTCTGGCCTCCTCTTCTTCCGTCTTCTACTCTGGGCCTCCTGCCAGGACACTTGCCATCGGACGTAGGGCCATCAGCTGACCCAGCACTCTCTTCGCCTCACCGTCCTTAACTGGATCACGTCTGCAAGAGTCTGTCCCCAGATAAGGTCATGTCGCAGGTTCTGGGGTTCAGACGCAGACGTGTGTTTTGGGGGAACCACGGTTCAATGCCTTACCACCCCCCATCTCCCCTAAGCCGTTAGTAATAGCATCTGCTCCGAAGGCTGTTGCAAGAATAAATTAGATGCTATGCATGTCAGCCAAGACGAGGTTCTCCAGAAAGGGAAGTCTGATGCTTTTTTAAAAAAAATGGGTATCACTGATGCTTTTTTTTTTTTAATTTATTTTTGGCATCAGTGTTACAAGTTACTCAGTTAACAAGAGAATAACTGCAATAAAAATAAATCTGCTCTAATCATCTAATCAGTAGTTCCATTCCCCTTTATTTTATTTTTTTTGAGATTTATTTATTTATTTCTCTCCCCCCCCCCAACCCCGGTTGTCTGTTCTCTGTGTCTATTTGCTGCGTGTTCTTCTTTGTCCGCTTCTGTTGTTGTCAGAGGCACGGGAATCTGTGTTTCTTCTTGTTGCATCATCTTGTGTGTCAGTTCTCTGTGTGGGCGGCACCATTCCTGGGCAGGCTGCACTTTCTTTGGCACTGGCTCTCCTTACGGGGCGCACTCCTTGCGCGTGGGGCTCCCTTATGCGGGGGACACCCCTTCGTGGCACGGCACTCCTTGCACACATCAGCACTGCGCATGGGCCAGCTCCACACGGGTCAAGGAGGCCCGGGGTTTGAACCGTGGACCTCCCATGTGGTAGACCGACGCCCTAACCACTGGGCCAAGTCTGCTTCCCCCCTCCCCCTCTTTATTCTTGCTCATTCCTCAGTCTCGAGGGATTTGGGACAATCCCTCAAGTTCCAGGCTGAGCAGGAACTTAGAAATTATGGGGACAGAGGAAAGCACAGGTTTTACTTGCAGCTGAAGATACTCCTGGTTTTGGGGCAGGGCTGGTCCATCATCATCATCTTGTTAGTTGACCAGGACAGACTCGAAGAACTGGAGAATAGAAGGTGGCTCAACTCTGCTGGGTTTCGGGCCACACCGCTTAGGAACCATCTGAAGGTTTTAGTCACCAAGAAATATGTTTAATAGGTAAATTGAAAATCATAGGCTCCACGAAAAGCAGCAGAAGAATCACGATTAGGGGATTTATAAACGAGGGGAACTCGGTTATACTGGGGAAGTAACTTTTCATATTTCCCAGGCAGAGCCGGCCGCAGTGGGGTGGACTCTTGAGAACCTGTGGCTTGCCTCTGGTATCTCCAGACATCACTTTGTCCCTCGGGAGCACTTTAACTTGAGGTTTTGTTCACTGTGCCAGTTTGTGGAGTCTGGCTGAGACCTGTGTAAGCATAAGCTCCAGATGATGGTTTTATTCTTAATGGTTGCTGATGGGATTCGTGGGCTGTTTGGGGCCAGAGGTTGGGTTTATGGACACCCACTGCTCCCTTTTCCATAAGTTTCCATAAGTTTTTAGCCTTTCAGTGACAGGTAGAACTGAGCCCCAGAACACACAGGCTCCACGCACCCACCACGCTCAGCAAAAACGTGAGCTGTGGCATTTCCGCAGCACCTGCAGCTATGTCAAACAGTCAGTTTGAGATCTTTGATTTCTCTGGGTTATAAAAGAAGTTTCTTGATGGAGGCTCTGTTCAGAAGAGCTTAAAGAGACTCTTCAGGGTGGACACACGTGCTCCCTCTCTCTCCTACCTGCTCTGTCGATGAACTTTAATTCTCTCAGGGCTTAACCTCGTTGAGTTGCTTCCTAGGAAAGTAAACAATCCGGCTGGCCATCCTCCTGTTTTCCACCTTGTCCCCGAAAACTGCACCGTGGGGTGAAAGGTTATTTCTGGTCGGTTGCCTTCCAAATGCATCCTGCTTGAACAGCAACTTGATTCCAAACCACCCTGATTCAAAGATATCTGAATGAATCATTGAACCAGCCTCCCCAGCCCCAAACAGTTCTGGCCAAAGTGATGAAGATCCTGCCACAGCCATGCTCACGGTGGACGACGTGTTGGAGCAGGTGGGGGAATTTGGCTGGTTCCAGAAGCAAGCTTTCCTGATCCTCTGCCTTCTCTCGGTGGCCTTTGCCCCCATCTACGTGGGCATCGTCTTCCTGGGCTTCACCCCGGACCACCGCTGCCTGAGCCCCGGGGTGGCCGAGCTGAGCCAGCGCTGCGGCTGGAGCCTGGAAGAGGAGCTCAACTACACGGTGCCCGGCCCCGGGAGCGCAGGGGGAGCCTTTGCCCGCCAGTGCAGGAGGTACGCGGTGGACTGGAACCAGAGCGCGCTGGGCTGCGTGGACCCGCTGGCCCGCCTGGCCGTCAACAGGAGCCACCTGCCGCTCGCCCCCTGCCAGCATGGCTGGGTGTACGACTCGCCCGGCTCCTCCATCGTGACCGAGGTGAAAATGCGCTCTGCTATTTGGGATCACTTGGGGGTGGTGGCTTCAGGGACAGGGTGAAAATGTCCAACAGAGCCTACATGGTTCAGTTTCCTACTGGGAGTGTCAAAGGATGGGGGAAGGAGAGAGGAGGAAGGAGTATCGTTTAATCCTGGACACAACTGGGTCTTTCAGGAGGAACCTGAGGTTCAGAGAGGACAATCAACCCAGGTCGAGTTGGTTTGGTTGGACAGGAGTTCCCAGGGAGATTACGGGACCCTCTTCTTTCTTACCCATCGACTTCTCCAAGAGCCTGTAGACCTTACTTTGGGTCCTGTTTCCCCACCGTTAGTGTTGCTGATGTCCCCTTTGCCAACACATGATATAGAAAAGATGGCGGCTGCGGTGATGTGGAAATTGCCCTGGCTTTGGTGCCAGATTATTTGATTGAATCCCAGCCCTGCCCCTTATTAGCTGAATGTCACTGGGTAAGTTACTTGGCCTCTCTGAGCCTCCATTTCCTCACCAGTAAAATGGAGATGATAAAACCTACCTTCTAGGGTGTAAAGTTTGAGAAATGTGAAAGTGCTAACCAAATACAGATTGAGTTACCATTGAGTTACCATTTATGGCCCCCTGTGACAGGGCGATGGTGTCAAAGAGGACTTGCCTGGATAATTTAATTAGTTATTTGAGCATTTTGCTTTGGGAATATTTTGGTAAAAAGTGATACTAAATTTTTTTTTTTCTATCATGAACCTTTTTGAAAGCTTTGCACTACAATAAGCATGGACACTTGCGAATTGACAATAGTGGTCAATTTGCCAAACCATAGCCCAAAACCTGTTCAGAGACTTGGTCAGCAGTAGCTTGGTTTTGCGAGGGCACTGCTTCCCTGAAACAAGATGGACCTGGCTTTCCCCCTTATTTGTTTCCCTGCCCCAAATGCTCAGTTCTCAGGCTCCCAGGGTTTCTTGGGACTCCTCTCCATTTCTTCTCTTTCCTTGATCATGTTGGCATCATTTATTGCTGTTCCAGAGGAAAGGCTCCTCTCTTCCCCTTGGTTTGATAAACACTCTATCATGGTTGAAGTAGAGCAACAGGTTTCCCCCTTCAAGAGGAGCAAGTGCTGTTGTGACTTGCTTTACATGCAATGGAATCAACGTCCTTTCTCCAATTTCTCCTCTAACAATAGATAACAATGAGATGAATCACTTTCTAGAAATACTTAACTATCAGACATTCCTGCTGGGAATCTAGAAGCAGATCAAGATGGAGGAGTAGTCCTATACTTTGCTTTTAAAGATTCAATCTCCCATCCATTCATTCTTCCCCTCATTAATTCATTAATCATGTTTTGAGCTTCTCTTCTGTTCAAGGCACTGGGCAGGATGCTGTGAGGGATTCAGAGATGAAAGATAGGAGGTTCTCTCAAGGAGTTTGCAACCTCAGATGGAGTGAGATGGAGGGAAGTTGGTAAGAATAAGACCAGGGTACATTTAATGATAAACCAGAAGCCATGAGTGGTAAATGCTGTAAGTGGGAACAGAAGGGCTGGTAGTTCTAAGGCGGGAGCAGTCTTGCCCTCTGAGATGGCATTTGAGCTGAACTGTAGGTGGTATTTTGTCCAAAAGGAAAGAGACTGGTGGAGAGGAAGCAAATCCCAGGCCAAGGGGAGTACAGGAGCCAAGGCTCAGGGAGAGGGAGCATTTGGGTCCCTTAGTGGAGTAAGGAAGGATGTTGGTGATATCTCACCTTAGGGGGTGAGCACATCCTTAGTGTAGAGTTGCCAGATAAACAGAACACACAGGATAACACTTTTTTTAGTATAAGTATTTTCCAGACATTGTATGATATTTGACACTGATAACTGGCTGAGAATAAAAATATTAATAGCTAAGCAAAAATTCATTGTTTATCTGAAATTCAAATGTAACTGGGTATCCTGTAGGATGTTTGTTTTTGTTTGTTTGTTTTGAGGTACTGGGGCTGGGGATTGAACCTGGGGGACTTTGTATTTTGGTTGTATGTGGGTTTTTTCATTTGTTTTTGTTTTTAGGAGGTACCAGGGATTGAACCTGGGACCCCATACATGGGAACCAGGTGCTCAACCACTTGAGTTACATCTGCTCCATCCTATAGTTTTATTTGCTAAATCTGGCCACCCTACTAAGGAGGTCGGTCATATTTAGGCAGAGGAGCAAGATGGTCAGAGCTGGATTACTGCAAATGTTCTGGTGTCAGTGAGGTGGGGGCTTGGGAGGGGAATGCTTTGTCCAAGTGAGGGAGCCATCTGAGGAGGCCTGGCGAGACAGGTCAACTCACATGGCTGTCATAGGAATGACAGGAGGAGAAATGATTGAGAGAGATGGACATTGGGTGGGTTGGGGAGAAGAAGAGACCAGTTTGGCTGAAGTTTCTGGCTTGTGGGACTGGGTGAGTGGAGCTGCTGAGATGACAGCACAGGGGAAGGAGCAGTTTGGGCAGGTGGAGGTGCTGGGCAAGGTCTGGACCCAGGTGGGTGGCCATAGAGATGAAGAAGAGGGGTCGCTGTGGGAGATTGCAAGGGTTTTAGAACCGATTGGCAATTAAGGGGTGGGCTTCCAAGAGACACCCAAGACCTAGAGCTTTGGAGATGGATTGAGAGAATCCTGGAGCCACTAACTGAGATAAGGAAGAGGAAGCGATTTGAGGAGAAAGTTCGGTTGGGGTCAGGCAGAGATTGGGTCAGGAGGAAAAATAGACATTGGCTCCTGAGTAAGAGTTACCTGCCACTTAGCTTCTATCGAGGCCTTCACTCCTCATCTTCAGGGAATTAACCGTAGTTATTCATTTCTGCAGAAATAATTTTTAACTTAGCATTGCCTTGGACATTGGAACTTGCCTAAGGGAGGAAGGTAGGCTAACTTATTTGAATGCCAAGCTTAACAACTACCCCCAGGCTTAGGAGCTGGGGTCAGAGGCTCCATCTGGGGAAGGCAGGTGCCTGTTCCTTGACTTTTGATTCCCCCTGGCTGCTCTTCTTTTGCTCCCTCAGTCCCAGCTTCAGCCCCACCCTCCACACCTGCCCCGTGAGCCCTTATCTTTCATCTGCCACAAACATTGAGCAAGAGAAAGAGGGCTCAGATCAAAGGGAGATGAGGGAGGTTACATCAGTGTTTCTCACTTTCATCATCCCCGGGATCACATGGATTCTTATTTCAGACTTACTGAAACAGAATCCACAGGGAATTTGCACTTTCATGAGGACTCTGGTGATTCTTGTGGTCAGGCGAGTTTGGCAAACATTGTCCCTTTGCTTCATTTGTTGTGCCAGCAGCTGGTGCAGTCACAGCAGGAGCAACGAATGGGTCTGGAAGAACCATGGGTTTCCTACCCTTGGGCGAGGGGTTGGCCGTGCCATCCTGGTGTGCACCAGGTGCCTGGCAGGGAGGGGCCAAGCTTGAGTTTGTTTTTTTAAAATTCATTTCTTTTTAAAAAAATTCAATTTAATTTTTAAATTATCTTTTTAAGAAGTTAATAGATCACACAAAATGTTACATTAAAAAACATGAGGTTCCCATATACCCCACTCCCCCCACCCTACTCCTCCCACATCAACAATCTCCTTCATCATTGAGGCACATTCATTGCATTTGGTGAATATATTTGGGAGCACTGCTGCACCACATGGATAATAGTTTACATTGTAATTTACCCTCTCCCCCAGTACATTCAGTGGGTTATGGCAGGTGTATTAGTCAGCCAAAGGAGTGCTGATACAAAATACCAGAAATCGGTTGGTTTTTATAAAGGGTATTTATTTGGGGTAGGAGCTTACAGATAATAGGCTGTAGAGCATAAGTTACTTCCTTCACCAAAGTCTATTTGGAGCAAGATGGCTGCCAACATCTGCGAGGGTTCAGGCTTCCTGGGTTCCCACGTTCCTGGGGCTTGCTTTTCTCTGGGTTCAAGGTTCCTTTCTTGCTGGGGCTGGCTTCTCTTTCCTCTGAATGCTGACTTCCCAGGGCTCCACCTTAAGTCTTCAGCATCAAACTTCAACATCAAAACTCCAACATCAGAAAACCCTCAGCTCTGTTCTTTGCCATGCCTTTTATCTGTGGGTCTCCACCCACCAAGGAGTGGGGACTCAATGCCCTAATTATAACTCAATCATGCCCAGGTACAGATCAGATTACAAACATAATCCAATATCTATTTTTGGAATTCATAACCATATCAAACTGCTACAGCAGGATATATAATGTCCAGCATCTGTCTCTGCAATATCATTTAGGACAACTCCAAGTCCTGAAAATGCCCCCACATCACCTCTCTTAGGGTGGACCTGCCCTCTCCCTGCCCTCAGCAACTACCGTGGCCACTTTCTCCACATCAATGCTACCATTTCTTCCATTACTAGTCACAATAGTTCTATGGTAGAATATCAGTAAGTCCACTCTAATCTATATTTTATTCTTCCATCCTGTGGACCCTGGGGTGGCGATGTCCACTCCACCTCTATATCAAGAGGGGACGTAGATCCCATATGGGTGATGGATACAATTCTGCTTGCAGTTGTAAGCATTCTTAGTTCCCTGGTGTGGTGGTTGACCATCTTCACCTCCCTGTTAGCTGACCTGAGTAAGTCCAACGAACTGGAGAGTAGGAGTTGCAACTCTGCTGAGGCTCAGGGCCCAGCTGGCACAAGGCCAGTACAGAGAGTCAAGTCTCCTGAGTACACACCAGTCCTAGTGCCAACCACAGGTTCAGTAAAAGTGACAGAAGAGGCATGTATAGAAAGATCACATCTGAGTCCAACTCCATGACACTCAGGAACACAAATTCCCAAGTAGGGCCCACTGGCAAGGCACTGAACTCCAGAGCCATCTGCCATGACCATAGAACTTGCTGGTCTCTGTAGCCCTCAGGAGAACCAGTACCTGGGGTTGTATCTACTTTGGCTGTCTCTGGGGTCCTGCTGAGGTATGTGTAAGTGCGGCCCCTCTAATGACCTTCTGACTCTTTTTTGAAGACTCAGCCAAATAAACTCATTTGTCTTTGCCATTTCACCCTTTTATTCAAGGTCAAAAAGCAGTTTTTAACACATGATCCTACATATAGGCTGAGATATTCTGCTGGTCTCTTTCTAGTTGCATCACCAGTTAGTGATTGGTAGTAATCCCTCAGCACCAGGGAGGCTCATCCCCAGGAGTCATGTCCCATGCTGGAGGGAAGGTAATGCATTTACATGTTGAGTTTGGCTTAGAGAGTGGCCACATTTGAGCAACATGGAGGCTCTCAGGAAGTAACTTTTAGGAACTCTGCAGCTCTAGGCCTAGTTCATATTTCAAACACACAGGCTCATAAACATAGTCATCAGTGTCACAGGTTCATCATTGGACAATCCTTCTTTGTTGGTCTTTGCCATTGGACTTGGGGGATTGTTGCTGTTCCATTGGGAAATGTGACAGAGCTCCCCTGGGTAGGAACTCAGCATGCCCTCAGTTTTCATTTGTAACTGTAACTACTATGAAAATACCCAACAATTATCTGAACATTTTTATGTACCCTACATACCCTGGAGAACTCCCTCCCAACTATGTGTCCCCCATCGATAACACCCATCACCAGTGTTCCTCCCCTGCCATAGCTGAACCTCTCTGTTGTCCAAAACTTCTTAAAAAATGAAGCCTAACATATTTGGGCTTGAGTTTGGAGGCAGAGAGGCTATGCAGGTTTACAAGACTTGAGGCAACTCCAGAGAAGAGCTTCTGCATAGCCAAGAGTCAGTCCTCAGGAAGAGGCTGGGGGTGAGGAGGTTAGCCTGAGATGCTCGACTTCCTCCATGAGCTCTCAGGCTCCATGCACAATCCTGGGGGAAGATGGTGTATGAGCTTCCTAAGGCTGCTGCAGATGACTTCAGAAGGGGTGGCTTGAAACATCAGAAATTTATTCTCTCACAGTTCTGGAAACCAGGAGTCTGAAATCAAGGTGCCAGGAGGGTCATGTTTCCACTGAGCTCCAAGGAAGAATCTTCCTTGCCTCTCCTGGCTTCTGGTGTCTGCTGGCAATCCTTGGTGGTGGCTTCTAAACACATCTCTCCAGTCTCTGGCTCCATCTTCACGTGCCCTCCTGCCCTGTATGTCCCTGTGCCTTCTCTTCTGTGTGTCTCTTGTAAGGACACCCGCCTTTGGGTTTATGGTCCACCTTAAGTCCAGGATGGCCTCATCTCAAGTTCCTTAACTTCATTACATCTGCAAAGACCCTGATTTCAAGTTAGGTCACAGACTGAGGTTCTGGTGGGGGGAGAGAAGCATGTCTTTTGGGGACACCAGTACAGATGGCAGCCATGGTGTTTTCAGGAAGGGAATATTGGCCAGAGATACTTGCAAAGATTTAAACAAAAACAAGAACAAAAACCCAGTAAAGCAATGGTCCAGAAGGAAATAACCCGAGGCTCAGGGATGACAAGTCCATATACCCTGTCCCACCCACACAACTTTAGTGAACTCAAGTATACTGAGCACATCATCTCAGGCACTGTGGATGGAGGAACAAAAAAGAAACAGCCGGCCAGTTGAAGAAATAGACAATGAGACAGCCAGATAACACCAAGGAATTATCAGGACTGGTGCATTCTAGTGGCCAAGGCCCAGGCCGATGCAACTGAGGGATCTGCAGGCTGAAGCATTATAAGTTGGTGGTGTCCTGGGAGAAGCTCCATGGAGAAGTTTTGCTGTAGGCTGAATTTTAAAGAAACAAGGGCTTTGGGTAGGTAGAGAGAATGATAAGAATAGCATGAACATATTTCCCACTGAGCTGAAATATTTAATTGCTCCTGTCAAGGCCCTAAGTATGGAATCATATAGCCAGTGGGATAGAACCCAAGACTGGCTGAGGTGGACACCCACCTTTATGGCAGACCCCCAAGGAAAAGCCAGTAAGCGCATGGCTCAGAACTGGCATTTTTAGGGATTTGAGGGTGGTTTGATAATTATATCTCATTTAAAAAGTCAGTTTCTTATTTACTGTTAGGGGGTTGAGTTGCGTTCCTCCCCTCAAAAAGGAGAAGTCCAAGTCTCAACCCCCACTTCCATGAAATTGACCTTTCCTTGGAAATAGGGTCTTTGAAGATGTGATTAGTTAAGATGAGGTCTTTATTAGCCACAGGGGTGCTGATGCAAAATACCAGAAATTGGTTGGTTTTTATATAGGATATTTATTTTGGGTAGGAGCTTACAGATACCAGGCCATAAAGCATAAGTTATTTGCCTCACCAAAGTCAATTTTCACATATTGGAGCAGGATGGCTGCTGATGTCTGCCAGGGCTCAGGCTTCCTGGGTTCCTCCCTTCTTGGGGCTTGCTTCTCTTTCCTCTGTGTGCTTACTTCCTGAGGCTTCAGCTTAAGTCTTCAGCATCAAACTCCAACAACAAAACTCCAACATCAAAACCCTCAACTCTGTCCTTTGCCATGCCTTTTATCTGTGAGGCCCCACCCCTAATAATGTGACCCAGTCAAAGCCCTAATCATAACTTAATCACGCCCAGGTACAGACCAGATCACAAATATAATATAATCCAATATCTATTTTTGGAATTCATACCGTACCAAACTGCTGCAAGGCCAAACTGGGTTAGGGTGGGCTTTGTATGAGTGGGGAAATTTGGACATACATGAAGGTAGAGTTGAGGGTGATGCCTCTACAAGCCAAAAAACATCACAGTTTGCTGGCAAACGCCAGAAGCTAGAAGAGGCAAGGGAGGATTCTCCCCACAGGATTTGGAGGGAGCACGGTCCTGTCAACACTTTGAGTTTAGACTCCTAGCTTCTACAAGCAAGACAGTAAATCTGTTGTTCTAAGCCACCCAATTTGTGGTTCTTGGTCACACAGCCTCAGGAAACTAAGACTCCCCCCCCCACCCCAGAGGCGTCCCTCCTTCGCTCGTTGTTTTTGCTCATTGTTGCACTTGTTGTCTGCTTTGTTGTTTTTTTTCTTTTAGGAGGCACTGGGAACTGAACCTGGGACCTCCCATGTGGCACCTGCTCCCTGCTCATTTTTCGGTTTTGCTTGTTGTCTGCTTGTTGTCTTCCCCATTGTTTTTTACTGGAGTAATTTGGGGAGTTTTTGTAAACACTGATGCCTGGCCTCCACCTCCAATGATTCTGAAATAATTAGTGTGGGGGTGCAGTCCAGTATCAGGATCTTTAGAAACTCTCCAAGTGATTCTAACGTGAAGCAACTTTTGAGACTCCCTGATGTTGTGGGATGAGCACAAACAAAGCTGGAGATGAGAGGCCCTAGATTAGAACCTCAGTTCTGCAGATTTGCTCTTAGGAAGTTACATGACTGATCTTCAGATGTTATTGAACTTCTCAGAGCCACAGTTCTTTCGTCCACAAAAAGAGAGGCAGTTACTAACTCACACAATTATTGAGGAAAATAGAGGAGGTAATAAAAGTCCTAGCCACAGTCTCTGTCATATGTGGATAAATATTTGTTTCTTTCCTCCCTTCCTTTCTTCTCTCCTCTCTTTTCCCTTGGCTGGTAGCTTAATGGTTTTCCATTTCTGCTTGGTTTTATTAAGGACTTTTGACCAGGTCTGGAAACCATATTACTTTATTTTTGCTACGTTTCATTTCTGGAAAATCACTTTGCCATATTTTCTTTTAGGAAAATTACCTAATGTCCTATCTCTCTTGAGCTCTTGAGAAGTTGTGTGTTTTGTTCTTCCTCCCATTTTCTTTTTAAAAAAATTTATTTCTCTCCCCTTCCCCCATTGTCTCCTCTCTGCGTCCATTCGCTGTGTGTTCTTCTGTGTCTGCTTGCATTATCCGGCAGCACTGGGAAACTGGGTCTTTTTTTTGTTGCGTCATCTTGCTGTGTCAGCTCTCAGTGTGTGTGGCACCACTCCTGGGCAGGCTGTGCTTTTTTCACGTGGGGCAGCTCTCCTTGCACGGAGGACTCCTTGCGTGTGGGGTACCCCTATGCAGGGGTGCCCCTGCGTGGCAGGGCACTCCTTGTGTGGGGCAGCACTGTGCATGGGCCAGCTCACCACACGGGTCAGGAGGCCCTGGGGATTGAACCCTGGACTCTCCATATGGTAGGCAGATGCTCTATCAGTTGAGCCACATGTCCTTCCCTTACTCCCATTTTCAAAGACACTTTTTGTCTTTTTTTTTTTTTGTTGTTGTTGTTCTAGGACTGGGATTGAACCCAGGAACTCCTATGTGGGAGGCTGGTGTTCAACCACTGAGCCATATTAGTTCCCCTACTTATTGTCTTTTAATAACCAACTATCAATGGCAAAGCACTCAACAACAGCCTCTTTACCTAATATCTAATGAAAGTAATTCAAAGATACTAGGAATAGAAAAATATCTACTGATAAATCTACTAGAAACGTAGGAGTTCCTAAAACATTGAAATTTTTCTTATGAATACTTGGTAAGAGAAAAATACATGAAACACTCAGGGAGTACCAAGTTGTGTATAATCAGTTTACTTTGTTCAGAGAAAGGATGTAAGTGTGTAATTTTTTTAAAATTTGAGAAGTTATAAGTTAATAAAACAATCATGCATTCCATACAGTATTCCCAGACTTTGCCCACCAATGCCTTACATTGCTGTGACACGTTTGTTAAAAATGATGAAAGAACATTGTCACAGTATTACTTCTACCTATAGTCCATAGCTTATATTTGGTGTAAGTTTCCCACAGACCATCCTGTTATTAACTCCATGTATTAGCATTGTTTATTTGTTATAGTTCATGGGAGAGTGTTGTCATATTTGTACTGTTAATAACACTCCATTATTTGCCACAAGATTTATGGTGATCTACAGTCCCCTGCCTTGTACAATCCACCCGAAGGGTACTCTGTGATTCTCGGTTTCATCACAGGGTTGTGCTGTCATCTGCCCAGTCCAATTCAGAACATTTCCATTACTCCAAAAGGAAAAATCCCATAACCCCTCTCACTGACCCTTGGCATCGCTACAGTAGCTTCTTTGCCATTGCTGTAACAATATTACATTATTATTTTTAACTATAGTCTGTCTATTAATTAGCTTTGTTTCCCCCATGTATCTCCATATACATAACACCTTGTAATAGAGGAACATTCTTACGTTGGTACTATTGGCCACGATTGTCATCAACACTGAAATCACAATGTCATTTGGTCTCTCCTTACCATGGTGTTTTTCTCAGTTCAACCTGGTGTGTGACAATTCCTGGAAGGTGGACCTGTTTCAGTCGTGTGTGAATGTGGGCTTCTTCCTCGGCTCTCTTGGAGTTGGCTACATTGCAGACAGGTATGTAAAGGCAACTCAATGACACATCTCATCATTGCCATGAGGAGAATGGCTATTAGGGGGCATGGGTGGAAGAATGTGACCGGTTAGAATCTATCACAGAAGCTGATAGAAATAGGATGTGATACTGCTTCAGGCTCCTGTGGTGGATAAAGGTGGAGAGATCTGGATGTATTTCAGAGGTTGAAACTACATACAGATTGTATGATTGGGGTGGGGGCTGAGAGAAGGGGGGACAGAGCCAAGGTTTATGCTTTGAGCAAATGGGTGGCGCTGGGGCCATTTTCTGAGATGGGAAAGAGTGCGTTAGGAGCAGATTTTTGCTGCAGTGGTTTGTAGGGGAAAGAATTGCGGGGGGATGGAGAGTTCTATTTTAGACGTGTGAAGTTTGGAGATATGTTAAGAGTAGCCTGGGAGGCATCTAAGAAAAGATGTCAAGCAGGCTGTTGGTGTATGAGTTGAGTTCAGAAGAGAGGCTTGGGCAGAAGGTAGATATTTGGGATTTGTCATCAGGAATTTGCATTTAAAGCTATAAGACATGCTTGAGATTAGAAGAGGATAGCAAAGAATATTTAGAGGTTGGTAAGGGAGGAGTTGCTGGCATAGGAGATTAAGAAGAAAAGGCAGAGTGCTAGAAGAAAACTGCTCTCCTGTGAGAGTGTGATATTACAGAAAATAAGAGGGGAGGGGGGATGAGAAGGAAGGAACGGTCACTTGTGAAAATGGTGACACGAAGTCACAAAGTGTCATCAGATTTGGAAATGTGGAGACCACAAGCACCCATGGCACAGCTGTTAGGGGAGACAAGAGAAAGGGGAGGCGAGAAAGTGGAGTTCACGTGAGCTGGCTGTGAAGGAGAGCTGAGAAATAAGGAGGTAGCTGGAGAGTCCAGGGAATGCAGAAGTGGGGCCACCGAAAGGGGCATGGTGGGATGGGGGTTGGCAGAGAGCAGTGAACAGGGTAGCCCTTGGTGGGCATTCATCGTTCGCCATGGAGGAAAGGCAGAAGAGATGGGTGTTGAGGTGGTTAGGGCTGTATATTCTGAGCTGAGAAGCTGGGGTGTTCCGACAAAAAGTTTCTTTATTTTCAAAAAAGTGGGAAGTTTCCATTGCCTGAGAGCTGGGAAGGTGAGTGGGTGGTGCCGAGAAGGGACAGGAGGTTTGAGGAGAGAAGGCACAAAGTAGGCAAACGAAGTAGACATCCTGATGAAAAGGATGGCTACACAACAGCAGTGGGGCTGCTGGGCAGCGCTGAGAGTCCAGTTGAGTTTGAGATCATGACGACAAAGCGCGGTCACTGTGATTGGATGTGAGGTTTTGTACCGTGTTCTCTTGCCTTGAGAATGTGGTATAAGAGTTCAAAGATTGAGTCAATAGACATGCTACTGGTGTGCAGCATTAGCAAATCATTGGCCCATTTTGTCCATGAGAAAAGGAGAGGGGAAAAAACAAAACAATCCTCCATAGTTAATCCATTAGAACTGATTTTTTTTTTTAAGGAGATACCAGGGATTGAACCCAGGATCTCATACATGGGAAGCAGGCATTCAACCACTTGAGTTACATCTACTCCCTAGAATTGAGTATTTTTGTAGAAATATTTTGTAGGAAGCTTTTTATGACCATTGATAAGTCTAACTATGTGAGAAAAAGAAAGGTTGGCTTTTGGAGCACCCATGGATAATGCAATCTGTTTTAAAGACAAAGATAAGGTGACATGACACATTTGAGAATTGGGTGAGTCCACTGTGGAAAGCCACCCATCCTTTTGGCTGAGAGGTATTGTTACTGAGAGCGATTTTAATTCCTTTTTTAGAGTGGTTTAATCAAATCTCCCAATGGCCACCAGTTTGTAAGGGACAGAGGAGGTCGAGCTCATGAGTTGGGTAGAGATTTCCAGGCACATCCATGGGGTCACTTGGGAAAGAATGGGTGTGGGGCCAGGTTCCTGGGTGCTCCACTCTGCAGCCTGACCCTGACTCTTCAACGTGTCCCTATACCAACTCCTTGTCTTCTTGTCTCTGAAGGTTTGGCCGGAAATTATGTCTCTTGGTGACCACTCTCATCAACTCGGTCTCAGGAGTACTCATGGCGTTTGCCCCAAACTACACTTCCATGCTGTTCTTCCGCCTGCTGCAAGGGCTGGTCAGCAAAGGGAGCTGGACATCTGGCTACACCTTGAGTAATTATTGACGGGTCTGAGGGTTCCGTGGATTTCAGGGGACCATGGAGGTCAGATAGCGGGGTAGAATGGGATGGAGTCAAACATGCAGGTGGGCAGAAGTTGGAATAGGTGGGCAACCTCCTTTTCTCTCTCTTTTCATTTTTTTTTTAAAAGAAGCTTTAGCTTATGAAAACGTTACATTGAAAACATAACGGATTCCCATATGCCCCACCCCTCGCCCTTCCTACACTTGCCCCCATTAACATCTTTCATGAGTGTGGTACATTTGTTACGGTTGATGAACACACAGTGAAGCATGGCTACTAATCATGGTTTATAGTTTACATTATGGTTTATACTTTGCACTGCACAATTTTTTAGATTTTGACAGAATGTATAATGGCTTTTATCTGTCATTGCAATATCATGTAGAACAATTCCAATTTCTCAAAAATGCCCCTTGTTACACTTATTCTTCCGTCTCCCTGCCCTCAGCACCTCTGGTGGCCTCTGTCTTTATGTCAATGTTACAAGTTGTTCCATCGCTAGAATAGCGATGTCTACTGTAGCCCATCGTTGCATCCCCCCTTGTGTTTGCTCATTCCTTAATCTTGAGGATTTGGGGATGGTGATGCCCGCTCTGCTTCTGATTGAGAGACGACTCAGATCCATGGGGCAGATGGGTGGAACTGTCTTGCTTACAGTTGTAGATACTCTGTGCTTTTTTGGGGCAATGGGCATTATCCATCATCATCCTTTTGTTAGTCGTCCTGAGAGACACTTACATAGATCTGTTTAATAACCACTTAAATAGATCAGTGTTTCCAGATCAACTAATTCATTTGGGGAACAAAAAGATCCCACATCAGAGTGCTTATGGCCGTGGGGAGATGGCCTGGGAATAGGCTAAGGAAACAGGAGGGACAGTTTCCTTAAATGTGAAAAAACCAGCATCTCATTAAAATAAATGCAGCAGACTCAGGCTGGTTCAAAGGACGCCCAAGAGTTAGGAGAGAAGAAAGAAGAGAAAATAAGAGAAAGGATAAACAGCATGACTTAAGAAAATTGAGGTGTTAACCAACATGAAATTCCTCCCACCAAATTTTTTCCATAAAGAGTAAGAATAGAAAACTAAGGCTATTTTCCAGGAAGAAAGGAATAGAAAAGAGTCACCTGTTTCTTCCTTAGCTCATAGATGGTGAACCTCAGAGAGAAGTGAGGATAATCCAAACTTTTGCTCATTTATATGGAAGAGAAAAATACTGCCACATCTCGCCATGTCTGAAAACTATGCCCGTGACCTGGCATTTTGAGAACCAGTCCAAATTATGCTCCTTCCTTGAGAAACCACGAACACATTGCTCAACTGACATTTATCCACAACGGATTATTATTTGGCTATAAGGAAAAAGGCAGTTCTGAGACATGCTGCGACGTGGGATAACCTTGAAAACTTGGAAGCAAGGCACTTAAGTTCGTCCCTTAAGACTTAAGGAACATGTCGTCTGATAGCACTTATAAAAGATAACTAGAAATAGCAGATTTACACAAGTGATGGAATGCAGATTAGAGGTTATCAGAGGATGGGAGTGGAGTGGCGTGTTTGGAGAAAGAAAAAAGGGTGAATTTTAGGTCATGAGAATCATATCTCAGTAGGATGTTTAAAAAAAGGTGAGAGGGGAAAAAACAAGAAGAAAGAAAAAACATTTGTCAAGAGCTTATGACCTATTGCTTGCTGAATATGCAAGTTAAGAGGATTAACTCTGGGACAAATCCCTGCTCCCTTCCCATACTTACCCACTGTGTGATGTTGGGCAAGTCACCTAACCTCTCTGTGCCTCTGTTTCTGGCGATGGAACTAACAGTGGGTGCCTTCCTTGTGGGGTTCTTGTGAAGAGCAAACGAGTTGCTCTGGGTCTAGTTCTCAAGTGATGCCTGCCACATAATAATCTCTCCCTAACTGTGTCGGGCACTGGGTGAGGTGCTGGGGTTACCGAGGTAGACAAGGTGTCATTGTTCGTACAGGGGGAGGGAGAGACGCCAACACAGGTAATTACAAGTCACGTCGTGTGTGCTCGTCGGCCTTTGTGGCTTACAGGAAACGCCCTCCTCCAGCTCCCCTCTTACCTTGCTGGCTGCTGCTTCTCAGTCTCCTTTGCCGGCCCCCCCTCTTCTTCCCACCCCTTAGCCACGCAGCACCCCAGGACCTCACACCTCTCCCACCTGCAGCCTCCGCCGCTCAGGGGCCTCTGTCCAGCTGTTCAGGCTCACTGACGCTGCAGCCGACACCCACTCCACCTGTTGTTTTTTTTTTTTAAGATTTTTAAAATTTATTTCACTCCCCTTCCCCCTTGTCTGCTCTCTGTGTCCCTTCGCTGTGTGCTCTTCTGCGTCCGCTTGCATTCTTGTCAGCAGCGCTGGGAAACTGCGTCTCTTTTTTGCTGCGTCATCTTGCTGTGTCAGTTCTCAGTGTGCGCGGCACCACTCCTGGGCGGGCTGCACTTTTTTTCAAGCGGGGCGGCTCTCCTTATGGGGCGCACTCCTAGCGTGTGGGGCTCCCCTACACGGGGGTGCCCCTGCATGGCACGGCACTCCTTGCACGTGGCAGCACTGCACATGGGCCAGCTCCACATGGGTCAGGAGGCCCTGGGGATCAAACCCTGGACTTCCTATGTGTAGGCGGACGCTCTATTAGTTGAGCCACATCCGCTTCCCTCCATCTGGTTTTAACTTCTCTTATCTCGCCCATCTCCGATCCATTAGTGAACCCTGACTTTACTTTCCAGATAGTGCCCACCCACGTTGCCAGCTCTGCTGCTTCCAACTGGTCCAAGCCCCCTTGTCGCTTCACCTCTGTATTGGTCTCCCTGCTGCACATCTACAGCGAATTCTCAACTCAGGAGCCCTTGAAAACAAAGTCCAAGCCCTCATGATGTCCTTTAGGGCCTGAGCCTCCCCTGCCGTCCCTCCGAAGCCCTCCCCTCCCACCTGGTCCTTCTGGCCCCATGAGTCTCCTTAGAGCTCCTCTGGACGCCCTTCCCCAGCTGTCTGCATGGGGAGCTCCCGCTCCTCCCGTCGATCTTTGCTCCAGTTTCACCTTCTTGGTAAAACTGCAACTTCTCCAACCCTCCGCTCCCTCCATAGCACCTGCCACATCAGCTCAGTACATCATTTTCTTCTTCGTTATGTTTACTGTCTGCGCTCTCTCCTGAGGGTGTAAGGAAGGTCTCGAGGGCAGGGCCCTTTGTCCGTCGTGTCCCCTCCCCCCAGCCCAGACACCTCAAACAGGTGTTTAGTTAATCGATGGGCGACTCGTGGGATTCTGAGAACTCTCTTAGGTCAGTCTGGGGTTGATTGGAAGGAAGGCTTTGGGTTAGAGAGGCCAGCACACTGCATCCTGGAGGAGAACTGTAGATGAGGGGACCAGGAAAGGGGACACTTGGGGAAGAGCCTGAGACCCCAATAGCATGCGGGGAGCCTCACGCAGTTGGTCTTGGTGGGACGGATGGAAGAAGGGGGGCCTTGGGCTTGGTTGCCGTGTGGGGGACGGTGGCATGGAGGGGGTGGCCGGGGGTGCGCTATGAAGAGGAGAGGAAGGGCTGGGAATTCGGCCTCGAAAATGCGGGGCCTGGCTTCCTCCTTCCTCCCGGGGAGCCCCACTGATGATGCTGTCTGTTGCAGTCACAGAATTTGTGGGCCTGGGCTACCGAAGAACAGTGGCGATTCTCTACCAGGCGGCCTTCGCCTTGGGGCTGGTGCTGCTGCCCGGGATGGCCTATGCCATCCCCCACTGGCGATGGCTGCAGCTGGCTGTGTCCCTGCCTACCCTGCTCTTCGTGTTTTATTACTGGTAAGTGTCCTTTTCTCCCCCCAGATGGAGGGCTCGGCTCAGCCCTCCCCCATCGACCGCCTGTCCTCTTAGGGGACCCAGCTCAGTGGCATTCAGTGCCTGTGTGTTGATTTTTGTAAAAAGCAGCTTTATTGAGATATAGCCACACACCACCCAACCCACCCAAAGTGTATGACCGGTGACTTTTAGTATAACCACAGTATGGTGCATCCATCACCAAAAAATGTCACCATTTCATTACTCCAAAAAGAAAAACTCCACAGCCCTTAGCAGTCACCTCTTTTTCATTTTTAAAAAAGATTTATTTTTATTTCTCTCCCCTTCCTCATTTATCTGCTCTCTGTGTCCATTCACTCTGTGTCGGCTTCTATTCTTGTCAGCCGCACTGGGAATCTGCGTTTCTTTTTGTTGCGTCATCTTGCTGTGTCAGCTCTCCGTGTGTGCGGCACCATTCCTGGGCAGGCTGCACTTTTTTTGCACTGGGCGGCTCTCCTTATGGGGTGCACTCCTTGCATGTGGGGCTCCCCTATGCGGGAGGGACACCCCTGCATGGCATGGCACTCCTTGCACGCATTAGCACTGTGCATGGGCCAGCTCATCACATGGATCAGGAGGCCCTGGGTTTGAACCCTGGACCCCCCATGTAGTAGGCAGATGCTCTGTCTGTTGAGACAAATCCTCTTCCCTGTACTGATTTCTGCCACCACCCGGGAGACAGGTTCCAAAGTGCCTTGGTGTCCACACCATAGGCACAGAGCTGTCCCCATGCCTTGGTTGCTTGCAGAATGTTGTAAAATTCTGGATGCAGCCCTCGTGTGGATGGGAGCTTGGCCTCCTCCATAAAGGCGGGCGATGCTCAGAGTCAGACGAAAAATCAGAGAGTGAGCAGGAGCCGATTCTCCATCCTAAAGTCTGGCACAGGTGCCCTCCCGAAATACAAAGCTGGGGCTGATGGGCACAGAGATCTGCCATACGGCAGCTCAGTATCGCTCAGAGTGGCTCCCCGTGGGGGGCTCAGGGGGCTCAGGAAGTCTTGGAGATCATCCATGTAACATGCCTTATACATAGAAGTGATTCAATACGTGGTAGTTTAATCACAACACTGCGATCAATGGCTGTCCCCCAAAATCATCCCTGTGCACGGCTGGCATTGTCAGACAGTGCCCCCCTTTGATGGCTTCTATCTATCTGTCCATCCATCTATCTACCTATCCGTCTATCTATCTATCTATCTATCTATCTATCTATCTATCTATCTATCTATCTATCTATCTATCTATCTATCTATCTATCTATCTATCCATCTGTCTATCCATCCATCCGTCTGTCCGTCCATCCATCCATCCATCCGTCCATCTATCTATCCATCATCATCATCTATCATCTATCATTTATGTATTTATATTAGAGAAGTTGTAGGTTTACAGAAAAATCATGCATCAAATACAGCATTCCCATATCCTGCCCTATTACACTAGTGTGGTAATTTGCTGTAATTGATAAAGAAACATTTTTATAATCACATTTTTTTCTGTGTAAATTCCTCCTTTTTATTTCTTAAAAAAATTTAAAAAGTATTATTTATTATTATTATTTTCTTTTTTTATTAGAGAAGTTGTTGGTTTACAGAAAAACCATGCATCAAATACAGAGTTCCCATAAACTACCCTGCATTACATTACATTTGCATTAGTGTGGTACATTTGCTGCAATCAACAAAAGAACATTTTTATAATTGTACTATTTTTTTATGTATGTGAATTTCTCCTATTTCCTTTTTATTTTATTTATTTCTTTTAAAAACTTGTATTATCATTATCTCTTTTTTTCCTTCTTAGAGACGATGTGGGTTTACAGACCAATCATGTGTAAAATACAGGATTCCCAATCTGCCCCCTTTTATTAACACCTTGCATGGGGGTGGCACGTTTAGCACAGTTAATGAAAGCACATTTTTATGATTGTGCTGTTAACTCTAGTCCATGGTTTAATTTAGGAATCACTGCACTGTGCAGTTCCATGGATTCTTTTTTAAAATTAATTTTTATTCTATTGTGATACATACAACCTAACATTTCCCCTTTTAACCATATTCAGCTATAGCTTTCAGTGCTGTTAATTACGTTCACAGAGTTGTGCCACCGTCCCTGTCCTTCCCTTCCGCTCTCCTTCTTATCTGCTTTCTCTTCCCCTCCTCCTCGTCTTCCTTTTTTCCTTTTTTTTTTTTTTTAAACCATGATGTTTGTTTAATTAGCAAGGCTCTGGAAATGCCTCTCACACAGCCTCACCGTACAGTAAGGATTTGCTCATTGTCGAGTGAATGAACGAATGAAAGGGCTTCTGTGCACACAGAGACAACACAGAGACAACACAAATCCCAGCGGGGTAGGAGTCTCCTTGACTGTCAGCACTTCCCAGGGTCTGAAGGGATCAGCTACTTGGCGGATCACTTTTTTCCCATGGGTGGGAGGAAGAGGTGGTGGCAGAGAGGACTGTGGTGAGAACCATCTTGTCCATGTACCTTTCATTACAGTCTTGCTGAGGGCAACCCTGCCTGTTAGTGACACTGACGAGGACCTAATGTCTCCACTCCCAAGCTGACCTGTCAGAGCTGTGCATTTCTACTCCGGGTGAACCTGCTTTGAAACCAGGGGCTCTCCAGGGGCAGATGGGAACTTGGCTAAGCCTTGGTGGTCCAGGCAGGGAGAGAGCCCCGCCTGTGAGTTTTGAGAAGACCCTTATTCTAGTGATTCTCCGTCTTTGAGTGGTGACATCCTTACTCCCTTCGAAATGGACAGCATGGTGTATATTTGATTTTCAAGGGAAATGAGTGCACTTTATTTTGTTTTGAAAATAGATGGAGAACTGTTCAACAGGCCTTGAACGCACTTTACCGCAGGGAGGGGAGTTATGTGGAGCACATACTATATCCGAGTATTTTCCCAACAGGAGAAGGGCTGCCAGCTTCCAGGAGAGAAAGATCCCCCTTCAGCCGTTCTTTCTAGAGGGTGGTGCTAAGAGCAGGTGCTGCCCTTCCTTTACCAGGGTGCCCCTGTGTGGGCTGTCTCTGGGACCAGCGCACAAATACCCCAGGTCCATGCCCACGTGTGGCTCGAGGAATTCTAGTTTCAACTGAAAGAAGGTGCACTGCTCTGGGCAACAGCCTCACTCTGATCAGGGCTTACAGTCAGGTGCGTTCTGGGGGAAATGCCACTTACCTGTGCCCGCAGGTGTTTGCCGGAGTCTCCCCGATGGCTGTTATCGCAAAAGAGAAACCCTCAAGCCATAAAGATAATGAACCACATCGCCCAAAAGAATGGGAAACCGCCTCCTGCTAATTTAAAGGTGAGGCATGGAGGGAAGAATTTCTCCCATGGGGTGTGGGGCAGGAACTGCATTTTTGTTTGGGTTCGTGGTTTAGAAAGTGTTGTCTGGGGTTGCCTTGGAAAGCAGGACAGCTCTTGGAGGGGTAAGTCCATCAGGGGCGCCAAGCCCGGCCGTGGCCAGTGGCTCTCTGAGCCATCTTTCTGATCACGGCAGCTTTGGTAAGTCAGCTGCTTTGACTCTCCCAGATGCTCTCTCTTGAAAAGGATGTCACCGAGAAGTTGAGCCCTTCCTTCGCAGACCTGTTTCGCACATCACAACTGAGGAAGCACACTTTCATCTTGATGTACTTATGGTAAGGAGCGTTTCCTCGGAATTTCCAGGGCAGGAATCTCCATGCTGGCCCGAACACTGGGGAGCGAACTGGAGACATTGGCAAGATTCAGGAGGAAGGAGGGAAGACTGGAAAGGAATTAAAAAATTCATTTTAGGGTGTTCAAATAGTGTCTTAGAAAGACACTCATTTACTTTGTATTCCCTTGAGGATTGAATGATGGGGAAAGGCTTCATGATAGTATATTTGTTAGATGTGAGAGAGCATCAGCAAGATGAGTGAACTATGATCAAGGGTTTCTAAGGTTTCCTCAAGTTCCGTGCAGTTTCTCTTCGGGAATTAGCCAAGTCTAGATTTAATGTCAGAAGTTGGATGAGGTTTCAATGGCTCCCAGAGTTTTTTAAGGCTGAAAGTCCTATTCTTGCACCTAAAAGTCTTTAGACCCTACTTGAGAGTACCCGTGCTCTCATTACCCATTGATTGGAAAATTCATCTGCACATATAAATAAATCCAGTCACATACATCTTGCAAAAATTCCACATCCCCCCAGGGATCTGCATCCACACCAGGGAATGACCCATCTCTCCTCCCTACAGCTATTATGAGAAGAAACCCCATACCCTTAGTTTCTCAGAGGATACTGAGTCAACCCATCAACAAAAGGACTTAGTCCTCAATGTAAAGATGGTATTAAAATTACTCTCCCAAGACCTTGGGACTGGGCAGCTAGACCTTGGATATTCCCAATTCAGTGGAGCAGCTCTGCTCACTGGTTTTACTTATTTTACTTATTTCCACTCCAGCACAAGGTTTTACCGGGACAAAGCGTTTGAAGTCATGCCAACAAATATTTGTTGAAGGTTGAATGAATAACCACCCTTCTACAGAATCCATCCCAAATTCTTTTAGCACACAGGGCTCACCATAATCTCCCCTTGCCTTGACACTCACCATCTCTGTACCCGCCTACACTCCGAGTACCCCGCCGACATCTTGCAGAGTTGCACAGCTGCACACAGCATCCCCCTCCCGTCATGTACCTGGGGGGCTTTCTATTGATTCAACATTTTATTCCACCTGTTCCAGCCCCTGAACACCTTTACCTGTGTCACCACTTCCTGACTGTGTGACCTGCAGAAAGTTTCTTTTTTTTTTTTTTTTTTTAATTTTTTTAAATTTTTTTATTTTTTATTGACTTTGTAATAATATTACATTAAAAATATATATGTGAGGTCCCATTCAACCCCACCCCCCCACCCCCCCTCTCTCCCCCCCCAACAACACTCGTTCCCATCATCATGACACATCCATTGGATTTGGTAAGTACATCTTTGGGCACCTCTGCACCTCATATACATTGGTTCACATCATGGCCCATACTCTCCTCTATTCCATCAAGTGGGCCCTGTGAGGATTTACAATGTCCGGTGATTACCTCTGAAGCACCATCCAGGGCAGCTCCATGTCCCGAAAACGCCTCCACCTCTCATCTCTTCCTGCCTTTCCCCATACCCTTTGTCCATTATGTCCACTTTTCCCAATCCAATGCCACCTCTTCTATGTGGACATTGGATTGGTTGTGTCCATTGCACCTCTATGTCAAGAGGAGGCTCAGATTCCACCTGGATGCTGGATGCAATCCTCCCATTTTCAGTTGTAATCACTCTAGGCTCCATGGTGTGGTGGTTGTCCTTCTTCAACTCCATCTTAGCTGAGTGTGGTAAGTCCAATAAATCAGATTGTAGGTGCTGGAGTCTGTTGAGGCTCAGGATCTGGCTATCACATTGTCAGTCCAGAGATTCAAATCCCCTAAATATATCTTAAACCCCAACATTAACTGCACCTCCAGCACATTAGCATGAAAGTCTTATGAAGGGAGATCCCATCTGAGTCCAGATTCATCACACATAAACACCATTTCCAAAGAGGGGCCATCTGCCCTGGTAGTTAACCCCATCGGCCATGACCATAACTCCCATGGGTCTCTTTAGCCCTCAAAGGAACCAATATCTGGGGGTTGTATGCAGAAAGTTTCTTAATCTCCCTGTGACTCAGTTTCCTGATCAGCAAATAGGGAAATAATAATACCCACCTCATAGGCATCTTGGGAGAGTTAATGAGATCATACATGTAAAGGGCTTAGAAGAGTTTTTGACATGGATACAGGAAATGCTCAGCAATCGTAACTTATTTTTACTATTCTTTTTAAAAAATTGTTTGTTTCTCCCCGCCTCCCTTGTTGCTTGGGCTTGCTGTCTGCTCTCTGTGTCTGTTCATTGTGTGCTTGTCTTCTTTTTGGGAGGCACAGGGACCCAAACCTGGGACCTCTCATATGGGAGGAGGCACCCAATGGCTCGAGCCATCTCTGCTCCTGCTTGTTGTAGCTCTCATGGTGTTTCCCCGTTGTGTCTTTTCATTGCATCAGCTCTCCTCACCAGCCCATCTCGTCAGCCCATCATGTCAGCTTGCTGTCTTGTTTGCCTTCTTTAGGAGGCTCCTGGAACTGAACCTAGGACCTCCTATATGGTAGGCAGGTGCCCATATACTTGAGCCATATCCGCTTCCCCGTTTTTAATATGTACATGCAATTCATAGGTCTACCAAAAGACAGCAGCCCTGCACATTTGTTGGCCTTTATTTTCCTGTCAAAAAACCAATTATCAATTCCTTTTTTTTTAGGTCCTGGGGGCCGGGTATTGAACCTGGGACCTCATATGTGGGAAGCCAGTGCTCAACCACTGAGCCACATTGGCTTCCCTGAGTTGGTTTTTTAGTTTGTCTTTGATTTTTCAGGAGGCACCAGGAACCGAACCTGGGACCTCCCATATGGGAGGCAGGTGCTCAACTGCTTGAGCCGTGTCCACTCCAAGACAGTCATTTCTTATTGACCAAAATCTCTTCTCAGAATGTACACACCAATAGGCAAAGTGACTCTCCAGATTGTGACTTGGGTGAGAGCAATTTAGCTGGTCCCCATCTGTTTGGGAGCCATGTTCTGTTAAGACAGTTATACGTTCCATAGGTGTGGATGGATGGCTCATGTGGTGGGATGTACGTGAATAAGAATAAGAGAACACTACCCATGAAAGACAGTGTGACATGGTGGGACCGGAAAGTCTGGCACTTTGGAAAGCTCATTTTTATTGAGTGCTTACTATGTGCCAGGAACTATACTGAGCACACTTATTTATTTATTTTTAAATTGGAGAAGTTGTGGGTTTACGGAACAATCGTATATAAAATACCTACTGCCATCACCTTGCGTGGGTGTGGAATATTTGTTATAACTGATGATGGCACATTTTACATGTGCACTATTAAAGTCCATGATACTGAACACTTTTTAAATCCACTAGCTCATTGATTATTCATGATGAACTGAATAATAATAATTATTATTCCCATTTACAGATGAGGAAATCAAGGCACAGGTTAGGAAACTTACTGAAGGTCACACAGCTAGTAAAGCAGTGGGGACACAGGCACTGTGTTGCCTGAACCTGCTCACTCACCTTCTGCACTCTGCCGCCTTCCTCCTTGTAGGTCCAGTGGAACGACTGGAACATTTGATGTGGCCACGTGTGCTCAGGGCTCAGGGTAGTCCCGGGCACATAAGGATGGAATGAATTGTAGCGGTCATGATTTGCCATCTCTAGGAAACCTGGGTACACACTGTAGGTCAGACTCTCATGTAAATTGTGAAAGGAATTTCTCATTGAGTGCCCTTCTAGGACGCCCTTCCTGGTTTTTCCTTTTTCTCAGTCTTTGGCTCTCTAGACTGCTAGTTGGTTGGGATCCTGCCTTTCTCTCATCAGAGCTCACCTTTGACTGGGATTCCTGTCTTTGCTCAGGTTCACGAGCTCTGTGCTCTATCAGGGTCTCATCATGCACGTGGGTGCCACCGGGGAGAACCTCTACCTGGATTTCCTCTACTCCGCTCTGGTTGAATTTCCGGCATCCTTCCTCATCCTCGTCACCATTGACCGCGTTGGCCGCCGCTACCCACTGGCCATATCAAACCTCGTGGCAGGGGCAGCCTGCTTCATCATGATTTTTGTCTCCCATGGTGAGTTGTCCATTTTTATCCTTTCCTAGGTAATTGAATTCTGGGAATAGTGCGTTAACTCTTGGATAAGCTTCTGGAACAAGAACGACAACAGTATGTTGCCTTAGCCTACAATTATTATTTTTAAAAATTTAAATCGAAGCATCACATACATACAATGGCCAAACTGTAAGTGTACAACTTGATGGATATTTTTACCTGGGTACTGCCACCTAGGTAAAAATATAGAACATTTCCAACACTTTGGAAGGCTCTCATTCTTTCACTATCAATACCCACCACCTCTGAGCAGGTTAAATTCTACTCTGGTATCTGTCACCACAGATTAATTTTGACTGTTCTTGAACTTCATAGAGACTGTACTCTTTTTATTGGTTTGTCTTCATGAGTCTGTGAGATTCATCCATTTGTTACACGATCTAAAGAGATTTGTGCTTTTTCATTATTGCAACAGTTTCCTTGTATGAATATAACACTATTTATCCATTTTACTTGTTGATTGACACTTGCATTGTTTCCAGGATTTGCCTATTGGGATGTGAGCTCAAAAAAAGTATCTCCCTTGGGTTTGAATCTAGGGGTTCAATTGTCTGGCCAGAGGGTAGACATGTTTTGCTTTAGAAGATAGTGCCAAACAGCTTTCCAGAAAGGTTATGCCAGTTTATCCTCCACCAGCAATGCATGAGAGTTCCTCGCCAACACTTGATATTTCTAGTCTTTTTATGATTAGCCTTTCTGGTGAATTTGTACTTTCATCTATAATTCATAAGAATTATAATTTTTTTTCTTGTAAAATCCAAGATAAAATCAAAGCAGAAGTTTTGTGTGTGTGTCAGTTTTAATTTGGGTAAATAAATTTCCTCTTGCACCCTTTGTTTTGGGAAATGTTCAATAAATACTAAGGTGGATTTGCTATTTTCTGTTTTTATTGTTTGCGCTCTGTGCCTGTTGGTTTGGCAAGTCTTTCTGGCATTTGTGCACGGAATTGTGGAAAATGCCCCATGAAATTCATAGTCTCAAGAACCAGGCTGTGTAGATAAGGCCGGAAATAGAAAGAGATGGAAAAAGAAATCTCGGTTTTCTTCACCTTCTTTTCATGGGGAGAGAACAAAGCAGACAGGAAAAGGGGCTCAGTGTATCTGAAATAGATTGATCCATTTTCTTCCTCAGTTTCCTGCTTCTTTTTTTGGTGGGCCATTGGAGTCCTGACTAATACATAATGAATGGGCAATGTGTAATGAATAGGCAGTGAATGGGCTTATTTTTTTAAGCACCAACACTAGGTACAGAGGAGACTGCTATCTTGAGTTTACTCTTCCATCTCCTTGGCAGGACTCAAGCACAGTCTCCTCTGGGACACCCCCCTCTCTAGGGGGCTGACCAGCTCTATAGCACGTGCCTCTGTCTTGGTCCTTGTCACAGTTACATGACAATCATTCATTCCGTCATCCTGGAACTATTCTGAGTGCCTTCTCTGTGGCAGGCACTCAGTAGGCACTAGGGTTTCAGCAGCGAGCAAAGCGGGTGGCGTTCCTGCCCTGGCGGAGCTGACGTTTTAGAGGGAAGAAGAGCTTGGATAGAGTGATGATGATGTTGATTCTTCATTAGGGGCTTCAGGGCAGGCTTGTCTAAGGTGGAGCCATTGAGCTGAGACCTGGGAGAAGTGAGGACAAGGCATGAAAGTACCTGGGGGGCAGCGTTCCAGGCAGTGGGAAGGGCATGTGTGAAAAACCAGAGGTGGAGGAGAGCTTGGCGTCCCAGGAGCAGCTTGAATCCAGTGGGACTGGAATTTGGTGAGCCAGGGAATTAGTGAGAAGACAGAGGTCTTGGTTCTGTTCCATCTGCGATAGGAAACCTTTGGTGGTTTTGGCAGGGGAGTGAGGTGTTCTGAGTTTTAAATGGACCCATCAGCTGCTCTATAGAGTGACCCGGGGTGCCAGAGTGGAGGAAGGGTCAGCTGCCTGAGGCCAGGGAGGCTGTTCCATTAAAGACTCCGGAATCTACGCACAAGGACCTCCCTGTCGGGATTCGCATCTTTCTTCTTTGAGGAGCGGCTGGTGATGGGGTTCTAGTTCTTAACTAAAGGCTGAGCTTCAGCTTCTCAGAGCCTGGAAGAAACTGTATTGAACCCACCAGGGTGAGGTGGTTCCTAGGGAAACTGAGCCCACTCTTATTTGAAACCTCAAATGGGTGAATCGAATGAATCAGGTCTTCCACAGGTTGCCGGTGTTGGGGGAGAAGGTCAAGGTGATGTCACGTCTGTGACTCCAGGGCTTTATTAGAGAGCCCGTGGGTTCCCAGCCAGGAGCAACTTGCATTTGCATGTTTGGGGTAATCCAAGTGAAGTACATAATGATGGTTCTTAAGGCTCTATGGCTCTTTCTGGTTAAGCCCCCATTCTTTGGTCACCCCCCAATAGGGAGAGGTCTTCCTGGACCATCAGGTAATCAAGAACCTGTTAGTGGTCTGCTAGGGTATAACAAGGGTTTGCATCCACGATGCACATCTTGAGTCTATTATGAAAGATGTTTGGGTTTAAAATATGTTGGGAAATGAACCTTAGATTAGAAATCCAGGATATTAGTTCCAGGACTTCTATGCCTAAAGGAATGACACTTTTTGAGTGCCTCCCATATTCCAGGCCCTGTGCTAACAACTATAATACTGTAGAATACTTAAAAAGCCAATGTTGATGGAGCAGTCATGAGGGACATTAGGCATAGATGATCTCTACTTCCCACCACAACCTATACACTGTGTATAGTTATTCCCATTTTCCAGCTGAGAAAACCAAGGCACAAAACTTACCCAAGTATACACAGCTGGCAGGGGGCAGATTTGAAAACTGTATTCTTTCTACTGGACAATGGAGCCTTCCCTAGTGGGTCATTAACAATCCCACCGGCTCTCTGGGACTCAGCTTACTTATCCAATCATGAAAGGTTTAGATACAGCCATCATTCAGGCCCGTCCAAACTCAAAGTCCAACCCTGGACAGACGTGGATGGCCCCTTGGCGTAAATCGGTAAGCACAGTCCACGTCCATCCTCCAAGTCCTCTTTGTGTTTCTTCTCCAGATCTACACTGGCTAAAAATCACAGTAGCTTGTATTGGCCGAATGGGGATCACCATTGTGTTTGAAATGGTCTGTTTAGTGAATGCTGAGTTGTACCCTACGTTCATCAGGTGAGTGTACGAAAGATGGGATAGGCATTGAAACAGCTGTGTGTCAGCCAGAATTCATGAGGACCCAAATTTCCAGAAGCCTTTAATCAGGAGGCCACCAACAACATTGAGCGGCACTCTTAAAAACGTATGTTCAGGGGAGCGGATGTACCTCAAGTGGCCGAGTATTTCCTTCCCAGGTATGAGAAAAACACATGCTCAAAGAGTTGGGATTGGGCATCAGAGCAAAGGTTGGACGATTATATATGGAGTGCGTAAAATGGGATGGCTTGAGTAGCCTAAGTAAGGAAGGAAAGTTATGCTTTTCCTAGATGAGTACTGGAAAAAAGTCAACTAGAGGAAGGAGCAGTGGACAGGAAGTTAGAAGACCTGAGTTTAATCCTGTTCTTAGCCCTTTCTAATTGTATAAAATTCAGCAATTCCATTGACCCCTTTGGGCATTAATTTCATAGTCAACCAAAAGCTAATATTTGTAGTGTGATATTCAAGCATTTCCATATCTATGATCCAGGTTATCATTATAATCTCCATTTTACATATGAGAAGGCTGAGGTTCAGAGAGATAAAGAGATGTTCCATGGATCACCCAACCAGACAGTGGCAGGGCCAGGGCAAGAACCCACATATCTCTGATTTTAGAATTTGTGCTTTTCCTGTAATGACAAATTCCTTTTCAGGAAATAGGCCTAGAAAACTTTTTTTAAAGAAGTCATGTTTATTGAGATATGATTTATAAAATTTACTCTTTCTAAAATACATAATTTGATGAGTTTTAATGTATATAGTCGTTTGTATTAGTTAGCTAAAGAGGTACTGATGCAAAATACCAGAAATCGGTTGGCTTTTATAAAGGGTATTTATTTGGGATAGAAGCTTACAGATACCAAGCCATATAGCACAAGTTACCTCCCTCACCAAAGTCTGTTGACACCTGTTGGAGCAAGATGGCTGCCGACGTCCAGCCTTCCTCTTCCTCTTAAGTCTCCATGATCCCAGCCTCTTCCAGTATCAACTATAGGTTATCAGCCTCTCTAGGCTTTGTCTCTCTCCCTGGGGCTTGATTCTCTCTGGGCTCAGGCTTGCTTCTCTTCCCAAGGTCAGCTGTAGACTGTCAGGCGAATGACTCATCTCTTTTCCCAGGGCCTCTGTGGTGTCTGTGGAGCTGTCCCTATTCCTCTGTGTTCTTCTCTTGTGTGTTGACTTCCTAGGCTCCAGCTCAAAACCCCAACATCAAAACTCAAAAAACTCCACTATCTGCTCCACCGTGTGGTTTTCTCTGAGAGTCCCTGCCCACCAGGGGGTGGGGACTTGTCCCACTGATGTGCCAATCAAAGCCCTAATCACAACTCAATCAAGTAAAAGTGAAACCTGTGAATCCAATCCAATCTAATATGCCCAGACCAGTTCTCAAACAATCCAATGTCTATTTTTTGGAATTCATAAGCAGTATCAAACTGCCACATCATTTAATTATTACCACCTTCAAAATAGTGAACATTTCTTTCACCCTCAAAAGTTTCTTCACATCCCTTCAATCCCCTGCCCACTCCACTTCCTCAGCAACCACTGATTTGATTTCTGTCTCTATAGTTTTACCTTTTCCAGATTGTTATATAAATGAAATAATACAGCATATTGCTTTTTGTGTTTTGGATTCATCCATATTATTGCATGTATCAATATTTTGTTCCTTTTTATTGCTGTCTAGTGTCCTAATGTGTGGCTGTACTACAATTTGTTTATCCATTCACAATTGATGGACATTTGGGTTGTTTTCAGTTTTTGGTGATTATGAATAAAGTCACTATACACATTCATGTACAGGTCTCTGTGGGGACATATAGTTTTATTTCTTTTGGGTAAAAATTTAGGAGTGAGATTGATGGATCATAAAGAAAGTGTGTGTGTAGCCATATAAGAAACTGTCAAACTGTTTTCCAAAGTGGCTGCACCATATTGTATTCCCACCAACCATGTATCAGAGATCCAGTTGCTTCATATCTTCATTAGCACTTGACATGGTCCGTTGTATTTTTTAAAGTCATTTTGGGAGGTAGTAGTATTATTGAGGCTTTAATTTACAGTCTTCTAATGACTCATAACATTGACCATCATGGCATGCATTTATTTGCCATCTGTATCTTAGAACACTTATCTTTAAATGAAGCTTCTTTTATGTGTAACAGTAATTAATCACTTTAGTCCAAGTTTTAAAAATTGTCCTTCCCTTAACTTGACTTTGTTAGGATTTGGTCTATTTCCTTACCCTGCTCCTCTTTTTTTCTTTGTATAATTTGTTTCTTTTCCCCTTGTCATCATACCAGTGGTTTCTAGGAACTATTCCAGCTCTCCAATCTCCTTTTACTCCCAATTGCACAGCTCCCTGAGCCCACCAGGAATCCAGGAGACACAGGGAGGATGACTGGTTCACTCCTTCTCTTTTCCAAGTCATCATTTATTAAAAGGCTCTGCCTTATGCACTCATTTATAAACAGTTGCTTGGAATGATTACAAGTTGGTGAAGGCAAAGTAAAGAGAAAGTCTTCTACTTCATTTGGAAATTCTGAGCCCAGAGTCTAAAGTAGCCAGGTCAAACAGTTCCATTGTCATGGCCATGGGTGCTCCCAGGGGACTCACTCCAAATATCAGTTGTCATGCTGAGTGCCTGATCTTAAATGGAGAGAGACCACATTGCTCATTCCAGTGGAGCCCTGGTCATTTGTGCAGAGCGCCTGCTGCAGTGTTTGCTTGATAAGGATTCTCAGGAACTAGAAAGAGGAATTAGATGTTCAGAAATAACCAAACCAAAACAAAAAGTTGATAGCCATTCAAGTTCAGGTATCTTTAATCAAAAGAATCAAATCTAAATTTGTGGGGGAAAAAAGAATTTTTGTTACTTTGTAAGCACTCCAAATTCAAATGATTAATATTTAAATCATTTTAACCCAGGAAAACTTTATACAGCTTTCCTCCCTCTAACACGCTGTAGCACATATTGTAAGAACATTCATTTGGCATTAGTTTGTGCTGCCTTGTACTGAAAATTATCTTTCCATTTTTATCTCCTTACTATATTGTGAGTGCCTGGAAAACAGGAGCCACATATACTTGTCTGCAATTCAAAAGACTGTTCTTTATCTGTAGTACCCATTCACTAAATGCCAGTACAACAACTGAATGAATAAAGTATCACAAAAATCTTAATTTTATCAGGAAACTACTTCCCTAGTTCTTCTAGCTTCCATGTATTATCAATGTTTTTTTAAAAAGGCAATTTCCAAATTATTTTTAAAAAGTAAGATTTTCTCCCCTTGCTAATCACATAAAAGCTGTTAAAAGAATGAGGAAAACAAATTGCCAATGGCATTGTTGAAACTAGGAGACATCCATAATCCTGAAAGATAATAAATACATGAGGAAGGGCTGCCAAATGCAGTGAAGCCTGAGAAGTCGGAGAAAATTCCAGGAAGGGCACTTTTGGGAGCAAATCTTGACAAAGCAGTTTTCCAAAGTAGGATGCATCCCCTGAAGGGTATAATCAACAGTCCCCTGTTTGGAATAGTAGAATGGATGCAAGGACTGGAGGTGAAGGCTTCCTTCTCTGGACACTGCATGGTTGAAGATGAAGCAAAAAAGGCAAGGCTATAACAGGAACTGGCAGGAAAAGTTCAAGTAGCAATATTTTGAGAAGTGGGATGAAGAAAAGAGACCCTACTTTGAGCAGCTTTGCACTGTCAACCTATTTGTTGGGAAAAAGAGAAGTTAAAGCATCAGATAATGTACAGTCCTGGATAAAAAGAGAATGTCCATTAGACAAAAATATGACCTCTCCCCTTTCTCATAATCTTTCTGATAATGACTGATGCAGGACAAAATTCTGGAATTACAAGATGGAGACCAGACAAAAACAATAACTCCCACATGACTATACAAATATTTCATAAGAAAATAGGAGGAGAGGAACTAGAAAAGCAAATGACAAATGAAGAATACTGACCAGAAAAATAATTACAAAGCAGATGAAAATCTTAATAAATATACTGCCATCAAGTCCAAAATATTAATGAATCAGTTATCTCTATTAAATAGTAGTTTAAAGCAGAAATTAAAGCTCTTGGGAAAATATATGACAATAGAAGAAGTTGAAGCCAGCTCAGGAGAGAACAAAAAAGAAAAATTAAAGCATCAGAGAAATGAAAACCAATTTGAAAGCAGTATAAAAGAGAATAGAGGGAAGTGGACTTGGCCTAATGGATAGGGCTTCCGCCTACCACATGGGAGGCCCCCGGTTCAAACCCCGGGCCTCCTTGACCCGTGTGCAGCTGGCCCATGTGCAGCGCTGATGTGCACAAGGAGTGCCCTGCCACTCAGGGGTGTCTCCTGCATAGGGGAGCCCCATGCGCAAGGAGTGCGCCCCGTAAGGAGAGCCGCCCAGCGCGAAAGAAAGTGCAGCCTGCCCAGGAATGGCGCTGCACACACGGAGAGCTGACACAGCAACAAGATGATGCAACAAAAAGAGACACAGATTTCCGTTGCTGCTGATAAGGATAGGAGCGGTCACAGAAGAGCACACAGTGAATGGACACAGAGAGCAGACAACTGGAGCGGGGCAGGGGGGGAGGGGAGAGAAAATAAATAAAAAAAAATAAAAATAAAGGAGAATAGATATGGTAAGAGAAATGCAAGATAGCACTAAGCATTGCAAATAAAACAGAAAGAAATTAAGAGTGTAAAAGTTTCAGAGTATATATACTTTATATATATGTATATTTAATCAACATATGTTCTCCAAAAGAAAATTGAAAGTTAAAAAAACTTTATGAAATAAAAATACTTCAAGAAAATTTCAAGAAATAAAAAAATTATTGAGTATATAAATTGAAGAGGCACACTGTGTAACAGGAAAACTTGACCCAGAATGAACAACATTAAGACATGTTTTACCCATAGCATGGGACATGACTCCTGGGGATGAGCCTCCCTGGCATTGAGGGATTACTACCAAGTACCAGCTGATGATGTAACTAGAAAATGACCTTGAATAAAAGGATCAACTCGGACCAGCAGAATATCTCAGTCTACATATAATACCAGGAGTTAAAAATGCTTTTTGACCTGAATAAAAGAGGGAAATGGAAAGGACAAATGAGTTTATTTGGCTATGAATCTCCAAAAAGAGCTGGGAGGTTATCAGAGGGGTTGCCCTTATGCACACCTCAGCAGAGTCCCAGAGACAGAGAAAGTAGATACAAACTCAGGTATTGGTTTTTCTGAGGGCTACAGAGACCCGCAGGTTCTATGGTCATGGCAGATGGAGTTCAGTGCCATGTCAGTTGGCCCTACTTTGGAGTTTGTGTTTCTGTGTGATGGAGCTGGACTCAGATGTGATCTTTGTCCACAAGTCTCTCCTGTTACTTTTACCGGAACTGTAGTTGGTGCTGGGGTTTAATGTATCCCCAGGGGACCTGAATCTCTGGACTGACCATGTGATAGCCAGGCCCTAAGCCTCAACAGACTTGCAACTCCTACACTCTGGTTTATTGGACTTACCCCACTCAGCTAACATGGAGTTGAAGAGGGTCAACCACCACACCAGGGAAGAGTGCCTACAACTGAAAGCAGGAGAATTGCATCCAGCATCCATGTGGAATCTAAGCCCCTTCTTGATATAGATGTGGAGTGGACACAAGCAGGGTCCACAGGATGGAGGAATAGAGTATGGATGAGAGTGGACTTACTGATATTCTATTCATGAACTATTGTGATTAGTAATCAAAGAAAATGTGGCATTGGTGTGGAGAAAGTGGCCATGGTGGCTGCTGGGGGTAGGGAGTGGGAGGAAGAGATGATATGTGAGGGTGTTTTCAGGACTTGGAGTTGTCCTGGGTGGTGCTGCAGGGACAGTTACCGGACACTGTATGTCCATCCATGGCCCACTGGGTGGACTGTGGGAGAGTGTGGGCTATGATGTGAACCATTGACCATGAGGTGCAGTGGTGCTCAGAGATGTATTCACCAAATGCAATGACTGTCTCATGATGATGGAGGAGGTTGTTGTTATGGAGGGAGAAGTGGGGTGAGAGGAGGTATATGGGGACCTCATATTTTTTGAATGTAATATTAAAAAATAAATAAAAACAAAAAAAGGCATGTTTTAGTTTTTACTATACTATAAAGATAGAAAAGACTCATCAGGCAGCCAGGTTGAATGTTTACGTTAACTGCATGGGGAGAAAATCAGCTTAGTATCATAGGATGAAGACAAAGCAATGCTTACAATGATCCCAAGGAAATAAAATGTAAACCAATTAATTTTATCCAAATAAACTTACATTGCTATATAAAAGAAGCAGTCAATATTTTCAAAATATCTCAAAGATGTGATTCCTATGACCCTTTCCCAACATAGCTGTTGAAGGAAAAAATTTCAGTAAACAAAGTTATGAATGGAATAATTGAGTCAAAATTATTGGTGATGAACACTGAATCTGACTTTAAAATGAATATGGTTATGGCTACAGTAAAGAATTTAAATGTTATAAATCTGACAATAAAGAAATGCTATAACTAATAAGAACTGGAAAGGGAAGAGAGAGAATGTTGGAGGTGGTATAAAACACTGATTTCTTCAGTATATTTTTTCCAGTTTGGAAAAAAAAGTACACCATTGAAAGTTGATAAATTAAGCATTATTACAAGTATATTTTAATAGATAAACGTAAACACTAAAATCAATGATATAATTAACTTAAATCAGAGCATGGAGGGATGATTTAAGGAGGAAGAATTATACTAATTTTATAATTGCTCAGAGTAGAGAATCAATCAACACTGTCTAAAGAAATAGAGTATTAAATATGTTATATAAAGTTATAAAGATGATCATTTGAATAAAAGTGCAAACCTTCCCAATTATCAGAAAAAAAAATACACAACCAACACATATTGAAAAATAAAGTCACAAGAAGCAATAAAAAGCATGGCATGAAACCTCACGACTGAATTATTTCTGACACATAAATATACAGAAGCTCAGTTACTTTATTGAAGAAAAGAGACTTGATTACAAAACAAAACCCAGCTCTACGTTGCATATGTGAGGTACAGCTTATTCTCAGAAAGGTTGAAAAGAATGGGCAAAGGCACATTAGGCAAGTACAAACAAAAGTATAGCAAGTGTCATAATAAAGTCAGGCAAAGTTGAATTGATGGCAGAAGAGCATTAAATAAGATAAGAAACTGCCCTTAATGATGATGAAGTGGAAATCCAAGATGGTTTCTGTAGTGGCATGGATGGTGGTCCCCCAAAATATATGTCTATGTCCTAATTCCTGGAACATGTGAATGTGACTGTATTTGTAAAGGGGTCCTTGTGTATGTCATTAAGTTAGAGATCTTGAGATGAAATGATCCCCCATTACCTGGGTGGGCTCTAAATCCAATGAGAAGTGTCCTTAGAAGAAACGGAAAAGAAGACATACACTGAGGCAAAGGTGGTGTGAAGACAGAGGCAGGGATTGGAGGATTCCCCTATACCACCCTATTATTAAAAACCACAACCCAAGGAACACCTGCAGCCAGCAGAAGCAGGAAGACGCAAGGAAAGACCCCCCTCACCGCAGAGCCTTTGGAGAGAACATGGCCTTATCGACAGGTGCCTTGATTTCAGATCTCTGGCTTCTAGAACTGTGACAGAATTTCTGTTTTTTAAGCCACCATGGCAATTTGTTATGCTGCCCTAGAAAACTAATACAGTTTCACGGGGGAGTTTTACAAGACATTTAATTAATAGATAACTCCAATGATACTCAAACTGTTATAGAGCATAGGAAAAGGAGGAAAATTTCCCACATGTTCTTCTGAAAGCTAGCATAATATTGGTACCAAAGAACAAGAAAGACCAAAGGAAATAAGACCAACTATCATTTATGAGTAAAGGTTTAAAAACCAAATAATATAGAATCATGTAATTAGAGGAGCACACAAAAATATTATGCCATGTCTAAGATGAGTTACTCTAGAAATGAAAAGGTCCTCAGGTTGATGTAAGCCCAAGTCCTACTAGATGCACCTCCCCAGAGGGAGCGCTGTGTTCACGGGTGACCTGTCATGACTGCAGGCCAGGAGTGGGGTGAAATTTAGAACAGGGAGAATGTTATTGTCATCTTTGTCAGTCTGGTAACCATTCTTCAGGAATTACATGCTTAAGAGCTAGACATTTCAATGCAAAATCAAAAGAAGCAGGCTCCTTTCCCCAGTTGCATGGCAATGGGGTGGTCTCTATCAACTGCCCCTCTGAACCCAATAGCTGTTCTCACTACCACATGAGTTAGTCCCTGCGTTTCCTCCCAATCCCTGTAGCTTGCCTGTGGGGCACTGGGCACCACGACATCCCCAGCTAGCCACAGGTGATGGTGGTGTGTTTGCTCAAGGACAAGGTCAACATTCGGAAAATTGAATGACAGAAGTGCCATCTTGTTTTGTTCTCTGTACTTTACCAGGAACCTTGGCATGATGGTCTGCAGCTCCCTTTGTGATGTGGGTGGGATCATCACCCCCTTCATTGTCTTCAGGCTGATGGAGGTTTGGCAAGGCTTGCCCCTCGTTTTGTTTGGTAAGACTTGACTACATCTTTATGATTCTTTCCAGCTTGGCAGTGGGCATGGTGCCAGGCACAGAAGGAGCATTCGTTCATTGTTTGTTGATATCCCCCGGCATGTTGACAGAAAGCAAGGATGGTGCGTGGTCTTTAATTGCTGCATGGCTTACTGTCTTGTGGTGCTTCCCGGTAAAGCTAAGATGCCATTCCTAGAAGGTGGGCTAGAGGTTTACTTCCTATGGCTCTTGAATCCAGTCATATCCAACAAGATAGGATTGGAGAGACCTTTTGACCCAGACCCCTTCTTTCTTATGAATTTCACTTCCAACTTCTGTACATTTAACATGTACTTCCTGGAGGCTTGAGGATGTCAAATTATCACCCCTCTTCCCCTTCTGGATCTTAACAATTGAGAACAAACAAACTTGGAATCAAAGTATAGTATGAGCCTTATTACTGATTAAGTCCCTAGATCTTGGGACCTCCAAGACCCACTCAGTTGGAAGCAGAATGGCTGGTGTTTTAGTTTCCTGGGCTGCTCAGGCAAATGGTATGCAATGGGTTGGCTTAAACAATGGGTATTTATTTTTGAGGCTAAGAAAGAGTCCAAATCAAGGCATCATCAAGGCAATGCTTTTTTCCCAAAGACTGGTGTTCCGGGACTGGCTGCCAGTGATCCTTGGCCCTGGGCTTCTCTGTCACATGGCAATGCACATGGCGGCCTCTCCTGGACTCCCAGCCTCTCCCTTGTTGTCCGGGTTCTGGTGACCTTCAGCTCTTGCTTCCCATGGCTTTCTCTCTCTGGGTCTGAATTTCATTCTGCCTTTCAAAGATTCCAATGTTAAGACCATCCCGATGGAGGTGGGTCACACCTTAACTGAAGTAACCTTATTCACAGGTCCTACTTACAGTGGGTTCACACCAGTAGGAATGGATTAGAAAAACGTGTTTTTCTGGGATAGATTGCTCCAAACCATCAGAGCTGGCCAGGTCCAAAGACTTGCTGTGCTTGGGCACAAGCTGATTTAAGGGTAAAAGAGAGAGTAAGTAGCAAGAGAGGCTCACATTGTCTATACTTCCATATAGCAGCCTTGCTTCCATGAGTGACCCATGTCTGCCATGCTTTCCTCAGTCTCACCATCAGACAGTCAATCCTCCTTTCTGGTGGGTGTGATAAAATTCTATCCTAGAAATCTATGGAGGGATTATGGGTCTATATTAATGAGCAGAGTGTGGTAAGACAATAAGATGCCTGGAGCTCAAAGTCTGGCAGACCTCCTACAAACTGTGAGGTATTCTACAAGTCTCTTCATGTCTCTGTGTGAGGCTCCTCTTGTGTGGTGGGGAAAAGAGGACCCACAGTGTATCTCCACATTCTAATTCCTACCCTCTGACAGTGCACAAGATAGTGGACATGGGAGATGATGTTTCTTTGGGGTCTGTGAAACCTTGCAGTCCTCTGTTGCTTTAGTGGTTGAATATTTATCATCATTCTGGTCAGACTGGTGGTCCTTGACTGTATAATTCCTGCAAAAACTTTGTAGACTTCAGGTTCATTCACTTCTGAATGAACTAAATGCCTAAAAATTCTGACCCTGTTCCCTCTCCCCAGCTCTCAGGGATACAAAGAGCCCAACTCCAATGTCAACGACGGGTTCTAATTGTGAGTGGCTGGCCATTGTTTATAATACTTTGTGCTATTGAAGAGGGTTAAAGCAGGGAGGTAGAAGACAACACTTCCAGCAAGGCAACCACCATCTGTCACTGTTGTCTTGAATTGTGGCAACTATTTGAAATGGAAGATATTAATCAAAAACCGGTAGGAGCAAAATATCGAAGATGAAATAAAAAAACTATAATGTATTAATTAGGGTATAGAAATCATTATTATTTTTTATAGAACAGTCTCACTGTTTGCCCCTATAAATATTTTATCACCACAGTGAATAATATGGTATTTCTGGGAGAAGAGTCACCACTGGGAAGACTTTCCCCATTTGGCCTTCCCCAGCCAAAACAGGGCCAGAGACCCACAAAGGGGTGCAGTACAATTCCAAAGTGCCCTGTGTAGAGGGTGAGGAAAGGCACCAAAACCTTCCCCGATGGCTTCCCAAAGCTGAGCTTTCCTGGTCTGCCCAACTAATGCAGCCCTTCAGCTAACTTTTTCTGGAACCCTGAATAAGCACCATGTCTTTAAATCTCTACCACCTCCTCCCCTGTCTGGGACAGGGTTGAACAATAGCTGCCCTCAGATCCAGGATTCAGTGAACCAACTTTGCTAAGCAAAAGCTTATGTATTAGAGTTAACGGCCTACACATCCCTGTTCTTGCAAAAGAGGATTTCTATGTCTTACTGCCTCTAGCTGCTGGCCAGGGACTGGACCCCACAGCAGCTTGCTGCAAGAGTGGGGTAAGGGCACTGGTGGCCACCACACAGAGAGAGCAACTTACAGTTCTTTACCATAATTTATCAGGAAGAGGCTGTACAGTGTTCTTCTGACCTCTGGAATTTCAAAATATTTGTTTCAGACAGTTCCTGTCTGTTTAATAGTTGTTTTGGAGGAAGGACTGAGTCCTGGAGCTCCCAGAAATGAATCATTCTTGCAGATAAGAAGAGTTCAGATTCTTAAAGGGCATGACTGGATACAGGGAAATCAATTAGGAGACCACCGACATGATCCAGGGGAGAGCTGGGCCTGGACCAGGGCAAGGGGAGGGCAAGTGGTTGAATCTGGGGCAGGGCTGAAGGAAGAGTTGACAGAATATGTTGGTAGAAGAAGTGTGGGGTTCAAGGAAAAGAGAGCAATCTGTATGACTTCCAAGCTTTCGGCTTGAGCTTCTCGGGGAAGGACGGTGACTTCTCCCGAGATGGGGAGGACTGGGACTGGAATTTTCCTTGCAGGGCCAGTGAGATAGACAGCAGTTGTCTTCAGAAGCCTACAAGGAAGCTACATGGACATGGTCATGGAAGTATGAATTTGGCCATCGTCCTTTATACAAATGGTATATACGAAGTTACGGAATTAAAGCTGTGAGATCACCCAGGAAGAGAGTGGGTGAAGGAGAGAAAAGGGTAAGGGGCAGTCCTGCCACCCCCAGGGTGAGAATTGGGGAAGAGGAGAAATACTTAGTGAATGAGGCTGAGAAAGAACTACAGCAAGGCAGGGAGAAAGTGAAGCAAAGCCAATTTACCAAAAGGACTGAGCGGTCAACTATTTTAAACACAGTTCTTCTGGGTGTCATGCTAGGGACAGTTTCCACTGCTAAGGGTTGAAGAAGATGGCAAAATTATTAAGGCCGAATGTGAGATATTAAAAGGTAATCCAGGCAATGGATGTAACTCAAGTGGTGGAGCACCTGCTTCCCATGTATGAGGTTGCCAGTTCTATCCTTGGTACCTCCTAAATACAACACAAACAAGTGAAAAAACCAACTCTCATTAGAGAGCAGATCCAGCTCAGTGGTTGAATGCTTGCTTCCCACGTATGAGGTCCTGGGTGAGGGTTAGAGTTAGGGTTAGGGTTGGGTTCAAGCCCTGGGACCTCCTTAAAAAAATGGTAATCCATGATTCCACTTGTGGTAATAAAATGAAAGAAATTTGCCATTGGGGTGAAAATGGCGTTGTGTCCTTAGAAGATACTTGCATTCTGTCATCATTCATTCATTCTGTCATTGGATGGCTGCTATGTGCCAAACACTTGACTATCATTGGGACTCAGAGGTGAAATTGGGAGGTTAGGCATACTACCAGCATTTAAGAAACTATGGTCTAGTGAGAAAGGCAGTAAAAACCCCACAAAACTAATCATAATTATTATGAAGGATTCAGAGAGGAAGTACAAGGGCTTCTATTGTAACAAAAACAAATACGGGTTAAAAACAGGAAATTCTCCATCACACCAAACAGAAACTCTACCAATTAAGCTTTAACTCCCCATTCCATACTCCCACTCCCGTCCTTGGTCACTTGAATTCTTTGCTTCTGACTCTGTCAATTTTGCTTATTCTAATTATTTCATATCAGTGAGGTCATATGATAGTTGTCCTATTGAGTGGTGGTGGTAGAGGTGCAGAATTGTGAATGTAATTAAGGCCATTGAATTGTGTATTTGAAAGTGATTAAAATGGGAAGTTTTGGGTTGTATAAATATTACCAGAATAAAAAAATTTTAAAAAATGCCCTAGGATTATACAACACAAGAGTATGTAATGTAAACTACGGATGTTCACAGATAGATATAACAATATTATCTTATCAGTTTTAACAAGGATACCACACTAATGCAAAATGTTAATTACGAGGAAAACCATGTGCGTGAGAGGAGTGGGGTATAAGGGAACTTTTGGAAGCACTTCTGTGATCTTTCTGGAATCGAGCCTAACTTGTACAGATTTGGACATGCCTTGTCTTTTCAGTTAAGGATAAGATTTTAATAAGTAATTTTTAGAATGGTGCACTGAGTTTTGTGAGTAAATGTAATTCAGATCTACTGTGAGGAGCGCTTTATAGGATTTGTAACTAGTCAAACTTGAGGTTGACATGCCACAATCAACAAATGCCCTAATTTCTAAACATCAGTTACTATAGAACTTTATGCTTAAATGGAAGTAGAATGAAGGTAGTTTTTCATTTTCTTACTCTGGCATTTCCCCAGTCGTCCTATTGCTTTAATTTTCTTTTCTTAATGTCCTGAAACTTGAAAAAAAAATAGCGTCTCTCTGGTCTGCTTTATCTTGACATCTCCTTCATTAGCTGTAATTCTTTCTGTAAATGGCTGCGCTCTCATGGCTCCATTGGAAATCTGTTTCATTTAAGGGGTGTTTGCCCTGGTTGGTGGTGGAATGACGCTGCTGCTTCCGGAAACCAAGGGGGTTGCTCTGCCAGAGACCATTGAAGACGCCGAGAAGCTGCGGAGGTGAGGCCCTTTTGTGCCCCGGAGGCGAGGCCGGGGAGCCTGCGTCCCACCTGTCCTCCATAGGGCGGAGACATTGCTTAATGCTCTCCATTCCCTCCACAGTCAAGGTGGAGGAGAGGTTTATGTAAATTTGTATTTCTGTGTATTCCTACCAGAGCTGCTAAATAGGGGAACAAACCCCAAGTGCAATGGACTGATCAGCCTGAGTATACATTTTTAGTTGGCAAGGATCTGTTCTAATCTGCTGGAGCTGAAAATGATTTGTCTGTGATGTTGATCGTGGGGCCACCAAGACCCCTAGCTCATCCTCAGAGACTTAAATAACTTAAGATCAATATTCGGCCCCCTTAGTAATTGTGGGTTCAGAGTCTTCAGTGACTTTCTTCACAAAGTAAGGTGATTTAACTTTTCATCTTTGTGACCAAGACAAGTGCTTTAGTGGAGTCTCAGATTCTAGTCTTAAAACAATGAAAAAAAAAGGAAAGGGAGGCCTTTTTTAGCTCCAGTTCTGTGGATTCATGTGTCTTTGTTTAAAAGATTTATTTATTTATTTCTCTCCCCTCTCCCCGCCCACCCCCATTGTCTGTTCTCTGTGTCTATTTGCTGCATCTTCTTTGTCCACTTCTGTTGTTGTCAGCAGCACCGGGAATCTGTGTTTCTTTTTGTTGCATCATCTTGTTGTGTCATCTTGTGTCAGCTCTCCGTGTGTGTGGCACCATTCCTGGGCAGGCTGCACTTTCTTTTGCTCTGGGCGGCTCTCCTTATGGGCCAACTCATTGCACGTGGGGCTCCCTTATGCGGGGACACCCCTGTGTGGCACGGCACTCCCTGTGCACATCAGCACTGAGCGTGGGCCAGCTCCACACGGGTCAAGGAGGCCCGGGGTTTGAACCGTGGACCTCCCATGTGGTAGACGGATGCCACTGGGCCAAGTCCGCTTCCCCCATGTGTCTTTGTGAAGTGGAGAGAAATCAGCTATTGGAGTTATAAATCCTGGTTCAAATCCTGACTGGGCTACCTACTTGGCCACCTGATTTGGGAATGTTTTTAACCCTATGGATCCGTAATTTCTTTGCCTGAAAAAAAGCCATGGTAAGACAATTTAGAGAGTTGCTGTGAAAATTCAGTGAGATACAGTAGATGATGAGACCTCATCCACTGTGTGACACGTAGTAGGTGTTATAATAATATTAGATTTTCTCCTTCTTCTTGCATATTATGTGGTTTCCTTTGGAATTCTCAAATTGTAGTATGCATACAAATCACAGAGAACTTGTTAAAATGCAGATTCCTGGACCTTCTAGGTTTAAAAAAAAATATTTGTTTTCTGACTTACTAAAGCAAGGTGGCACCCAAAAATCTGCACTTCCAATAAGCAAATCAGATGATGCTTTGGAAAGGTGCTCTGTAAGCCTCCCTTTGAGAAATTCTGGATTTTTCAGCAGTGATAAGGTATGAATACCCTATTTTAACAGTATATGCATTTTCTTGTGACTGGCAATTTGCTTCTCTTTGGTACCAAGTGGTAGCAACAGACAACTAATGTTTTAACCAGGTTTAAAAATTCATTGTAATCTTATTTTTAAGGAGGTACTGGAGCTTGAATCCCAGACCTCTTATATGGGAAGGAGATGCTCAACCACTGAGTTACATCTGTGCTTCCAAATATTCATTGTAATTTAACAGGCAGTCGGTCTCCTTTCCAGATGTTTTTGTTCAAGTACTTCATTCCATCTTCATAAACATCCCCGCCCTGCCACCAGAGCTGGTGCACCTGCTCTGAGCTCCCACCCTGTTTCTACATCTGATAAGTCTTGTACATCCTCTGCTCTTGACAATGCCCTTCACATTTTATAATAACCATTCATTTCCAGACAGTCTTTGTTGTCCCTACTCAACTCTGCCATTATAGCACAAAAGCAGCTATAGACCATTTGAAAACAAAAGAGTAAAGCTGAGTTCTAATAAAAATTTATGCATGGATGGGAGCTGATGTAGCTCAATGGTTGAGCACTGGCTTCTCACATATGAGGTCCTGGTCCAATCCTTGCCTGGTACCTCCAAGAAAAAAAAGAAGGAAAGATTAAAAAAAAAACTATGCACGGGGGCTGACATTTGAATTTCATCTGATTTTCAAGTGTCACAAAATATTTTTATTTTCATTTTTTTTAACCACTTACAAATGTGAAAACAATTCTTCGCTCACGGGCAGTGCAAAAACATGTAAGTAAGTTTTGGCCCACCGTTTGCTGGCTCCTTTTCTACTTTGTCACTTGCTGTCCTGGCTCTTTCTCTTTCCTGAAAACTTATTGCCTCAAACGACTTTGCCGAGCTTTCCTTAACCAAGACACAGACTGTTTATTGATTGATTTTAATTAATTTTTTATTTTTGGTTGCTATAGGAAAGCAAAGCCCCAAGAAAACGTGATTTATCTTCAGATCCAACCATCAGAAGCCACTGGTACCTAAAAAGAAATGCTTCGCTGGAGACTGGCAGAGACATGAATATGGCTTTTACCATCTGAAGAATTCTTACAAGCCCTTACCTCCCACACTTTCTCGTACCTGCTCAGCCCTAAAGGCTGGTTTAAGTGAGCTTTGTTTTACTTTGTTTGCTTCCTTCTAAGGCCCCCAGGGCCCTGACTTTATTGATCCTTTCTAGTAAGAGTGATTGCCAAGTACTTGAAGCATTTTGAAGACCCAGTAGAATGTAAGATTGCTTAGTAAAGAGGCCTCTGTAATTGGCTTTCTAGAATAAATACTGTTTTCTTCACTAATGGAAAGAAAATATCTTTGTTTTTGTATATCTATGTCAGCAAAAAACATTTCAACATGCAGCGCTTGTTTTTTTTTCATTTTAAAAACAATTTCTTGAAGTATATCATTCATACATCAACGTACATAAAAATAAGTTTATAGTAAAAGTTGTGAACCTACAAAACAAACATGCATAACATCATACAGGGCTCCCATATATCACCACCAACCAACACCTTGCATCGTTGTGAAACATTCATAACAAATTATGAAAGAGCGTTGTCAAAGTATTACTACTAACTGTAGTCTGTATCTTTCATTTGGTGTATTTTTTCCCCCAACCCATCCAATTATTTTTTTTTGTTCATAAATCATACAATTTATCTACAGTGTACAATCAATGGCATTTGGTATAATCGTCACTTCAATCAATATTAGAGCATTTTCATTACTCCAAAAAAAAAACACAGAACAATACAAAAAAACTAATCATGATCATACCCATGTGTTAGTGCTACTAATTACAAATCCTGGGATGTGCTTTCACCATTTCTTTTCATTTCCATACATTTCCGAACAGCTTTTTACCTATTCTGCACAGATGAAACTTCAGCTTTCCATTCTCTGACCACATTCTTTTCTCTGGTGACTTGTATTCTAGCTATTAACTCCTTGAGTTTGCTCATTATATTTAGTTCATAATAGCAAAGTCATACAATATTTATTCCTTTATGTGTGACTTGCTTCACTTAACATAATGTCTTCCAGGTTCATCCACGTTGTCATATGCGTCACTTCATTTCTTCTTACAGCTAGATAATATTCCATTGTGTGTAATACCGCAGTTTATTCATTCGTCAGTTGGTGGACACCTGGCTTGTTCTAATTCCATCCCACCTCTGCCTCCTCCGGGCAGATGACAGTTGAATGTCTGAGGTTTTGAGAAGTCAATAAAAACATGCAAATTGAAGACTTCTTAGACATGGTAGGTTGAATTTTGTACCCTGGTACCGTGGAAAAACGTGCTCTTAATCCAAGCCTGTGGGTGAGAACCCATTCTGAATAGAACTTTTTGAAGATGCTATTTTTAGTTCAGGTGTGGCCAGCTGAATCAAGATGGGTCTTAATCCCATTACTTACAGAGAAGTCCACAGCGAGAAAGCCACCATGAAGAGTAGAAGGGGATGGAAACAGGTAGAGACAGGAGAAGACGCTGCCGTGTGATAGAAGAGCCAAGGACCCAAGGCTCACCAGCAGCCAGCCTGGAGCGCCACAGTCTTCAGGCAGAAGCATTGGGTGCTGACACCTCGGTTTTCAGCTTCTCCCAGTCTCTAAGCCATGAGCCAATAAATCCCCATTGTTTAAGCCAAACCATTGAATGGTATTTGCTTTAGCCGCTGGGAAACTAAGTCATTAGTCTTAATTAAAAAGATACCTTAAAAGGTAGTTTATGTGCCTCACTCACAAATATCAGCTCATTTGGTCCTCATAACAACATTCTGAAGTAGATATTATTATCTCCTTTTTAAAGTTGAGGAAGTTCAGAGATGTTAAATGACCTGTACAGATGGGCACAGAACCATGCCCTGCGTTTACATCTTCTGGGCCAAATGATGTGAGAAACTAGAAGCTTGAAGCTTAAACAGGAAGGACAAAGAGTGGAGGGAATCTTCTCTAAGAGGTGATAGTCTCTTAGGGATCAGTTTCTTGTTCCCTGCACTTCTGATTATTCTTTTTTTCCTTACTCCAGGCCTGTTGGTTGAGCGAAAGGACAGAGAGAAATCCTTGGAGGCCCAAGAGTAAGTGTTCAGCCCTGACAAAGTCCCAGTAGTAGACCAAAAGCTGTTTCTCAAAAAAAAAAAAAAGAGTAGTTATATACAAGGGATGATGGGGATTTGCTTCAGATCCTGAGGGTCTGTGCCGTGATTCTCCCGTGGGGGCCTGCCAAAGAGGCAAGATGGCTCCTCTATTTGCCACTGACACTTCCAGCACCATTGGATCTGCTGGATCTTATGGTCCAAGTGGCACAGCAGCCTGGACCTGTTGCAGAGCCTCCTTTTGTTCTGGTACCCATTCAAAACAACAGCTTTTTGGGTCACTTGGTAAATAGGCTGGAGTAGCACAGCCAAATGAGGAATATATTGCCTTCAAAATTCAGGGAGGCCAACTAGGCAATGTGCCTTTTTATTGTTGCAGGAGAGGCCAGAGCAACAGCTTATCCTTCACTTCAGAAGGGATAGTGCAACATGTTAGAATTAATATCAGTTCAGAGCCAGTGTCAGTAATCTCCCCCAAGTCTGATTATTCTCTTTTCCCCAATGCATGGTCACCCTGATAAACAGCTGTAGGTTCCTTTGGGGAAGGCTGGGAGAAAGGTTAATATTATAAATTTTCGGCAGTGTGGCAAAAGGGGTCCTGGATTCAAGGGGCTCCGGATCTGTGTGATGGTTAATTTCATGTATCAGTTTGGCTAGATTATAGTGTCTGGTTCTTTGGTCAAGCAAGTGCTGACCTAATTGTTTCTGTATGGGTCTTTCATAGCTGGATTAGCATCTACAGTCAGTTTGTTGCATCTACAATCAACAAGGGAGATTGCTTCCAGCAATAAGGGATATCTCCTCATTCAACCAGTTTGAGGTCTTAATAAGAAATGAGGAGTCCAGCAGTCAGAAAGAAGAATTTTTGCCTCCTTCCTCTGCCAGCCAGATTCTCCTGGGGGAATACAATTTCACCTTCATCCGTGTTTCCAGCTTGTGGCCTTCCCTATAGAGTTTGGATGTCCTAGGTTTCAGAACCATGTTTCAGAATTCGGTCTTGTCAATCCACTTGGTTGAGTAAGTCAATTCCTGGAATAAATGTCTTAATATTCTTTATATATATCCTTTAAGTCTTGTTTCTCTGTAGAACCTTGATTCATACAATTTGTAACATGGTTCAAGTCTGGGAATTGACTGGGGGATTGTGACTCTTTGTGATTCTAGTTAGACTTCTGTTCACTTGACCTGGAACTCTTTTGCTTATACAGATCAAGTGAGAATTTAGTAGACTGCCCATCTATTTTACCTCTAGGCACTCCGAGATCAACTGCCAAGGCTGTAGGTCTCTGTGAGCCAGACTATTCTGTTACTGCTTTGACTCCATTGTACATTGTGGTGGAGCCATGTTCACCTTGATTTTTGGCGATCTTGTTCTGTCACTTGGCCCCTGCCACCGTGGTGTGCATCTATCGAACATACCACAGAGCTCTTCAGAGATGCTCGGCTCTCCTCACAGACTTTTTTTTCCCCACAGTCATGGGGAAAGGTGTGTCCTGTGGGTACTCCCAGAGTAGGTGAGCAGGTCTTACATGATAAATCTACTCCAACATTCCAATCTCTCTAAGACTTTGGATCTTCTCATCTACATTGGACCAAGGCAATTCTGCCATTTCCACTTAATTTAGTGTAGGTCACTTTTTGGTCCACGCTTCAGCCAACCAAACAAACTTTTGGAACCCTTTCTAACACTTCAAGCTACACCACTGGAACCAGAATCTCTGCTTAGTGGGTCCATGTCAACAAATTCAGCCTGAGTCAACTTTACGTTCCTTCCACCATTATTCCAACATTATACACCCTAAATGTACATTCCAATACATATTCCTCAGATTTCTGGCCACATAAATTTGAAAAATCCTGCAGTTCTTTTGGAGTATAGCACCCCTCTTCATTGTCACACTTTGTGGTGCCCCTTTCTGAGCCTGTTACAGGTCTGGAAGCAACCAAGGGTAGCAGGGATGGATCCTGAGGAAAATGAGCTGTATCTTTCAAGTCAGCTACCTCTGGGGATTTTATTAAAGATTTGTCCAACAAAGAAGGGTTAGTCTCCTCAGATGGACGTGGAAGAGCTGCTTCCTTAGGGGAGGCATTATAGCTTATCTTACAAAGCAGGGTTACCCACATCAGACAGGGGTGGGACGACTGCTTCTCCTGGCAAAGAAGACTGAGCAGAATTTGGGTAATCAATGCCCCCAGCTTTATCATGATCTGACCTTACGTCCTCATTCCAAGATCCAGGATCCCATTCTTTCCCTACAATGCCCTCACTTTAAAAGCAGAAACACTGCAAAGCTGGGAATTCAATTTGTGTTGTAATTCAGCTACTTGCATGATGAGACTCTGGGTTTGTTTTTCAGAAATGTCAAGTCTGTGGCTATAGGAGATATGAATTTCTTTCAAGGTTCACAGAAATTTCCATGGCATTTATGTGATATTCAAACTGGGAATATGCAGCCTGAGTTCATCCTTTTCTTTCATTACTTCCTCCAGCACATTTAGGAACAAACAGCCAATCTCATTATAATTGTTAGCTTGACAAAAATGTTCTATAGTACCAAAAATGCAGTCACACGGAACCTTGCCTATTATAGGTATTTTATTAGAGTATCCATTGGTGATACGTCACATATCTTTATTGTCATATCACACTATGGACTATCAGTACCCTGTTTATCATTGAAAATAGAATTATCAGGGCCTTTAAATCTATTCATATTAAAGAATCAATTCCCAAACTCCAAACCACTTCAGAAAATCATCTTTTATGATTCTGCTCCTTTAGAACCACTCTTGGTTCCATAATGTGTATCATTTAGGATTCTCCAGAGAAACAGGACCAGCAGGATTTATATCTATATCTGTATCTATATAATGTATGTATGTATATATATATATATATATATATATATATAAAGAGATTTATTATAAAGAATTGGATCATGCAATTGGGGACTGCCAAGTCTAAGCTGGCAGGGCAGGCCAGAGGCTGGAAATTTCAGTGGGAGTGATGTTGAATTCCTGAGTTCAAATTCCTTAGGATGGAAACTCAGGAAGGAGTGGAGGGTGTAGTCTTGAGGCAGAATTCCTTCCAATCCCCAGGGCCCTCAGTTCTTGCTTTGAGACCTCCAACTGATTGGAAGAGGCTCACCCACATTACGGGGGGTAACCTTGTTTCCTGAAGGTCAGCTGATTATTGATGCCAATCCCATCTATGAAATGCTCTACTGTGACAAATAGGCTAGTGTTGGGCCAAACAGCTAAACACTTTAAATTAGCCTAGTTGACATGTATAATTCACCATCACAGTAAATTTCCATCCTCCCTTTATACAGATGTAGCTAAATATATATACTTGATAGGAGACCGTTTTGAAGCACTAACCCTGATTTTGGCCACTAGGCGTGCAGCAATCATTGTCCCAAGCTGAGTTCTCATAGTAGAACCGAGGAACCAAAGGATACACGTTCTTGGCATTTAGATTGTGGGCAACTTTCAGACAAAAGGAAAGGGCATTTTCCCCCTTTTCAAAAGAGAAGACAAACTTGCTCTTGTTTGGGAAGACAGAGGAAGAATCAGAGTTTTTCTCTGATTTAGCTAAAGAGTTAGATTCTGGTTTTGACAAAGGACCCTGGGCCCTCACCTATTTCTCCTATCCTGCATTAGCTCCAAATGGGACACAAGAGGGGGTGAATATGCTTGTGACTAACTGAAATCTCCAAATTATCAGGGATTTGAACAAAATAAAAGTTCATTTCTTTACTGTATTCAACAAGTCCAAGTGAGGTCAGCTCAGAACTAGCATGGTGTGTCACGGAGACAGGCTGTAGGCTCCTGCTCTCTCATTTCTCTCTTTCCATTCCAAGGTCCAATACGGCTGCTGGAGCACCAGCCATCACATGCATCCACACTGCAGGAAATAAGGAGGAACAATGAAGAGCATAGCCTCCACCAATAAGGGCATTGCACAAGGCTCTTCTGTAGTGTCTCATTGGCTGCCACATCTAGGGCCAAGAAAGAACAGCACATGGAGTAGCTGTGAGTCTTGAATGAATTTGGGTGTTCCGTTATGGAGGATGTGGTTGAGAACAGGTAGTGGGGGAGCTAGCAGTCTCTGCTCTGGTTGGCGGGATGACTGGCTCTCCAAACCAGATCTGAGGAACGTTGAGTAGAGGGGCCCTAGGTGACCGTGACACCCATAGAAGGCGCTCCATGCTTCTGGGGCAGGGGAGGGTTGCGTGTAAATGCCGGAGTGGAGCTCCTGAGTAGGTGGACGTGAGCTTTAATGTGAAGCATCAAAGGTTTCCCACGTGGGTGAACATAGCAGGATGTGACACTAGAGTGGATGAGGGGACACCATCAGCCACTGAGTGTACAGCCAGGGACCACATGGGGTAAAGGCACTTTGGGGAAGGTCAGTGTGAAAACAGACTGGCCAAGGGGAGGTGCCGCCCTCAGAAGCTACCGCACCACGTGTGCCTCTGGGGTCACCCTGCAGGGATACCAGCAGCAGGGCACTTCTGAATCACCAGGCTTACCTCAATTCACCAAGAAAGCCATGAGTTGACCGAGGAGCTTACCCTGAGTTGGTAAGATTAAGTTATCCCCTGCCACCTGGAGCGGAGGGCTTGAGATAAAAAGCAAGTCTCAGAAGAATAAGATCATGCTTCTTGCACGCTTCAATGGTGTGGCCTGAGAATTCAGGTGCATGTGATATTTTAAAAATTGGAATCCTTCCTGTGATGGTTAGGCTATTGTGTCAACTTGGCCAGGTAACTGTGCCCAGTTGTTTGGTCAAGCAAGCACTGGGCTAACTGTAATACAAGGGCATTTATGGACTTTAGTCACCATTGATTTTACTGCAGGGGTAAATCATAGATAGCTGGTTATAATCACATCAGTCAGGGAGATTGCCATAAGCAAGGGTGATGCTTAACCCAATCAGCTGAATCCCTTGAAAGGGGAATTGATTCCAGCATTTAGAGAGAATTTCCCAGCTTATTTTTGGACAGCCGACATCTCCCAGAACTCATCAAGAACCTTCACTGGACTTTCACTGGAGCCCCTGGTTGCACCCTGCCTGAGGAACCTAGACTTGTGCTTCCCCACGGCTGCATGAGAGACTCTGATAAATCTCTTATTACCGACAGATGTCCCTTGTTGATTCTGTTTCTCTCTAGAACCCTGACTAATACACCTCCCCGTGTATCGATCTGCAGCTTGCTTCTTTGAGCTCACATCTTTCAGCACCATGGGTCTGATTCCTTTAAACAACTTCATTGTGATGCATGGAGTAGCACACTTTATTGAACTGTTCTCTGTTCCTAGAATGTGGGGTAGCTGGCCCTCCTGCCTCTGAGTGGCCAGTCTCTCCTCGGGGTAGCTAGGGAGAGCCGGTGGGGCAGCGGCCTCATACCTTGTAATGGCCCCGGCAGCCTCTCACCAGGGGGCTGGTGACCCCTGGCCCAGGCCGGGCTCCCTGTACACCTCGTTTATTTACGTGGTCGCAGCCACTGCAGAGTCTGTGGGACCCAGAACTCACCTCCACTTTATCATTGTCCGCACACGGTCCGCCCAGACGCCGCCTTAGCGCCTTCCTCTCTCTCGTGTTTGTCAGGATGTCAAAACTCTAGGCTCTCTCTGTGTCTCTGCGTATTTTGGGTGCAAAACATATTTTCTTCTTGCTGAACCAAATCCTGTTGCTCTCCTTTCCCTTGTTCATTTTGTTCCATTTCTACGTATATTGCATTTTGCATTCCATTTAAAACGATTCCAAACATGCAGGGCTGCATTAAAAATCTCCCAGCAGGTATATTTCTTACACTTATTTTACCCTGTCTTATTAAACAACCCTCTCCCCCAATTAGAATTACTTATCCCTTAAGGACAAGGGTTTAGAAAAAAAATTATGTTCTTACTTGTGCCCCTTGAGGAGTGTGCACTGGAGGGTAGAACGCAAATGTCCTCAGGGGCTGCTCTCTCCTTGGGAGTGGCGTGCTTTATCTCTGGGATGAGATGGCCTTTGGTTTAGCAGAGGCTCCTTTCTGGGACTTTCAGAGCATGAAGGCATGATTGGGAAGGGGACAAGGAAACAAAGTGATGGCTATTCTGCCACCCGGATTTCTGTCAAGCTCAAAGCCACTTTCTAGATTAAACATGAGGGATAAAAGGAATACCTGGAAGAAGGGAAGGAAGCCAGAAAAGGAGCAGGCTACGTCACCCACGTGACCAGGCGCACTTCTTAGGAGCCGGGTGGCTCTGCACACCCCGCCTACCTCCTTACCTAGCCAAGAGGGAAGCGGAGATCTCAGAGATGGGCTGTCGACCGTAAGCTGCGCAGCTCAAGACACGACCTCTCATCCCAACTGGACACCCTTCTCAGTGCTTCCTCCCCACGGCCCAAGAACAAAAACTGCTCAGCATAGCCTAATGGCCCAGCAGTTCCCCTGGTCCAGTTACACAAAGCCTGGCTGCGTGCCTTCAGATGGACTTTTGTCGGCCCATGAGGGTAATAAAAAAACCAGCTTAGAAGCAGAGCTGCTAATGTGTGGTCCAATGTTCCGTCCTCTTAACATCTGATTCTAGTTTTAGTCTGGAGGGAGAGTCCGAACTCTTGAGAGGACCACGCTGTGTCGTTCAGCAACCCTTTTAAAGAAACCCTTTCAGTTTTCATCTATGCCCCCAGGGACCTTCTGATTGTGAATAAAATTTTCTCCCTCCTTCCTGACCTGGAGTGTCAGTCAGCTCAGCCTTGGTTTCGATATGCACGACTTCTGCTCTACGTGCCATCATTTCCACCCCGACCCTCAAGGCTGGATGCTCATAAAACCAATACCTGCAAATGTATTGATCAACTTGAAGGTCTAGAACTCTCTTTAACTGTTGGGGGAATGTTTTAATCGGCTCTGCTGTCGTCCTAGTCATTAATATTATTAATAACATCTAGAATGTTCTTCATTTAAAAAGAGCTTTTTAAACATCAGTCGTTCCTGCGGTACAGCAAGGCTTTTGCGGTTTATTTTATTTTAGCCAAGTGGCTTGAAAGTATTTGTAAGTTTCCTCCCAATTTGGTCATCGTAAAAAGTGGTCTTCTTTAACCACCTATTTACAGGACACTCTCCACAGCTATTGAAACGATTGTTTTTTCTGTGGTCATCGATATGGGCCCCCTTCTGGCTCAGGAAAGGAAGAGGAGAACATTTTTTATGCTTGTGATTATGCACCTTACCTCTTTAATGTAGCTATTCCAAATTTTCCCTCTCTCCTTAAACCCTCCTCCCCTCTCACCATTCATGCTTTGACATAGAAAGTTCTCATTGAGCACCTACTATGTGCCAGAAAGTTCTCATTGAGTACCTACTATGTACCAGGACCTCTCTAAGATGCAGAGTGATTTAAAAACAACAAAGCCAAACCTAAAAATCTTTGCCGTCAGAGAAATTACCTTCTTATGTGTGTGTGTGAATGGAGGGGGCAGGCAAAAGCAAAAGAAGTAAATGATTTATCATTTAGGAAGTGATAAGTCTTGTGGAGAAAAATAAGAGTTTAGCAGTGCCAGTTGGCAAAACTGAGGAGGAAGAAATAACACATTTTGTTCAGGGCTTGTTGTGTTTTAGCTATTCAAAAGACATCTGAATGAAGACATTCAGTGGATGCTTGATGAGGCTTTGGGGTGTGAATTCATGTTGGGGTATCACCAGCATCAAGTGGAGATGGAAGCATGGATAAGCAACCTGGGATAAGCAGAGAATAGGGTGGCAGGACAAAACATGGGATGGGAGGAAGGAAGAGGACTTCAGAATGAAGGCGTAGGATTTGAGAAATAATTGAGAAAAAAAATGGTTTGATGGGCTCTAAGCCAGCAATTATCATTTAATTGCTACTTAGCAAAACTCCATTATCCCTGGTTTATTTTGATGAAAAATCTAGTAGAAAATATGCAGGGCAATTTGGAAGCAATCCAGTCCTGTTCAGCAAATTATTTAGAGACTCCTAGATACCAAGCAGCAGTAGAAGGCTTTGTTCTGCCATATGGAATCTGCAAAGTGTTACTGGCTCTCTGCCTTTTTTTAGGGGAAGGGAGTGAGGGTAGGATATTTATTTTTCCCTTCTCATATTTACATTTAGGGATGATAATACTGGAGGAATTATGTTTCCTTCCCTGGAGCATCTCATTTTCTTATCTCTATGTATTAAACATATACAATTTAAGCAAGATTTTGATGGAAAGCTATTTTATCTTTAAAATAGCTGTTCCATCACTGTACAGCCAATATCTAGACAGAGGGGCAACTCTGTATCTTTTAATTATTCTTGGCCAGTGTCTTAGGTATTTTAAAAATTTTTGGATGATATCCATTTTGTTTAATGAGAGGAAAAATTATAGTTTTTAGGGCTTTGGATAGTATAATGTAAATACATAATTTGGGACAAAAATCAAGCATAGCATATTAAAGTTGATAAAAGAGATCTTTTATATAAGAGAAATGCATATAAGAGAAGTTGGTAGTTCAGATCAAGAAACATCTTTTAAAATAAAATTTTATTGAAGTATATCATTCATAGATGAACATACATAAATAATAAGTGTGTAGTAAAAGTTGTGAACTTACAAAACAAATGTGTGTATCATCATACAGGGTCCCATACATCACTCCACCACCCAACACCTTGTATTGTTGTGAAACATTTGTTACAAACTATGAAAGAGCAGCATCAAAATACTACTACTAGGAAAGGAGATGTAGCTTAAGCGGTTGAGCGTCTGCTTCCCATGTACAAGGTCCTGAGCTCAATCCCTGGTGTCTCCTAAAAAAAAACCCAAACAACTACTAACTGTAGTCTATATCTTACATTTGGTATATTTTCCCCCCCAACCTACCCAGTCATTAACACCCCGTGTTAGTATTATTCACTTGTTATAGTTCATGAGAGAACGTTCTCATGTTTGTCCTTTTAGCCACAGTCCATCTCCTACCACTGGGTTCCCTGTGCTACACAGCCCCATGTTTGCATAATCCATTCGAAGTGTACACTCAGTGGCTCTCATTTTCTTAGAATGCAAGAAACCTTTGTTTTTACATGAGAAAATGATACAAAAGGATTTAGTAAAATTAGTCTATTTGGAGACATCGGCCTGTGCTCATGACTTTGAAAGGCAACCCTGTCTCCCTTTCCAAGTGGCTGAGGCTGCCTTGGCCATGGCTCAACCTGCTCCCGGAGCCGGTGGGACAATCCAGGCACCCAGCTTTGAGACTCTCATACTATGACTTGCTAAAAAGAATAAGGAGTCCAAGGAGGGTTGTGGCCAGGCCTAAGGCCAAGAACAATTAAAGATTCAAGAAGAGCCAGGAAAAGAACTCAAATGCCTAGGATAGTGTTAAGACAAGATGTCTAAATATGGAGGGTTCCCAGTGGCCCCGTGAAGTGACAACTTCAACCTCATAAAAACAAATAACATTCGTAGATTGGAACAAGTGGAGCCTATAAAAAGGATCGCAAGTCCATTAAAATACTCAAAAGGAACAAATAATAGAAAGGATGCCCAAAGAAAGCACACACGCATTTCTAATGAAATTTACAAGATATTCTAATGGTCGTTCAACACAACCAACGTGAGGTTTCCACTCAAGGTTTGATTGACACCAAAGTTAACGCTCATACATTGAAAACAGATCTAGAGAAGAAATACTAAGGATACTTAAAATAGATGACGTCTAGACATAAACTCACAAAGACAGTATAGGCAAAGCAAGACAAGCAAATGGCAAGCAAAATAGAGACAGTGCTGAGGAGAGCCATTCCTTTGTCTTACAGACACGTTCATTAACTAGGTAGAAAATGAATTTAGTTTACCAGGAGTTTTAACATGTCCAATATCCCTCTGCATATGATCTAGAATAGAAAAGACATCACCGTATTCATCAGACATATAGGTACAGTACTTAATACTAATAAACACACTAAGCAATGCATAAGTTTCTCTTTGAGCTGCAAGTAATAGATTTAAACTCGAGGTTTGTGATACCAGGGAAACAAGGAGAAGATGAGCCACGGCATGACCAACAACAGACAACGTGGCCCTGACACCTGCCGAGACCTTAACCTTGAGGTCCCAGTTGGGACTCTTTCTGGGGCCAAGGGGAGACCCCGAATAATTCCAAACAGGCCTCCCCGTGGTTCTGGATAACCCCACACAAAAGGCCTCACTGTTGGCCCCTGCCTTGGGTGGGGTAACCCATAACAGCTGGGGCCCCTCCTCTTAACATTAGCACAGGGAAGGGTAATTAATAGTTTAGTAAGTGTAGCTGAGCAGGCCACGTCGTTCTCTCTGCCTAGAAGGGCCTGCATTAAATCTCACTGTGTATTTCTGTCCTCCTTTCCCATTTCTTAGCAAGCTTTCTTCTTTTTCCCCATTTGTCAGTAAATTCTTTTTACTGGCCTAACAAAAAAAAAATAGATGATGTCTATTGCTTGATAATTTAAAATTATAATATATTGGCCATGTATCTCCAGGGTTCAATCCCTGTGGAGGAAGGTTTGGAAATAGGAGGATACAGATTTGCTTAGTTGACATGGGGAAAAGAGTATCTCTTTGCAGGGGTGGTGGTGAGGCTGGCGGATAGGCTGGGAGGGCCACAGGCAGTGCCATGTTTCTCTTTGACAATGCCAAAACTTATCTACCGCAGTGGACCAGGTTGCCCATTAAGCCACCAAAGTTAAAAGCTGGACAGAAATAGTCACAAAACTGTTACCTTTGAAAGATCTAAAAGTAAAAATATTTCAATATGACACAACTTCTTAGTTTACATCAAGAAATTAGAGATTAGAAGACAATTTCTTCTACCTCATCTACTGTACTCCTAAAAGTTGACTATAATCAGACCTTCAAAGGGGCACTTGAAACCCCAGGCAAGACCATTAAAACTCTGAAATGCTTACAAGCACAGGCTCCCTTCCCCATTTCCTCCTGCTCTGTGGACAGGTTTGGGAAGGGTGGAGGTATGTGATGATCCAGCCGGTAAATGTGCTAGGGCTTCAGATATATCTGGTGAAAACCACCACGACATACCACTGAGGAAGAAGTCGAAATACTTGCCTTAATTAATGAATCAGTGAATAATAATCAGACACATGCACTTAGAACAAGTATTTTTATTTTTACAAAATTTGAAGGACTCATTTAATGATAATCTAATGACTATAATTAGAAAAGATGAAAACTCTAGAACCACGAGTGGCCGGTGGGGAGTGGGAAAATGGTTAAGTACTTACGACCCAAGCCAAGGGCATGGAGACATATTGATTGGAGGTTTGGGAAATGCAACCTAAGACCCATATCACTTGTAATCGGAAGGTTCTAGAAGATTTTCCCTTTTCTAGGGCAGTTCCAATGGATCAGCTGCTCCTCACATGGTTGCTTTTGTTCAAACCACTGCCATCCATGCCACATGACCGCTTGTGTTCCAGGGCCTACCTGAAGCCAAAGTCTGCTCCCTTTGAATGAGAAAGACAAATTTCTAGGATACATTAGACGTAGGATGACTAACACCTCCCTGAATGCTGATGGAAGTCACACAAGAGGCCCTTGGAATCTTGTTCCTGTGACTGCATTTGTTCTAAAGGGCAGTTGTACAATCTTGAACCACCCTCTATCAATGGGAAAACGCTGGATAATTCTAGCCTTTGGTGCAGAAATCATGGCTATTAAAGAAGTCGTGTTTTTTTCTAGTGCCTCTGTGAGAGCCACTGCTGAAAAGGATGCAGTGACATTATTCAATGGTAAATTAAAGGAAAATGGTGCACCTAGTAATTACAAAAAATCAACAACACAGAATTAATAACAAATTGGAGACTGATGAATGGTGGTCTCCTATGAGTGACAGTGAAAAATGTTCTTTCCTGGATAATGTTGGATCATTATAGGATGAGCCAGGAATCCATTTTCATTTTTCTTGAATGAAGGCCAAAGTCGAGGGATATTATGTCTCAAGGAATCTCTTACCTCTCCCCAACCATTGATCAATCCATGAACTCATTTAGCAGTTGCAAATTGACCACCTATTATTTACCAGGCATTGTTCTAGGGCCTGGGAATTCGTTTACGGAACAAGAATGACAGGATTTCTTGCACTCATTGAACTTAAATTCTAGTTGGAGGACACAGACTAAAAACAATAAACAAAAAAAAAATAATTTCAGAAAGAGATAAAGTAACACAGGGTGATGGAATAAAAAAAGAATTGGATGGGTTCTCCCAAGATTAATTTAATTTAGGTAATTATATTAAAATTTTCCATTGGTCTTGAATACTTAAGACATTCATAGAATGGTTTCTGAGCAAGTGTATAATCCTTTTTTTCTCTACAAAAAAAGGGTAGATTATATGCATAAATTCCTTTACTTGGAGTTCTTGTCTTAGAGACCTTTGATGATTCCTACCATGGTGGTTTGAAGCTGTATGTATCCCAGAAAAATATGTTCTTAAATTGAACCCATTCCTTTGGCACTCTGTCAGTGAGGCTTACTTTGGAATTTATGCTCCCCAGTGAACAGCGTTAGACTCATTTTTAGATTCTCTACACATGGCTCTTCTGCCCCTTTTATTTGAACTTATAATTAGCACTATGCTTGTTAAACATATGTCCCAGAGACTTAAATCTTTGATTCACCCACGTGCCAGTTGTGCCCTGAATTTCAGCAGAGTTGCAAAACCTACTCACCAGTCCATTGGACTCACCCAGGACAACTAACAAGGAGATGATGATGGACAACACCCATCCCAAGGAACAGAGAGAGTCTGAAACTGCAAGCAAGATAGTTCCATCCATCTGCCACCTGGGATCTAAGCACCCTCTCAGTTAGAAGCAGAGTGGGCATCACCATCCCAAAATCCTCAAGATCGGAGAATAAACGATGGACTAAAGTAGACTCACTATTATTCTGCTATGGACTTATTGTTATTGTAGCACTGGAAGAACTGTTATCATTGATATAAAGGCAGTGGCCACCAGAGGTTCTGAGGGGAGGAAGAGGGAAGAATAGGTGTAACATGGGGCATTTTCAGGGCATTGGAGTTGTCCTCCAAGACCTTGCAGTGGCAGATACAGGCCATTGTATATTTTGTCATCACTTACAAGACTGTAAGACAGAGTGTAAACTATAATGTAAGCAGTAATCCGTGGCTAGGAGCAATGCTTCAATATGGGTTCATCATTTGTATCAAATGTACCACAGTAATGAGGGATGTTGTCAATGTGGGAAAGTGTGGGAGGGGGAGGGAGTGGAACATGTGGGAATCTTATATTTTTTTATGTAACATTTATGTAATCTAAAGCTACTTGAAAAATAAAAAAATATATAAAATACTTAACCCATTCCTGTGGGTGTGAACCCATTGTAAGAAGGACCTTCTGATGAGGATACCACAATTTAATTGTGGCCGACCTCAATCAGGATGGGTCTCAATCCTACTACCGTTGTCCTTTGTAAGAGGAGTGGAATTCAGATGCACAGAGGGAAAACCATGAAAGCGAGAAACTGAAATTCAAGAGAACTTGGAAGAGAAGGGAGAAGCCAGGAGACGCTGCTGTGTGCCATGCCATGTGACAAGCTAAGGACTGGGGATCACTGGCAGCCACCCCCGGATGCCACAGTCTTTGGGAAGAAAGCATCATCTTGATGATGCCTTGATTTGGATTTTTTCCCAGCCTTGATGCGAACGAATAAATTCCCGTTGTTTAACCCAACCCATTTCATGGTATTTGCTTGAGCAGCCTGGGAAACTAAAAATCCCCTCTCACCAGTCGTGTATTTATTTATTTATTTTCAGAAAAGTATGTATTTTTTAAAAAGACAATCAAACAAAATCCCCGAAAAGAGGCTCTGACAAGGAAAAATCAGCCCAAGCTCCATTTCTCAATCAGAAGCAGGTCTTTGCGTGAATCAGCTCCCCACCTCAAACAAAAGCTTTGGCGTTTGTCTTGCAAGCAGAACAAAAGACATATGCCTTAATTATTGCACTTGAGCAGTAAGCAGAATCACTGCAGAGCACATTTTGATGGGTTGCTTCGACACACATCGGTCCAGTTTAAAATATTTGTTTGTACATCAGTTTGTATATATTCCATAGGAATATTGGACAATAAACCATACATTGTCCCATTCTTCAAACATGGCAGTTATTGCAGCTCAAGCAAACTATTAAGATTATAAAGAGTGCTATGCCAAGAAATTTTTGGAAGGTGGAGATATATTAATGAGAAACCCTAAAAATTAAACAAATCTAGTTGTTTTTTTACTAAAATGATGGGGAAAAGTAGAATAGTTTTCCCATGGGAAAGGTCAGCTTTCTTTGGACTTTAAAAACGAAGCCAATAAAAAAATACATAGCTATACATACAACTTGAAATAATGCCAGCCTTCCGGAATGAGAAACAGAGTTCTGATGTTTTTTTCCCAAAAAAGGAAACAGTAATAGGCTTTGAGGAAAAAACAAACAAACATAGCTGACCAGAACTCTGAATGTCGATAGCACTCCACAGATGTTATAGAACAGACCACCATACAAGAATGAGTTACTTATCAGAAATATTATCACAAAAGTAATTGACTGGGGGCTTCCAACAACAGAGCTCCAAGGTCAAAAATGTGTTAATTGTGCAGGGTCAACAAATACCAAAAAAAGAGGGGACAAGGGGTAATGAGGAGGAAAGTTTGCATACTCAGGTCTGTTATAAACATGACATTAAGCAACATAGAAATAAAACCCTTCAAAGAGTCTCCCAAATAGGGAAAAATCTGCTATGCATGAGAACGATGAAAAGAATGGAACGAATTCTCTAGAACGATAACATCTCTCATACTTGAATGGCAATCATGTTGACCTGGATGCTCTATGTTAAAGACCACACTGAGAATACATATGAAGAGTAAAACAAAATGAAAACAAATGGCTAAAATATGAACCTTAAAAACTGGGGGGGAAAAGTCTGTATTAAAGCCAAGTGGATGTGATTCTGGTAATTATCACATATGACATAGGTCATAGAAAGAAAGGTAAAGACAAAAAAGAGAAAGAATCTTCATATTACCCAGTACTTAGGCTGCTGCTGTCATAGGGTAATAGTGATAATTCAAAAACTATGTCACACATTAATACAACTAAAAAGTCCCCTTCTGGTGTCAAATGAGCTTAAACAACAATCTTCCTTGGCTAATTTTTCTGTGTCGAACAAACCTTCTCTATACAGGACCAGTTATAAGCCATCCTCCCCTTCAAACACTAGGTAAGAAGATGGAGGAACATTCCGCAGTGCAAAGTGCCTTAAGATAGAGAAGAATCTGTGTTGCCAGTGACTTGACTGATCTGAGAAACTGGATATGCTGTTAACGCTCATGGAAGCCAGTCAGGCAATGGTGATCTTTTTTCCTCAGGTGCATGATCAGTTCTTAGAGGAGTGTGCAGATCTTTGCACGGCTCCTCCTGTGAGATGCAGAAAATCAAACATGTCATGGTGGGAGATGGCACCGCCAGAATACACAAAGTCCCCATTCTGCCCAGGAGCTGGACTCTGCAAGCTTCAGCAGGGAAACCTTGAGAAGCTGGCTCACCTTGGCATTCTTTTGCCTTGTAAGGTGGGCTTCTCACCTTGAGGTAACCAAGCCAATATAACGATTTTGGCCCGTGGCTGCCTTGTGTGGATAAATTGTACAATGGCCTCAATCCCACCTGTTGTATTTTCATGGTGATTTGTTTCTACCCAGCCAACAATGACCTTAGGTTTAATATTCTCCAGTTCTCCATTCTTTAGTCTCCACAAAACACGTCTTTCTGTCTCTCCTCTATTTCCGGAACTCAGTAAATGAAGGGGGTTAAAAGCTCTCTCCAGATCTTTCGCTGCGGCATTAAGTGTACCGTGGAGTTTCCCACAGTCTTTACAGTCTAGGACAAAGCCGTTGTGCTGGGACATCCATCTGTCATCTCCCTGAAAATCTTTGGCTGCATGTGGAATAGCTGCTGGGTTTGAGTCTCCTTGGCTCGTGCTGCACATTCCCTAGATCTCTATTTAAGGAGAGGTCTGGCTCTTAGTTTGAGATTTTGTTCTCGCTTAGTATCATCTAATGACAGGAAGCCCAAGTTTCAGCTCTGTCTCCTTAACCTTCAGTTGCTGGAGTAGAAGGGCCCCCATTTTCCCAAATTTCAACCCTAAGCAATGAGTACACCATTGTCTAGCTATAACAAGAACAACAGCTCAGGGTCCTGGTTCTGTTCAGAAACCTGAAAATTTGCAAATCCCAAAAAGAAGATTGAAAGTAATGCAAATAACTCTGATGATCTGTCGGCATCCCGCAAGATGTGCCAAACTGTTAGACAGGAAGAGAGATCTCTATTACTACCTCCAGGGGAGGGGTCTCACCCCATGAAGTGTAGCAAAAGGCATCTCAATACCTGCCGCCAGGAGCAGCAGTCCCAGGGTCCAAACCCACTCCATGCTTTGCAGGTGTGAGGGTCACCTGCAAAGTCATGACTCACACAGGTCCTGGATGGAACGACATTTGCTCACACACACAGAGCAAGGTCAGCTTTAACAGTGGGTGACCGTCCCCCATGCCAAGTGGGCCAATGCAGGGAAAAGATTTACACACACTTCTTGAGTCATAGTGGAAGGATGACACTCCCTCCCCGCCAGGAACAGATATACCAACAAGAGTGAGCCGGGTGCCCTATGCGGAGATACTCTAGCCAGGCTCACTCCAGTCAGTGTGTATATATGCTTGGGGCAAAAGGCTGGCAGACCACTCTCTGCTAGGGCTTGAGTTTTATCTCAAGGCACTTTCGAGAAGGAGGTCAGACTGCATTTATCACCTGGTCCTAGGAGCCAGGCTAACACGGTTTGGAGCACAGGGTTTATCTGTGGGTCACAGCGATATGTGGCAGATTGTGCTAGGACCACCGCCCGCACAATCTGAAAAAAAAAGAACATGGACAAGGTAAATGAGTATTAAAAAGATATAGGAGGGAGCTGATGTGATTCAAGCCACTGAGTGCCCGCCTTCCACATAGGAGGTCCTGGGTTTGGTTCCTGGTGCTTCCTGAAAAAAAAAAAAAACAATAAGCAAAATAAATGAAAAAAACCAACTCAGGGACGCCAATGTGGCTTAGTGGTTGAGCACCAGCTTGCCATATATGAGGTCCTGGGCTCATTCCCAGGCCCGTGGTACCTAAAAAAAAAAAAAAGATGTAGGAGTTGAAAACAAAGTGATAAATCTGAGCTATTCTAACAAATATTTCCTTATAAAAGAGTTACTACTCCCTACCACATTCACCAAAAAGAGGACTCCTTTAGACGATCTCTAAGTCACGGTTTCTGCAAGATCCTAGAAGACAGTGCAGTCTGGAAAGGGAAGACTTTGTAAAGAGATATCGGTTTTTGGGGGGAAAAAAGTTGGGAAATGCAACAGAAGCAGCAAAGAGCAGATTGAATATTACAGAAAACCAAATTAGTGAATTAGAAGATAAGCTAGAGAATTCAGCCAGAATGCAGAGAAAAGAGGCCAAGATGAATATGATGAATTAAAAGATAGAAGACGAGGAGAGCAGATACTGTAGATGCAAACATATTGGTATTTGATACTCACCTCAGTCTGTTTTATGTCCTCACTTCAGTCTAACATTGAGTTCCATGGACAGCAGAGTGAGTATTTCATCAGGGATGGGAAAGGGAAGCGAGACAGAGAAGCAAGAGAGCAGATATGAGGATACATTATCAAGCTGGCCACCACTTGGTATCAAGCACGACTGATTGTTTCATGTTGCAGTTGAGCCAGAGGCTGTATCAATAACTTCTCAAAATAGTCCCATTTGGGAAAGGAAGAAAGAAGAATTTATCCACTGTCTCTCTGTCCATATTCATGGACAAGTAGCCCCAATATTGTAAAGATGCCACTTTTCCCTAAATTAATCTATATATTTATATTATAACCTAAATCCCAAATGGATTCTTTCTGAAACTTGGTAAAAGTAGTATTTTGAAAAAGAAGAGTTTTCATAAAGAGAGGCTTGCTAAATAAGCTTGTAAGGTGTATTATAAAAATACAAAAATTAAAACAGTTTGGGGGAAGGAGACTTGGTCCAGTGGTTAGGGCATCCACCTACCACATGGGAGGTCCATGGTTCAAACCCCGGGCCTCCTTGACCCGTGTGGAGCTGGCCCATGCACAGTGCTGATGCATGCAAGGAGTGCCGTGCCATGCAGGGGTGCCCCTGCATAGGGAAGCCCCACGCGCAAGGAGTGTGCCCCTTAAGGAGAGCCACCCAGCGCGAAAGAAAGTGCAGCCTGCCCAGGAATGGCACCGCACACACGGAGAGCTGACGCAGCAAGATGACACAACAAAAAGAAGCACAGATTCCCATGCCGCTGACAACAACAGGAGTGGACAAAGAAGAACACACAGCAAATAGACACAGAGAACAGACAACCGGGGGGCGGGCGGAAGGGGAGAGAAATAAATAAAAATAAATCTTTAAAACAAAGATTGTCATTTGTGAATAGATGTAATTAAAAAAAACAAAAACAAAACAGTTTGGCACTGACACAATAGTTAGAACAATGGGGTCCAAACAGAAAATGTGGGAAGAGACTCATGTGTATATTATAATATTTGAATATATCATAAAAAAGTATTTGAAGATTGAAGGCCAAAGAATAGATTATTCAATAAGTGATGCTATTACAATTATCCAATTTAGTCGCTCCAAAAATAATTAGATGTACTAATAATTTTGGCAATATCCAAAGATATTTGATCAAGACCGTTTAATCTTATCAAAGCTGCCCCTTGGGCAGGGAAGGCAGACTTGAGCAAACCATAGGAGTTGGAGTATTCCATCAATATCTATCAGTTTACATCAAAATTAAATCTGATTGAATTATTAAAGTGTGGAAAATAAAACCATATGAAATATTCAAGGGTAATATAGGTCAATATTTATGTGATTTTGGTTTAGGCAGTAAATTCTAAACATTACAATAATGAAGAAACCATAAAGGATAACGCACATAGTTTTGTCCACCTAAAATTTTAAAAAATTTCTCCATAATACCAAATAAAAAACCAAAAGGCAAATGATCACCTTCAAGAAAAAGTTTAAGAATGATATGCCAAAGGGCTAATATTCTTAAAATATGAAAGACTCTTACCTCCTGAAGTGGAATATTCCAGAAGGAAAATGGACAAAGGACAAAAGTAGTTACTTCATAATAAAACGAAAATGACCAATAAACACAAAAACATGTTCAACCTCACTAATCGAAGAAATGGAGATAAAACAGACCTGGGCTATTATTTTCTGATCCACTTCGCGAGACTGTAAGAGAGAGAGAGAGAGAGAAAGGGTGAGGGAAAAGGGAAAGAGAGGGAAGGGGAGAAGGTTAGAGAGAGAGAGGGAAGGAGATAGAGAGGAAAGGAGAAAGAGAAGTATGTGTGGTGATAAGGATATGAAAAAGCAACACCCTTCTGCGGTGTTGGTTGAAGGAATTAATTTGTAATATATTCTGAAGGACAATTTGACAGTAGATAGGCAAAGTCTTAAAATGTGAGTCATATAGCTAGTAAATGGAAAATACGCTCTAATTTCTAGGAAACCATGCTCTTAGCCACTTCTCTCCACTGTCCTAGAAACTGGTGGCAATCAAAGGCACAAAGTGACAGAGGTAAAGAAAACTGGCTCTCTTTCCCTTCATCTCCCCTTCACTCTCTTTCCCTCTCTCTCCCTCCTTCCTTCTTTCTCTCTCTCTGTCCCTTTCCCCCACCCAATCCAGTCTAACTTCTCTCTGACATCTGTTCTTCTCTCTGACATTCGTTCTTCTTCTCTCTTGTTCACCACAGTACAATGTCCACTTTGTTCAAGAACCCTGTTTAATCGGGTCAACGGGACTTCATTTAATGAGGGATACAGCCATTTTCAGCTCCCCTCTTTTCTGGAATTCTTTAGAAAGATTTGTCTGATTCTTAGAAAATGGTGGAATTCCTTGGAACTAGATTTCAAAGACGAGAGGAGAGAAGCCTCTTCTTTGGAGCTTCTCCGTATCCCCTCATTATGTTCATTACTCTTCCTGGAGCATGTCATGCTGAATGGCAATTCTCTTGTACTTAGAACATACAATATCTTTAATTCAAAATGTGTTTGAGCTGAGATAATGATGTGTCAGTGTCTAACCTTGGGCAGCTCATTTCCCAATTAGGAAAATTAGAGCCTGCTGGGAATGGCTCTGGATGGAGGCCTCACAGCTCCAGTGGGCACTTTCCTTTGAGTACCCAGGTGGGCCTGTTCCCTTGGCCCCCAATGCACTGTGGATCAGCAAAAAACCAACAAAAAAAAGTCACTGATATGGTCGGCGGTGGGAAAACTTTTTTGTGAGTTTTTGTACCAACCTTTGTTTTTTTTTTAATTAAAAAAATTTTTTATTTTATTTATTTTTATTTATTTTTCCTCCCCTTCCCCCCTCGCCCCCCCATTGTCTGTTCTCTGTGTCCATTCACTGTGTGTTCTTCTGTGTCTGCTTGCGTTCTTGCCAGCAGCACTGGGAATCTGTCTCTCTTTTGATTGCGTCATCTTGCTGTGTCAGCTCTCTGTGTGTGCAGCGCCAATCCTGGGCAGGCTGTGCTTCTTTCACGCGGGGTGGCTCTCCTTGAGGGACACACTCCTTGCACATGGAGCTCCCCTACGTGGGGGACACCCCTGCATGGCACGGCACTTCTTGTGCACATGAGCACTGTGCATGGCCAGCTCACCACATGGGCCAGGAGGCCCTGGGCTTGAACCCTGGACCTCCCATGTGGTAGGTGGACACTCTATCAGTTGAGCCAAATCCACTTCCCCAACCTTTGTTTTTAAGGGTCCTAAACAGGGAGATGCTGTGTGTGTGTGTGTGTGTGTGTGTGTGTGTGTGAGAGAGAGAGCGAGAGAGTTCTCTCCCTTTCCAGTCCTGCTGGCGACGACTCAAGCTAGGACGTAAAACACTTCCTTGGTGATAGCAGCCCCTAGACAAGAGTCTGCCTATCTCCTGGGTTGGTGCTCAGGGGCTGAGTGGTTTTCATACAGGATCACTGTAAAACACACACATACACAAATATTGTGAAACAAATCTGCAGTGGTGTATTTGTGGCTTCTGTGCATCTGAGTAGGAAACTGCAGAAACAACAAAGTGGTTTATTAAAAATACGTTTTTTTGGAAAGGTTTCTCCCTTTTCTGGAGTTTGTTTCTGCATGTGTCATGATGCTGCACAAGGCCCTGCCGTAACGATCAACATTTTGGGGTGCTACCTCGGCATCCGTCTTCCTTCGGCTAAAGCACTCGCCTCAACACTGGCCCTTGGCTTAGGTAATGAGCAGCTCTCCAGCCCTGGGGCAGAAATCCCCTCAGAGCCCAGATCCACGTCTGCAGCCGCCACCCATGCCACCCACATACCTCACCCCAAACCCACCACAGCTGGCCCTAAATGGTAAGCTGACCTTCCTCACTGCCCTGGGAACCCAGTCCCTTTTCCTTTTCACTCATGATTGCTTTAAACTAACCAATCCTTGACTGCTCTATTAACCTTCACCCCTGGACCTCAGTAAAGGCACAAGCCCATGGGTCCTTCTCTTTGCCTGTGTGCTCCCCACTTGCTGGCTGAGCTCCCCAAATCAATCACATTTTTCTAGTTGATCCTTCATGGCACCCCTCTCTCTCTGGGACCACTGAGTATCACTCTATCTCACGTTATCTTTTCTCAGTCATTCTTCTCCAGGTTTCCCATTTTGTCCCACCTGACCTGCACCCAGACTCAAATTTAAGTCCACCTTAATTTGGAACAGCTTTAAATGGAAAGGGCACAACCAAAGTCTCTCTCTCTCTCTCTCTCTCTCTCTCCTTTCTCTCTCTCTCCTTTCTCTCTCTCTCTCTCTCTCACACATACACAATGTGTCCAGCTAAGATCACCACAGCATTCAAGTGTTCTTTCTTCTTGTTTGAGAAAATAGTCCCAAGTAACATCAAGTTAGACTATTTTTCAAGGTAATTGATTGCCATCTTGTTAATGCACATTCATTCTTCAGAGCTTAGAGGAAGCATCACTTCCTCCAGGAAGTCCTTCATGGCTTTCAGGCTACATGAGGCCGCCCTGCTCCATTTACTTCTCCTTCTTGTGTTCTCTGTGTCAGTCATTGCGCAAGACGTGTATGTTCAGTTTACTGTTTTAACCCAAACTATAATTTCTTGTTTCATGTTTGTTCCTTCTGCTATATCATAAATTCTATGACCCAGAAATAGTATCTGTGTTGTTCAGTGTTGTATCCCCACTGCCCGGTATGGTGCTTTGCACATAGTAGACACATAATAAATATTGGCCAAATAATTGCTGCTATGACTGCCAGCAGACTTATCTTTCTTTGCTTGTGTCCTGTAGAATTTAATGCCTTTTTCTCGTGCATTGTGATTGCCACAGGCTCTTCAGTATGAACTTTAGACAACATTGAGACTAGTAGCAACTCTAAAACAAGAAGGTCCTAAAAATAGTTACCACAAATCCCATCTAACCTCTCTCAGTAGCTTCCAGGACCCTCAAAATCCATCATTAGTAGATTCTGATGCTCCTTTTGAATTGGCCTACTGTGTTTCTTCCAGGGTTCTCCAGACCTAAATAAATAGGAAATGACCATTAATATTATTCCTGATATTTTCTTACAATCTTCCTTACTTCTCCAAGAAGAGAAAAGGCTCAAATCATCGATTGCATAATAGCCAAAGGTAGTTTGTCTTGATCAAGATCAATCCTTGGAGGATGCCCACAAAGTCTGGAGTTCACCCAAGGTTTGTTGGTCAAGAAGATTAAAAAAAAAAAACTCTGCTGGTGTTGCTGCTCCATCTGGTACCATTCTGATGATAGCTGACTACAACAACCACAGAGTAGCCCTGGGTACCTCGAATATTTAAGGGAGTTCATCTTTTGGGAGCTTTCATCCCAGAATCAGCTGCCAGAATATTAGGTTAGTTCATCAGAGACGGTCTTTCACAGCTTTGTTGGATAGTGCTTGCTTCTTAAAATGATTTCTGAGGTTAGCAAGAGACATTTTTGTTAACTTGTTTAAATCTTATTGATGTACTTATGGCAAAACATATGCAAGTGATATTTCCTCTCCACTCTAAAAACTGGGAATTTCATAAATGTGTCGAAAAAAGAGATGTTTTTCTAAGTCACCTTTTCAAGTAATTATTACCAGATTTTCATTATCATCATCTAGTTTGAATTAATAAAAGCAGATGGTCCATTTCATCCAACTACTTTCTAATTTTTAAAGATTATTGGGTCAACTGAGTTAGTATCACTTCCTAACATATCAGAAGAGCTTCATTCTTTGATAACCAAAGAAACCCTAAGTAGACCACAGCATTTCTTTTTCCAAATAAATGTTTATTAATTTACTAAAGTTCATTTACTCTCACAGAATAAGAACTTATAAGCTCTTTCCTCGGTTACTAACTAGCTTGATGAGCAATTAAATTTTACTTTATCCTGGCTAAAGAAGTAAATTTTCCTTCAATAAAATGGAATGATAGTTACTTGCTATAATTACTGGGTCAAATATGGCCAAGAAAGACTCAGAACTATGTATAAATACAAGTACATAAGCTATTAAATATATAGCCTGAAAAGGAATTTATAGCCTCAAGTGATGAATTATAATAGGAAGATAAATTTTGAAAATGATAGAGATAATGATTTAAAAACTAAAAATTTTTCTGTTGCATGTTATATTTTCCTGAGCACAGATAAATCACACACAGTGAGACTTAAACTTTTGGCAATGTAGACTACTAGATCCTCTGACGAGACTTTCCACTAAAACACAACCACACCCTGTATACAACATAAATTTTATTGCAATGCTTGGTTCATAGGAAGTGGTGGATGCCAAGAAACCAAAAAATGACGATAACTAAAACTTGGAGCTGAAAGCAATCCAGGGAATGGTAATCATATGAAATAATCCTAAAGGGCTGATATTGGTATTGATATAGAGAGATTAAATGTGGGCCAATAGTAGGTGGAAAAGTTGAACCCAAGACTATTGTATTAAGCTGAGAACCCTAGATGGGTTAAGTGGCCTGGGGAAAAATAGGATTTTTAGAAAAAAAAAATTGTTGGAATAAATAACTCAATAGATGGGTTAAATAGTGAATTTGACATAGTTAAATAGATAATAAGCAACTGGAAGATGAATATGATGAAATTACCCTGATAGTAGAGAGAGACAAGGAAATGGAAAATATGAAAGGTTAAAAGATATTAACAATAGAGTGAGAAGTACTATCTTGTATAATAGTTATACAACTAATCTAATTTCCAGAATTGGATAATGGACAAAAGGTGAAGAGTCTGCAGCTGAAGAAATAATGGTGGGAGTTTCCCAGAACTAGTTACAGATATGAATTTATAAATACAAGAAGCATAAAGTATTCCAAGCAAATAAATAAAAAATAAATCCACATCTAGACATTGTAGTATAACTGTAAACTTTCAAGGAAAAAGAAAATATCTGAAAAGCATTCAGGGAGAAAAAGGACAGGTTACTTACAAAGGAAGGCCCGTGAGACTGGCAGGAGATGTCTCAACAGCAACAACGGAAGACAGAAGATAGAGGAACCATACTTTCAAAGTGGTGATAAAGAAGAACTGCAATCATATAAGTGTTTGCTAAGCAAAATTATTCTTCTAGAATAAAGGTAAAGAAAAACTATTTCCAGAGACTCTATCACCAACAGAACAACCCTAAGAACCTTCTAAAGCAGAGGACAGGAAATTTTTCTGTAAAGAGTCAGATAGTAAATATTGTAGGATTTGTGGGCCCTATATAGTCTCTATAGCCTGCATTTTTATATTTTTCTACATTTATCTTTCTTTTTTTCATGCTTTAAATTTTTATTGGCTTATACCTTATGTTAAAGTGTACTCAGAAGTTTTTGTGAGAAAAAAAAAAAAGGAAACATGCTCTTCTAAAAAGAAAACATACTAGAGTGGTCTAGTGCTTAAAACTGCCTCTCTGGTCTCCTTGGTCTGCAACAGTTCCTCTGACTTTCTTTGCCTTTCATGACCTTAATATTTGTAAACATTAGAGACCAGTTATTTTGGAGGAATTCTCTTGGGTTGGTTGGGTTCAGGTTGTGCATTTTGGCAGAATATCACTCAAGGGAGGCTGAGTTCTCGTTGCCAGGCAAATCAGGTGCTGCCCGGTTTCAATTCTTGTCATTACTGGTGATCTTCACGTGGTCGCTCAATTGAGGGCCTATCTGCCGAGCTTCTCCACTGCACAGTTACTCTCTCTCCCTTTGCAGTTAAAAACAATTTCAGAGGCCAGGAGGCTTGCTTCCTGCTGGGTCAGTATCCTCTGGCAATCTTCGGGGTTCCTTGTCTTTTCTGTCACTTGGCAAAACACATGGCTGCGTTGTCTTCTTGCTTTTCTGGGTTCTGTTGACTTCAGCTTCTGGCTGTTTCTGGGGCTTTCTACAATTATCCTGACTCCTTTAAAAAACATTCTTAACTCACAGGCTGTACCAGAACATGTACAAATGTGGATCACTTGGGGTCTGTTTGCAGACCCCTGTTGTAAAGCAGTGGTTTGTACCAAGGAGAAAATTGGTAAATGTGACGTGATGTTTTCGCTGTTAAAATAACTGAAGGAACTACTGGCATTAGTGCTAAGAGGCTGGGATAGAGTGCTAGACGTCCTGCAATGTGCACAACAGCTACGTAGGAAAAAGAATTGTTCTTCCCAAAATGCCAACAGCACTCCCAATGTGAAAAAACAACAACAACAAAAAAACAAGACAAAAAAGATCACAGAAGGAAGGCCCAGGATACAAGAAGTAATGATGAGCAAGGAAATTGGTAAAGACCTAAACTCTAAACAAATACTCTTTGAAAAAATTATAACAATTTCAATAATAAATAGACCTAATTGATGGTGTTAAATAAATTCCTAAAAAAATAGCCTGCAAATGGGCAGGGAAGTTATGGGATTTGAAGTTCCAAGATCTTTGTAGTATTAAGGAAGATATTAAATATTAGCTTTAGATTTTGCTAAGGATGCATGGTAAAATATTACGTATAGCCATCACAAGCATAGACATAGAAGGTATAACTTCCATCCGGTAGAAGGAGAAAAATGGAATAAGTGAAACAAAATAGACAGGTTGTTTATTTTTAAAAGCAAGGAAAAAGTAGAAAAGAAGCTTAGAAAAGGCAAGACAAATGGAAATTAAAAAACGAACTGGTAATATTATCATTAATAGCAGTAAATATAAATGGACTCAGCTTTGTTTAGAAAAACGGATGGTATTGCATTAAAAAAACATGTTTTTGCATTGGATTAAAAAAAGACAAAATCCAGTTAATGCTGTTTACAGAAGATATGCCCAAATCTTAAGGATACTGCAAGACTGAAGATAAAGAGTTGGATAAAGATACGCCAGATAAATAGTAACCTCCCTGACAACGAAAAGAAAAAAAAAAGCTAGAATAGATTGGTAATATCAGACAAAATTTATTTTACATCAAAAACTGTTATAGGTTTAAAATATTTTTTTCTACATAATAATAAAAGCTTTAATTCACCAGGAAGATATAACAATTCTAATTTATATGCATCCAATAAAAAAGCTCCCAAACTATATAAAAGCAAATATTAACAGTACTGTAGAGAATATAATATACCATTATAATGATAGAGTTCAATATACTGTTAAATATTAATTAAAGTATAGTATATAAGATGTTAATGTCAAAATCAGAAAGATTGATTTAATTAAAGTCAGCCATCATAGACTGCATATATTTCTCAAGACTTCAAAAATATTTTTAAAAATATTTTTAAAAATTTTAAAGAAAGTCTCAACAAATTATAAAGAAACATCTTATGGAAGAGACCATATTTTTCTGATCAAAAATGCAATTAAATTAGAAGTCAGCAAAAATATAAACAAAATTTCTTAAAGCTTAGAAATTTAAAAATACTTCTAACTTTCCTTTAAAAAGGAAATTAAAAATAGGTAGAACTGAAATAGATTGATGAAGAAAGACTATACCAAAACTCATGGGATGTAGGAAAGTGTTGTGTAAAGGAAAATTTACAGCTGTAAGTGCTGTAAATTTAGAAAAGAAGAAAAACTATGATTTAATGAGGTATATGACCAACTTGAAAATGAGAAAGAACCATAGAATAAGCTAAAGTAATAAAAATAGAAATATGAGCATAAAATAATGAAACAGAAAACAAAGATACAAAAAATGTATCAAGAAAGTCAAAAGTTGGGACCTTGAAAAGATCAATGAAATAGGTATATCTCTGGTGAGACTGATCAATAAACAAAGAAAGAAAGTGCAAAAAAATCACAATTGACAAAGGAGACATAATTAAAGATCTGGGAGAGATTAAAAAAAAGAAGATAGAAAACTATACACAGCTATTTGACAATACATAAGAAAAAAAATGAAATGGACAAACTACTAGAAAAATACAACTACCAAAATTGGCACAAGAAGAAATAGAAAGCTAAATCATACTATAATAATAAAATTAAATGAACTGAAAACACCACCATATCAGGTGGTTTTGCAGACAAGGGCCACCAAATTTTCAACAATCAGATTTTTCAACCCTTACTAATACTTTCCTATCTTGGTTTCTGTACTAATCTGAATCCTCTGAGAAGTAAATCTCGATACATAATTCAAAGTGCAAGAATATTGTTAGGGGAAATACCTATCCTATAAAATGGACAGGGAGTTGGGAAAGGTTCGGAGAGATTTGCAAGTCTGACCCTGAGAGCAGGAGAGAAGGGAAGAAGGTTGGGCAGAAGTAGTCTAGATTTTGCCGTCTAAGAAAGTTTTGGTAAAGACTTTGTAGTCTTCAGGCCAAAACTGGCTGTCAGAAGAATCTCTCAGGAATGGTTCTGCTTAGTATCCCTGCCAAGTCAAATTCATTGTCTGGAGAAGCCAAGAAGTCTGGCCTTGGAGCCAGCATGGAGATGAATTTCAGAACACAGCAGCTGTGGCCTCTGGTCAGTTTTACTCCCTGTGTTTGGAGATGTGGGGCATTCTCATGGTAGCCACAATTCCAAAACCAGATATGGACAGTATGAAAAAGGGAATCTGTAAGCTATTGTTATTCATTAACAATGATTCAAAAATCCTAAGCAAATATTAGCAAATCAAATTCAACGACTAATAAAAATGACTTTGTCAAGGCCAAGTCATGTTTCTCCCAGGAATTTAAGAATTATTTAACATTAGAGAACCTGTAAACATAATTAACTACATTATCAGATCAAATGAAGAAAAATGTTTAGCAAACTAGAAATACAAAAGGATTTATTTTTAATTAAAAAATTTTATATAAATGTTACAAGATACTGAGCACGAGATAATAACTAAATAGCAGTAAATCTGTTTTGGTCTGTGGTTATATTCCCTCTACCATTTTTGTTCATTCCTTAATCTGGAGGGATTTGGGATGATATCTTCTGCTTTGCTTCAGGCTGAGATGGGACATAGATATTATTGGGTAGTGGAATGGAATTGTTTTGTTTGCAATTGAAGGTACTCCTTGCTTTGGGATGGAGTGGTCCATCATCATTTTTTTCTTTTAGGAGGTACCAGGGGTTGAACCTAGGACCTGGTACATGGGAAGCAGGTGCTCAACCCTTGAGCTACATCTGCTCCCCCGTCATCGTCATTTTTTTATTTTATTTTATTTTTTTATTGACTTTGTAATAATATTACATTAAAAAATATATATATATGAGGTCCCATTCAACCCCACCACCACCACCCCACCTCTCCCCCCCCCAGCAACACTCATTCCCATCATCATGACACATCCATTGCATTTGGTAAGTACATCTTTGGGCACCTCTGCACCTCATGGTCAATGGTCCACATCATGGCCCATACTCTCCCCCATTCCATCCAGTGGGCCCTGTGAGGACTTACAATGTCCGGTGATTGCCCCTGAAACACCATCCAGGGCAGCTCCATGTCCCAAAGACGCCTCCACCTCTCATCTCTTCCTGCCTTTCCCCATACCCATCAGCCACCATGTCCACTTTTCCCAATCCAATGCCACCTTTTCTATGTGGACATTGGATTGGTTGTGTCCATTGCACCTCTATGTCAAGAGGAGGCTCAGATTCCACATGAATGCTAGATGCAATCCTCCCACTTTCAGTTGTAATCACTCTAGGCTCCATGGTGTGGTGGTTGTCCTTCTTCAAATCCATCTTAGCTGAGTGTGGTGAGTCCAATGAATCAGATTGTAGGTGTTGGAGTCTGTTGAGGCTCAGGACCTGGCTATCACATTGTCAGTCCAGAGATTCAAATCCCCTAAATATATCTTAAACCCCAACACTAACTGCACCTCCAGCACATTAGCATGAAAGTCTTATGAAGAGAGATCCCATCTGAGTCCATATTCATCACACATAAACACCACTTCCAAAGAGGGGCCATCTGACCTGGCAGTTAACCCCATCGGCCATGACCATAACTCCCATGGGTCTCTTTAGCCCTCAAAGGAACCAATACCTGGGGGTTGTATCTGCTTTATCTGTCTCTCAGACTCTGCTCAGTTGTGCATAAGGGCAATCCTTCTGACAGCCTCCAGACTCTTTTTTAGAGACTCGTAGCCATATAAACTCATTTCTCCTTTCCATTTCCCCCTTACATTAGGTCAAACAGCATTTTAAAGTCATGTTATTTTATGTAGACAGGGATATTCTGCTGATCCACATTGAACCTTCCATATAAGGTCATTTTCCAGTTGCATCATCAGTTGGTAGTTGATAGTGGTCCCTCGGTGCCAGGGAGGCTCATCCCCGGGTGTCATGTCCCACGCTGGGGGGAAGGCATTGCATTTACATGCTGAGTTTGGCTTCAAGACTGGCCACATTTGAGTAACATGAAGGCTGACAGGAGGAAATTCCCAGGCACAATGCTGCTCTAGGCCTTGTTCTTATTTTAGGCTTATCAGCTCACAAGCATAGTCATTAGCATCAGGGGCTCACTGTTGAACCCTCACTCCCTCCCGGTCCCCGCCGCTGCACCTGGGAGACTGTCGGTGCTCCCCTAGGGACCACGACAGAGCACCACTGGCCAGGAACCCAGTACGCCCCCTGCTGTGGTTTTTAATTGTTGCCACTATGAGTATATCCAAACATTACCATGCACCCTGGACATATGTTCTGTACAGCTCCCTGTCAGCCATATATCACATGTCAATTGTATCCTATACCAGTATTCCTCCATTGCCATTGTTGAACCACTCTGTGATCCAGAACTCCCTGAAATTTGAAGCCCAATATAATGTCAGGGTCCCTTACTAGGAAATAGCATATAGCGATGGGTTTAAAGGTTAGATAAAGAATACGTGTTGACTTGGAAAGAATTCTACATCCTATCTTTTTCTTTTTCTTTTTTTTTCCCCCTAATTATTGAGCTTCTCTTCACAGGAGCCCTAGACCACAGCAATGCATATATATAATATACAGCACTCCCATACATCCACCACAAAACCTTTTCCCTTCCACAGCGATACTCTTACACCCTATTCACATCATATTTACTTAACGTGATGTACAGAGTCTGAGACATTAGCTTTCTAACAAGGTGACATCTGTGCTTACATTATGGTGCATACTTTAGGATACACAGTTTTTTACATTCTTAGTTATCCTATGTCTTACATTATGGTTTACATTATCAGCCAGTCATCTCCTATATGTTATGGTGTAATATTACATGTTTTATATCCATCCTTGTGTACTCTCACGAAACTTCTCTCTTACCCCCCATTTACCTTGGTTCCACACATTTAACATCCATTTTCCCTTCCACCTTGGTGCCCACAGTGACAGCCAACCTCCGTTTCCTGAGGAGCCACTTCCAGAGATAGATGGAATAGTGTTCAGGGCCTAACTTGCTCAACTGCCCCAGTGCCCTGGGAGCCACCCTTTCTCTCGAGGGATACAGTTCCCTCTATTTGACATCATCGTCATTTTGCTAGTTCTTCAGGGCAAGCCTGAAATAGTATATTTATATCTTATATAATTTTTAAGATATTAAAAATGCCTGTATGTCAGGACACCTGAAATAGTAACAGTACTGTAGAGCAAGCCTGAAGAACTGAAGAGTAGGAGTTGCCCACATATTGGCTGGGTTTCAGGGTTCAACTGGCATATGAACAATCAGAGGAATAAGTCTCTAAGAAATATACCTAACAGATGAATTGAAAATTATAGGTTCAGATGAAAGGAGTAGAAGAATCATGATTAGGACATTTACAAATGAGTATAACTATGTAATAGTAGGGAAGTTGATTTTTATATATTCCCAGATAGGACCCACCGAGGGGGTGTTGGTTTCATGAGACCATGTGGCTTGCCTATGGTGTCTGGACTTCCCTAGGGCCCTCAGGAGCACTTTTGTTTGAGGCTTTTTTACTGTGGAAATTTGTGAAGTCTGGCTGAGTGCTGTAGAAGCATAATCTCCAGAATGACCTCCCAACTCACTTTGAAATCTCTTAGCCATAAGACAGTTACTCATTAACTCATTTTATTTAAGATTTCACCCTTTTTGTCAAGGTCTTTCTCTAAAAGCATCACTTATTAATGCTTGGTAATAATCTTTCGGTACCAGGGAGGTTCAGCCGTGGGAGTCATATCCCATGTTGGGGAAAGGTAGTGAGTTTATTTGCAATTTGGCTTAGAGAGAAGCCACACTTGGGTAACAAGGAGATTTTCAGGAGGTAGCTCTTAGACAATAATTATACTTAGGCTTAGTTTCATTATTACAGGAATAAAGTTGTTAAGTGTAAGCCTTAAGATAAAGAGCTTGGATATCAGCTTGTTTTCTTTTATTAGGCAAGGCTTATATATTCTAGAGCTTCCTGCCATCTTATTTGAGGAAGTATCAAGACTTCCCCAGGGGTTTAGTGTATGCTTGGGGGACCTGAATCTCTGGACTGTCCATGTAATAGCCAGACCCTGAGCCTCAACAGACTTGCAACTTCTACCCTCTGGTTTATTGGACTTACCCCAGCCAGCTAACAGGGATGTGAAGAAGGTCAGCCACCACACCAGGGAGCCAAGAGTGCCTACAACTGCAAACAGGAGAATTGCATCCATCGTCCAAGTGGAGTCGAGGCACCCTCTCGATAGAGGGGTGGAGGGGACATAGCCATCCCAGGGTCCACAGAATAGAGGAATAGAGTATGGATCAGAGTGAACTTACTCATATTCTATTCTGGAACTAATGTGATTAGTAGTGGAAGTAAATGTAACACTGAGATGGAGAAAGTGGACATGGTAGTTGCTGAGGGTGGGAATGGGAAGAAGAGATATGATGTGGGGGCATTTTCAGGACTTGGAGGTGTCCTGCGTGGTACTGCAGTTACTGGACATTGTATACCCTCCCATGGCCCACTGGGTGGACTGGGGGAGAGTGTAAACTGTAATGTGGACCATTGACCACGTGGTGCAGCAGTGCTTAGAGATGTATTCACCAAGTGCAATGAATATCCCATGATGATGGAGGAGGTTGTGGTTTTGGGAGGAGTGGGGTGAGGGGGGTGGGGGGTATATGGGGACCTCATGTTTTTTTAATGTAACATTAAAAACAAATTAATTAATTAAAAAAAGACTTCCCCAGGGGAAAGGGAAAGTATAATATTTTATTTATTTATTTATTTATTTATTTATTTATTTGTCTTCCCTTCCTCCCTCCTCCCCCCCAGTTGTCTGCTCTCTGTGTCCATTCGCTGTGTGTTCTTCTGTGACCGCTTCTATCCTTATCAGCAGCACGGGAATCTGTGTTTCTTTTTTTTTTTTGCATCATCTTGTGTCAGCTCTGTGTGTGTGTGGTACCATTCTTGGGCAGGCTGCACTTTCTTTCGCGCTGGGCAGCTCTCCTTACAGGGCTCACTCCTTGTCCGTGGGGCTCCCCTACACGGGGAACACCCCTATGTGGCACAGCACTCCTTGCGTGCATCAGCACTGCGCATGGGCCAGCTCCACACGGGTCAGGGAGGCCTGGGGTTTGAACCGTGAACCTCCCATGTGGTAGAAGGATGCCCTAACCACTGGGCCAAGTCCGCTTCCCTGAAAGTATAATATTTTGTTCACCACTGTGTGGGCTGTGATCTATCCAGAAAACATACTTATGACAATAAGGATACATTTATATCCCACTGAGTTATCTAACTATATAATTTTTAAGATATTCAAAAGGCCCTGTATGTTAGGACACCTGGCCATATCCCATCTTTACCTTCTTACCAGGGTTTTGTAATTGAAAGGTAGAGCATAAATTATATACTTGCCTTGCTTCTCATATATAGTTCTTCGCTCTCTCTTTTCTGAAGACGAGCTTTTGAGCTGCAGCAGCATGCAAGTACTTTCAGAGAAGCCTCAGAGCAAAACACTGCACCAAGTTAATACGGCTGTTTCTGTGGTGTATGACATTTTTCTAAGAATAAGATATGCATTCTACAAGGAAATAACCTGACAAAAGCACTGATCAAAAATCTACAGCAATTATCATTCCTTATGATGAAACATTACAAATATTTCCTTTAGAATCAGAGATAATGAAAAGATGCTGCTCTCACCTCTTCAACACAAGCTGAAGGTCCTAGAGATGTCTGTCCTGTGGAACGTCTTTGGTCTGAGGCCCCCAATATTGTCCCTGTTTTTCTCCGTTGTGGAGCACTGCCCTCAGTCTCTGAGGGAGACTACCACTACCAGAGAGACTCTCTTCTATTTGTAAGTCCCAATAAAGCTCGTGCCTAATTCAGTGCCAATGTAATCTTCGGTCTCGCAGCTGCCCAAACTCCTGTCCTTCAGGAGTTGGTTTGGAGCACTTTCTATGTATCTATCATCCACCTATCATCTATGTATTTATCATCTATTATCTATCATCTATTTTAATCTATCATCTCATCTATTACCTATCTATCATCTATCTATCTAGCTCTATCTATATATCTATCATTTATTTATCTATTCTATCTATCTCCTCTTGGTTCTGTTTTTCTGGAGAACCCTGACTGAATACAGTGGTAAAGTAATCATACAGTGGCCCACACTGGAATATTAGTTGGCAATATAATGAGTGAGGTAGAGCCATAGGTGACAGTTTGGATGAAATTTGGTATAGCAGGTATCCATGCCCACGTCACATCCCCTCGCCCACCTCTGATTTCAGCCGCGACAATGGATGGTTATGTGTGAGATCAGCCCTACCTCTCCCTGACAATGTTTGGCTTCAAGCAGCAGGACTGGAGCTGGTAGAGAAATCTTCCGCCTCCTGAGATTCATGTAGACAGTCCTGGGGGATCTCTACATGCTTCTCAGGAGGTCACGGTGGAATTCCACACTGGCTTTTGCCCACAAGAGATACCATGGTGAAGCACTTTTCAATGGACTTTTCTCGTTTGCTTTCCACTCTCCTTGCCCTCTCACTCCTGCTTCTGGGGTTGTTGCCAAATAAACTACCTACATCCCCTCCTCCACAACACTAGTGAGTGAAACTCCTTAGCAGAAGACTATTAGTACTATTTTTACAGATTTCAAAAACTTGTTCATTCAACAATAAGAAGGAATGAACATGCAACAACATGAACAAATTTCAAAATGATTATGTTGAGTGAAATAGACCAGAAACGAATATGTAGGGTTCCATTTATGTAAAATTCTAAAAAAGGCAACTTAATCCAAAGTGATAGGAAGCATTTTTTTTTCCTGAGGGGATGATGGGAGGGAAGGGAGGATTACAAAGGGGTATGAGGAAACTTTGGGGGTTGATGAATATATCCATTATCTTGATTGTGGTAATGGTTTCATGAGTCCCCATACGTGTCAAAACTTATCAAAGTATACACTTTGATAATAGTTTTTTGTTTATGCAAATCATTCCTCATTAATGTTATTTTAAAATAACTAAATAAAAATAAAATGTATTTGATTTAGGCACACATACATCCACATGTACATATTTCTCTGTGTTTGTGGTAAAAAAAACAAAAGCAAGAAAATGAAACAAAGAACTAGGGCTGTTGTTACCTTTTGCATAAAATATTACCTAAAATACATTTTTAAAAATTACATGTAAATCAGAAAAATATCAAAATTAGGAAGAAATATATAAATCACTCTTAAAATTGTAATTCTGTTTCCATTTTCACTATTTTAGATAAAACCATTTCTAAAATGTCTTATACATTTTTTTTTTTGCTTTCTGAAATGGTATTTTTGAAGTAAGTGAAACTGTTTTTATGATTTCTGATTTTATGTCCCCAAATTATTGTGTAGAATGTGAGATACTGATGCTCTCAGGCCATGGAGAGCTACCCCTGGATGTTTGCCCCTATGCAAAATGTCCCCTGGCTGCTGAGCATTTGGGGTAAATTGCTAGTTTGTTTTCTGTTAGATTGTTAGGTGACATTTGTCATTGCTGTACTCTTAAATTCCTCACGTAGGGGAATGGGTGTAGCTCAAGTGGTTGAGAGCCTCCTTCCCATGTACAAGGTCCTGGGTTCAATCCCCAGTATCTCCTAAAAAATAAAACCTCACTTAATCATTCGCCCCATATCTAATCAGGAATCATATATTTCTTTTCTTTCCTAAATCTCTTTCTCTCTCCCCTTCTCTACATTCCCCCTCCTGCTGCCCCAGGTCAGGCCCCACACCTGCCTGCTACCTGTTCATCTGTTGCCCGATTCCCCTTTCCCAAAACTCTTCCCAATGGACGCTAAGACCATGCCCCCTGCATTGTCTCCTCATCTTTCCAGCCTCCACTTCCCCATTTCAAGCAGGCACCCTGAATCTTAGCCCGCAGAGGGTCTCATCCCTGCCCCTGCCGTGATGAATTGTATTGTATCTCTGCATAGGACACATTTTCTTCTTTGTCTGCCGGGCAAGTCCTGCCTATTCCTAGAATTGTGGCTAAACGTCACCTTCCTGTGGAATCTTGTCCCAATTCCTTGATCAAAATCCAGCAACTCTGACTTCAGGAGCCCGGGGCACTTTCTTTCTCCTCCCACGGCAGCCCTGTGCTGACTCTGCCCAGTTACTCGCCTTGTTTCCCCCGTGAAAACAAAACCCACATCCATCTTGTTCACCTTTTCCCCTGTGCCTAGTGCAATACAGGTATTATCATCTATCTAGTACCCAATAATTGTTGAATAGAAAAGGTCAACACAGACTCTTGGCACTGTGCTACAGTTGTAGTTTAATGGTGCTGCTGCATGGTATGCACAATGTGGTTAGAAGAGTAGCATCAGCGTTTATTGTACTTGCACTTGAGGCCCCTGCTGGACTGTGAGCTCCAGGTGGGCCGGGATTATGCCTGATGCCCCCTAAACCTACTGGTTCAGCCTGACATGAAAATGAATTTAAGCTTTGGTGTAGATAGCTGTGACACTCTGCAAGTATTCCTGGGGATGAGAGAGGACTTTGGAAATGCGCAAGCAAACACGTATATGGGCCTTTTCAAAATTCTTTTTTCATATCAAGACCTAAAGATAATAAGCGTTTTAGTCACTGGCAGTAAAACCACAGCAAGAAATGCTGTCTCCAAGAAATCCTCAGGGTGTCTGAATGGTGATGTCTGGACCTGATGTCACTCAGGGAGAGTGGGTCCCATGAAGCAAGCAGAGGGCTCCTGAGAACATTTGGGCACACAGCACTTTAAAAGATTTAGGGAGCTTTTGTGCTGGGATGGTTGACTGGTTGTCATAACAGGGCCAGACTACTTTATTGGATTAACATCCTTGGCCACCACTTATCAGCAGAGTTCTAAGATTTTGGAACATGGTGCATGTATCTTTTGATGACGCTCTGGGGGAGGGGTGCTTGGCCTCATGAGGAGGTGGAGAAAGGGAGGGAGGAGATGAATCCTGGAGCAAGGGAAATTTTTCTGGCACCAGTCCTCAATTAAGAGGAACGGTGTTCTGGTATGCTCTGTTTTTTGTTTTTGTTTTTGTGGTCATGAAGAGATTTAATGTATAGATTTTGGAATGGTTATTGACAGAATATGTTTCTTTATTTTTAATTTTCTTAATATACTTTTTATTTTTAAAAAGTACTTAGATTCCATAAATGTTACATAAATAATATAGGGGATTCTCATTTGCCCCACTCCCTAGCCCTCCCACATTTCCCCACATTAACAACATCCTTCATTAGTCTGGTACAGTTGTTACAATTGATGAACATAATTTGGAGCATTGTCACTAAGTGTGGATTATAGTTTACATTGTACGTTACACTCTTGCACATTTTTGTAAGTATTACAAGATATATATGGCCTGTAGCTGTCATTACAGTGTCATTCAGGGCAATTCCCAAGTCCCCAAAATACCCTCATTTACACCTATTTTTCCCTCTCCCTCCCCTCAGAACCTCTGGTGGTCACTGCCTCCATTGCTAGAACCACAAGTCTATAGTACAATAACAGTAAGTCTACTCTAGCCTATTTTTCATTCCCCAATCCTGAGGATTCTGGGATGGTGATGCCCACTCCACCTCTGATTGAGAGGGGCCTTAGTTCCCATGTGCAGATGGATGGGACTATCTTGCTTTGCAGTTGCAGACTCTCTCTGTTCCTTGGGATGGGCATTGTCCATCATCACCTCCTTGTTAGTTGTCCTGGGTGAGTCCAAAGAACTAGAGAGTAGGTGTTGCAACTGTGTTGAGATTAAGGACCAAACTGGTACATGGACAGCCCAAAGAGTTAAGTCTTTTAGACATACCCTGTCAACTCTAGTACTAATTATGGGTTCAAATAGAAGGGGCAGAAGAGCCATGTGTAGGGGAACCACAACTGAGTCCAATTCTGTCATCCTGGGGAGCATGAATTTGAAAGTAGGACCCACGGATAAGGCACCAAACTCCTGAGCTCTCTGCCCTTCCTATCGTGTCCGGATGTCTCCAGAGCCCTTAGGAGCTCTGCTATGTGAGGCAATATTTACTGTGACAGTCAATGAGATCCTGCTGAGGCATGCATAAGTGTTACCTCTGGAATGACCTCCCAACTCACTTTGAAGTCTCTTAATGCTCTGTTCTTGATGCCAAGCATTTGTGGTGTAAGATATATTATCTTCCAGGCTAGCCAGGGAAGACGTAGAGAGAGGGATCACTGACATCACACAAACCTGAAAACTTCAGCAGCTGAAGAGGTCATGGATCAAAAAAATCTCTTACTCCACACTTTCTTGCCTTGAAGAAATAGTTGCCAGAGAAAAAGTGCCCAAGACCCATTTGTCTGATGACATCAAGGGGAGTCAAAACTATTTTGGAAAAGACATCTTGGTGAAGTCGTTTTTTGTTCCAGCACCAAATGGGGTTACCCAGGGTAACAATTTCAGGTTCCTTGTCCACTGTAGACCTTGTATTGAGACTGGTCAAACATATACATTGTCTTATTCGTTGAGGATTGTGTGTGAGAAATAAAAATTCTGTGTTTTGTTTTAAGTATCAGTTTTGAGGTTAGGAGAAGCTCTCAAAACCAGCCTCTTCTTAACCAGTGCACAGGGTTACCCCTCCTTCTGAGAAATCAAGTGATGATGCCCACAACTCCTGCTAGGCAGGCTTCCTCCATTGTGCTTACCCACTTCTGCATCTGCCACTGAGGTATAGGCTGACCAAGGGGCATCTGGGCTTGTTCCCAAATCTGTTTTTTTTTCTTGAGCTCAGTGTGGTAATTACCTAATTTGATTACTTATTTTGTAACCCGATGAGATATAAATGTGAAAATAGAGTTGTTTCTGTGAAACTAAATTGAATGCTTTTTAAAGATGCAATAAATGTGAATCACTAAAAGTATTGTCTAATCGTGGACAAGTCAAGTGCACAAGGAAAAGTATTGTAGAAATCTGGGATTTTGGGTTCAGATCATTTCAAAGTATTTTGATACCTAGCTCTATTTTAAATGCACTGAAATGGCAAATCATAAGCACTGCATTAATAAAGAGCATGTAGAACTCCAACTACGCCCTTGTTTAAAGAAAAGATCTTTGTCCTTTGCCATAGACAAATCAATATACATTTTTTTTGTTTAGTTTAGGTAAAATTCAATAATATCCTCTTTGGTAAATGGGGTTGTTACAATTTGAAGTTTTGTTGTGAATCCCAGAAAAGATCACGCTCTTAAATGAATTCATTCCTGTGGGTATGGGGCCCTTTGATTGCACTATTTTCAGTTAAGGGACCTTTTGATTAGATCACTTGATTAGATAGTTTTAGGGCCTTTGATCAGACTATGTCCGTGAGGTGTGGCCCAGGGTGGGTTTCTGCCCCCTTGTTGGAGTCTTATATAAACTGAGAACTGAAGGCAGAAACACAGAGAAAGGCAGCCGCCATTTTAAACCTGCTGTGTGGGAGAGGACTTGAGGATCACTAGCAGCAGGGGCTGAAGACCTCAAGAGCTAAGCCCATGGAGCAGCTCAAAGCAGAAGGGCCTGCCACGTGCTTGATTGCCCACAGCTGAGCTCAAGGAGAAAGTGGCCTGGAGGAGAAGTCAGAGACCAGCCCCCATCTTGTTTTGCCCCATGGCAGGACTCCAGGATCTGCCAGCAGCCAACATTTGATGAAACAGCATCTGTGATGATGCCTTGATCTGGGCATTTTCACAGCCTCAGCACTGTAAGTTTTCACCCTAATAATTTCCCTTCATAAAAGCCAACCCACTTCTGGTAATTTTGCAGTGGTCGCCTTTGGCAAACTACAACGGGGGCTTTGGATAAGAGGGATTCTACTGACTTGAGCAGTATGGATAGTGTGGTCTGTTGACCTTCCATTCATAAGTCACCTCTCAGAGTCTGCATGTCCACCTCCTTTTTCCTCCTCAAGAGTGATGGGGACCCTCGGGGATTATGATACCCTGAACATACCCCGAAGCCCTTGGGTTCCAGGGCAAGTGGCAGCCCTGCTCACCATGAGGCTGTAGACAGGGGTCCACAAGGTACATTTCCCAGAATGCTGTGCACAGCCACCACACAAAGGTGCTCCATGAATGTTAGTTCTTCTTCCTCCCAAATTGCTGCCTTTTTTTCTGACTATGCCCATTTTTGCCTACCTACAAAAAATGGTGTTTAATTCCAGGTACACTGGGAAGCACAGATCTTAGACTGTTCCTGGTACTTGCTTTCCCTTTGCCCTTATTATTTTTATATTCCCATGTTCCCTCAGATTACGGAGGTGGAATTCTATCTGGGGTTGGCAAGCTTTCTCTAGAAAGGTCCAGATAGTAAATATTTTAGTCTTTGTGGACAGATGGTCTCCATAGCAACTACTCAACTCCGCTGTTGTAGCACCAAAGCAGCCATAGACAGCGTATAAATGAATGGCAGTGGCTGTTTTCCAAAAAAGCTTTCTTTACAGAAAACAGGTGGCAGGACTGTGGGCTGTAGTTTGCCAACCCTTGTGTCTAGAGCAACAGTTATTAAGTGAGTTCCTCTGATTCCTCAATCAGTACAATCTGAAAAAACATGCAAATTTTGGGTATATATTTTTTCTGGGGAGAAGGGCCATAATTTTCTTCTTATTTCAAAGACCCCTGTGATTGATAGCTTTAAGAATCTCTAAACCTTTTCTGGGGAAGCATTGCATTTCATTTTTTTAGAGCACTGCATTTATTTTTAATAATTTATTGTTAACCTTTTTATTTAAAAATAATTATAGATTCATAGGAAGTTTCAAAGATGGTACAGAGAGTCTGGGTACCCTTCACCAAGTTTTGCCCAATGGTTACATAATTCTAGCACAATAGTAAAGCCAGGAAACTGTCATTGGTACAATGTGTGGGTATAGTGTGATGTCATTTTATCACACGTGTAGGTGGGTATAATTACCACCACAATCAAGATACAGATGAATTGCATCACCACAAAGATTTCCCTCCTGCTTTCCCTGCATAGTTACACCTACCTGACTCCCCACTATCCCTAATCTTTGGCAATTAGTCATCTCTTTTCCATTTCTTGAGCTCAATCATTTTGAGCATTTCATGTAAATGGAATCTACAGTATGTAGCCTTTTGATATTGGCTTTTTTTGCTCTACAGATGCCTTTGAGAGCCACTCAAGTTGTTGTGTGTATCAATAGCTTTTTCCCTTTTTATTGCTGAGCAGTAACTGTGTTAGGATATACAACAACTTGTTTATCCATTCATCTACTGAGGGCCATTTGGGTTGTTTCCAGTTCTTGGTGATTACAGAGGAAGCTACTACAAACAATCATCTACAGGTTTTTGTGTGTACATAGGTTTTCATTTCTCTGGGATAGACTCCCAAGAGTGCAATTGCTGGGTCAAATAGTAAGTATATGTTTAGTTTCCTTTTTCTTTCTTTTTTTTTTTTAAAGAAAGTGTTCAACTGTTTCCCAGAATTAATCATTTATATTTAATCTCAGCAGTCAATTCATAGTGAACACATAGTGAGTATGAGAATCAAATATCTGTTTTTGTAAGCTTTGAAGTTTTGTTTGTTACGATGTCACAACTTATCCTAAGCTCACTGATGCATATATCTACATGGAAAAATTTTTTTAAAATTTAGCTGTTTAGTGTTAATAACACTAAATAATTCAAGAGTTAAAGAGTACGTAAAAATTCAAGTGTATAATGAACAACAATGGGGGAGCTACATGTAAAAACCTTTGGGATGATAGTGAGTATAATTAACACCACTGATTTATAGATGCGATAGTGGCTGAAAGGGGTAATCTAGGGTTGTAACTTTCAAGAGAATGAAAGCTGGAGGATAAACTGGGGACTGTATAACATGGTGAACTCGGTGGTGGATGAGGAATGTGGTTAAGAGTACAAATGCAAGAGTGTTCTTCTATGAGTTAGAACAAATGTATGTCACTATATCAAGGTGTTAATAATACGGTGATATATGGGGGAAATACAACTAATGGAATTTACAGACCATAATTAACATCAATACTGTAGTATTTTTTCGTCATTTGAAGCAAAGGGACTATATCAATGCTAAGGATCAACAATAGGGGAGTGTGCCAGTTTGATATTCTTTATGAATTCCAAAAAAGAGATATTGATTATGGTTGTAATCTGGTCTGTTCCTCTGGGTATGATACCCTTGGATTGATTCAAATACAAAGGCTTTGCATTTAATTGAAGATTAGGGCTTTGATTTGACCACTTCATTAGGGTGTGGTCAGGGTTGCGTTCCCACCCCCTTGGTGGGTTATAAAATGGACACTCACTCAAAGAGAACACAGGAGAAGATACACAGAGGAAGACAGAGCTCCATAGACACAGAAGAGGAGAGAACTTGTCAGCATTGAGCCTGCAGCCTCGGGAAGAGAGACGAGCATTCCCCGATAGTTTACAGCTGATCTTATGAATGGAACAGAGCAGCTGCACCCAGAAAGAAACAAGCCTTCCAACCTATAGCTGAGATTGGAAGAAGCTGGGCTCACAGAGCCTTACGAGGAAAGAGGAAGGCTGAACCCTTGCAGCTATTGGCCGCCATCTTGCTTCAACACGTGGCAACAGAATTTGGGCAGAAAGTACCTCCTATGGTACCTCGGGTTGGTCTCTTTAGGGCCTTATAACTGTAAGCTTCTACCCCAAATAAATATTCTTTATAAAAGCCAACAGATTTCTGGTACTTTGCATCAGCACCCCTTTGGCTGACTAATACAGGGGGTATAAGGAGGTATGGTATTTTTCTTTTTGGAGTAGTGAAAATCTTCTAAAATTCACTGTGGTGATGACAGTACAACTCTGTGATTAGATGGAAAGTCATTGAGTATACACTTGGGATGGATTGTATAAAACATGGGACTGTACAACACAGTGAACCTTGTGGTAGATGATAGACTGTAGTTAACAGTACAGGTATAAGAATTTTCTTCCATGAAGTTACAATACTATTACATGGTGATATATGGGAAATTACCAATTACCAATTACATAGGGTGATATATGGGAAAAACACACCTAATGTAAGCTATGGACTAGAGTTAGTAGTGATATTTTCCTCATCAATTGTAACAAAACTATCACTTTATTTTCTGCTTCTTGGAGTGAAGAGATGAGCCTGACTGGACAAACTACTCAGAATGCAATTATTTAATTCATTATTCAGACAAGACCCTCCCCAAGATTTTTATTTGTTCAGTGTGTGCTTGGTATTTCCTTGAATTTTCCTCTATGTTCCCAGTTATTTTTAGGATTGTCGTCTTCTCTGCTCTCATCAATCCCATGCTGTTTGGTAACCATTTTCGTTTTCTCAGGCTATTTTGGATTTTTAAATCCATTTTAAAATTTGGATTAAGTTAAATAAAAAAATTAAATTCTCTCCAATTGCTCCATCTACCAATTCTTTTAAAATGTTAAGTGGTTCTGACTATTTGGCCTGATATAAGACCATATCCCTTGTTTCAGAGGAAATGCTTCATGACATCAGATTTAGTGGTTAATCAAGATACTTTCAGTTGCAAGTAGCAGAAACAAGCTGACTGACTTTTACAAGATTAGCAAACAATGGGGGAAAAAAAAGGAATTTATTGCAAAAACACTTTGGAATTTCATGGACTCAAATTGGAATTTGAATGCTCAGGGAAGGGGTGGTGGGAGCCAGGGCAGCTTTGGGGTCTTAGCAGCCAGAATATGTGGCCCTCTCTATATGACAACCATAAATGAGATTCCATTCGAGTTATTCCCCAAATCTGTGTCACCCAGCCAACAATGTCAAATTTCCCATAGGGAGGGAGAGTCAGCTGTGGCCAAGAGCAGGGCCACATGGAAAAGATGGATGGGGGCGGGGGCGGGGGAGAGAATCCGTTCCTGTGTGTATTGCTCCAAGAAAAGGGGGAATCCTCAAGATTTTGAAAGCTCTTAATGTGACTTAAATTCAGTGACTCCCTGTATCTGGAAATCTGCCAAGCATTATTCATTCTCTCATGTTGTTTAATAAATATTCACCAAGCCCCAACTGTGTGGCACTCTTTCAGTCCCTGGGGATACAGAAATGAACAAAACTGACAAAAATTCTTCTTCTCACGGAGCTTATATTTTGGTGGTAGGAGATAGACAATGAACACTATAATTGTAAGATATGATGTGTTAGATGTGCTAAGTGCTGAGGAGAAAAAATAAAGCAGAGAAAGGAGATGTAAAATGTCAGGGGGTAGTATTAAAATTTTTGATGGACTGTCCAAGGAAACCAAATGTTTATAAAGGAAATCAATCCTTCCTTCCCCATCCACACTTGGATGATCATTCTTTCTTTAATCACTACTCCTGCATGGTCTTCTGGCTCATTCTCTTCTTTATGCTTTCTCAGGCCCTGTGATGGTTAAGTTCATGTGTCATCTTAGCCAGGTTATGGTTTCTAGGTGTCTGGCCAAGCAAGCACTGGCTTGATTGTTACTGTGAGAACATTTGGTGGACTTACCAATAAGGTGATTACTTCTTTGGCTGATGACATCTACAATCAACTGAGGAGATTGCCTTCAACAATGAGAGATGTGTCATCTGATCAGTTTAAGGCCTTAAAAGAAGAAGTGATGATTTCAGCAGTCCAAAGACAGAATTTCCATCTCTACTTCAGCCAACCAGCTTCTCCCCCCAGGGAATTCATCAAACCTTCACCAGAATTCCCAGCTTGCATTCTGCCCTATGGAATTTGGACTTGGATCCATTCTGTCGGCCATTTTTCTGTCCAGACAAAGTGGCTAACTAGATGTGCTACTCAAAGTTCTGCACTGCGTGTCTTCACTTCCCAGCTGTCTTTCTGGGCCATTCCTGAGTGGGCTGCAATGTTGTAGCAGTCTATTTCTGGATTACATCATCAGTAAAAAAAGGCCCAGGTTCTTTCTTACCCTGTCAACTGACCCTAGAGAACTCCATGAGGTCACGGCAATAGGCTGAGGAAGATGCAACAATGGAGCACGTGTCCTAGAGCATCTGAGAGATCTGCTCATGTAACTTATTTGTGTTTTCAGTACCTTCACAAACCCAATCGCTTATTTAATAGTCTCATTTGATGACACAGTAATGCTGTGTGTATCCTACTTTATGGCTTGGTGGATCAGATATATCACATATTTTGTAATGAGCATCGCAGGCCACATGCTTTCCTGGAGGTCCTTTGTCCAGCTCTCATTTCCTTCCAAAGACAAATAAGCCAGGAGTTGTTTATTTTTATAATAAATAAAATTATTTGGAAAAGAGAATGGCTTCACTCTAATATTCTAAGTTTTACATTATGATTCTCCTGATTGGCTTTTCTAAAGAATCCATGCACATCCCAATATTCCAAGGATAATTAAAGCATGATTATATTTTCATGTCACAAGACCCAAGTGATAGAACAGCTGAGACTTCAGCCTGGGCCTGCTATGGAGCGATTCCTTGTCCTGAAAGCTCATATGTTATTCAGTAAATGGATCAGAGTAGCACACTCAAATGTGGATTTGTTGCTTCAAAAATTCAATAAGGTCCACTGGATGTCATATTTCTTTCTTAGGTGCAGTAACTTATCTCTCACTTTGAAAGGGATATCCTGACATGCCCCAGATCACTGGACCCTGGAAACTGAGTTATCATGCCACTGAAAGTTGTTTTTTTTCCACAAAGATTTCTTTCTTTCTTTCTCTACCCCTCCCCCCTTGTCTGCTTTCTGTGTCCATTCACTGCGTGCTCTCTGTCTGCTTGTCTTCTCTTTAGGCAGCACCAGGACTTGATCCTGGGATGTTCTAGAGTAGGAGAGAGATGCTCAATCTCTTGTGCCACCTCAGCTCCCTGGTCTGCTGCATCTCTTATTGTCTATCCTTATGTCTCTTTTTGTTGCATCATCTTGCTGTGCCAGCTCTCTGCTTGGACCAGTACTCCTGTACAGGTCAGCACTCCATGTGGACCAGCTTGCCTTCACCAGGAGACCCTGGGAATCAAGCCCTGGACTTCCTGTATGGTACACAGGAGCCCAGTCACTTGAGCCACATCCTCTAACCACCATTGAAATTTAATGGGATTTATCTGCCATCTTTTGGCTTGCCCTCATCTTACTAAGGCTTTTTGGAAACTTCTATTTACCAGGTCTAAACTGCATAACCTTACACATGTAGTGGATTAGCATAACTTGACACTTGGAGTGGATCGGTATTTGTTCCTGTGGGATGTGGAGCTGATCAAATTCCCAAGCAACTAGATTATGCAGAGCTGACATAGTCCTGAGTAAGACAATAAAGGTGTGCTGTTGTTACTACCAGATGAAATAAACAGATCTGGTGATCCTTGCTCATGACAAAACCATTTGTCAGGGCAATAATTACATATCAATATCTGGCTTTTGGGTGGATTTGAAAAAAATTAAGCTACAATATTTGAAACAGCAACTCTGTGGAATCGCTACCTGATGGAGTGTGTAATAATCCACAATCTTTCTCCAAGTCTGTTATATCATGTGCACAGACTAAATGAATGAATGTGCTCTTTGAAGATCTGTAACTGGTAGAGAGGCCAAAAACTTGAACCTGAAGTTTTTCTGAATACACTTTTTATAAACTTACCTTATATTTCATTCCTAGGGAGATAGTGAGCAATTAGTCAAAACTAAAGTTCCCTCCAAGTTGAAACAGTCTGATTGCTATTCTGCCCCTGCTTCCCATTTCAGGTATTGGGTTCATCTTGTCTCCTGTGGTTGGGTGCTACTGCTTAGCCTCTGCCACTCCAGGAGTCCATCATTTGCACTGAAATTATGCAACCCCTTTCAAGCAGCGTCTCCTAGTGTATCCTTATTTTGCAGAGGACAGTTCCACAGAGACTTTCAAAGATTTTGTTGTTTTCCCTTTCCAATGAGTTTTTCGGAATTTCAGTGAATGAAATGTTCTATGTACCTTGTACAGGAAAGCTCTACTCCAACATTTCTATATTGATAAGCCTGTGAACTTCCTCCACTACATTATGCAAACGATATTCTGACATCTCACCTTCACTGAATGTAGAACTATGAGGGTTCAGTCAACCAATTGAACAAACAGCCCCAGATGCTTGAGCTAGTACATTAGAATCTTGGATTAGGGACTCATATCAATAAATCTGAGCCAACATTTGCTTCATCCTCCTGGGTCTAACGTCATTACAGTTCATTCCTAACATTATCCCCTGATTTCTGCTGATATGTCACAAAATCTTTAAATCCTTTTCATGGGTAAACGATCTCTTCCTCCTTCAGACATTTACTTCTTCCTTTGAGATATGGTGGGACCTACTCTAGATAGCTCCCAAGACAATAGTGGGTGGGGAAGTTCTTGAGGAATACAAAGTATTCAAACAAGGGAAGGTTTTCTCAAAAAGGAAAGGAGGGGAGGTTTTCTTTGGCAAAGGAAGTTTGGAGGAATTTGGGGATCAAGATTTTCAGAACAAAATCTTTTCTGAATCCATCGAGGCCCCCATCTAACATTCAGGGATCCACCTCTTCCCAACCATGTGTAACTTTCATTTAAGAGATTTGGCAGGTTCATGAATTCTGCTTTGTAATTCTAACACATAGGACTGAATTTTGAGTCTGTTTTTAAGTGATATCAGCCTTATCTCTATAAAACTTGAGAATTTCTGTTAGGATCATAGTAGGGAGCTGTCTGTGTCTCTGGCAATGCCTTGATTTGATATTTTAAAGCCCTAAGGTTTTTTATTTTCTTTTAAAAAAATAGTTTTTAATTAGAGAAGTTGTAAGTTTACAAAAAGCCATACATAAAATACAGAGTTCCAATATGCTACCCTGCATTAGTGTTGTATATTTGTTACAATTTATGAAAGAACATTTTTATAATTACACTATTAACTATAATTGTACCATTAACTATAGTCCGTCATTTACAATAGTGGTCACTGCTTGTGTTGTACTGCCCAATTTTGTTGTTTCTTTAAATTTTTTCTTCTATTAAAATATATACAACCTAAAATTTCCCCTTTTAACCACATTCACATGTATAAATCAGTCCAGTTAATTACAGTCATAATATTGTGCTACCATCATCACCATCCATTGCCAAAATTTTACAATCAACCCAAATAGAAATTCTCCACAACTCAAGAAATTAATTCCCCATTCCCTTCCCTCAGCCCAGCCCCCTAGTAAACTATCCTCTAATTTCTGACTCTAAGAGTTTGCTTATTCTAATTATTTCATATCAATAAGTGCATACAACATTTGTTCTTTTGTGTCTGGCTTATTTCACTCAATATGTCTTCAAGGTTTCATCATGTTGTCAATATGTATCAGAATTCCATTCCTTTCTATGGCTGAATAATATTCTATTTTATGCATAAACAACATTTATCTATACATTCATTATGGACACTTGGATTGCTTCCATCTTTTGGCAACTGTGAATAATGCTGCTATGGGAAAATATCTGTTCAAGTCCCTGCCTTCTATTCTTTGGGGTTTATGCCAGAGTTGCCAAACTGTCTTCCACAGCAGCTGCAAAATTTTACATTCCCTGCAGCAAAGAATGAGTGTTCCTATTTCTCCATATCTTCTCAAACACTTATGTCTTATTTTCCATTTTTTGACTAATAGCCATTCTAGTGGGCATGAAATGGTAACTCATTGTGGTTTTGATTTGCATTTCCATGATGGTTAACGATATTGAGCATCTTTTCATGTGCTTTTTGCCATTTGTGTACCTTCTTTGGACAAATGTCTATTCAAGTATTTGCCTGTTTTTTAAATTGGGTTGTTGGTCTTTTTATTGTTGATTTGTAGGGGTTATTTATATATTCTGGATTTTAAACCCTTATCTGGATATGTGGTTTCCAACTGTTTTCACCCATTGAGTAGTTTGTTTTCTTTTCACTTTCATGACAAAGTCCTTTGATGCCCAGAAGTTTTAAATTTTGATGAGGTCCCATTTATCTATTTTTTTCTTTTTTGGCTTAATCATTTGGGTATAAAGTCACTGTTGCCTAATACAAGATCCTGAAGATGCTTCCTTACATTTTCTCTGGAAGTCTTATAGTACTGGTTTGTATATTGAGTTAATTTTCATGTACGGTATGAGATAGGCATCCTCTTTCTTCTTTTGCATATGGATATCCAGTTCTCCTAGCACCATTTGTTGAAGAGACTATTCTTTCACACTTAGTAGCTTAAAATCAACTGGCCATGGGTATGAGGGTCTATTCTGAACTCTGAACTCGATTCCATTGGTCTACATATATATCATTGTGCCAGTACCATGCTGTTTTGACCACTGTAGGTTTATAATCAAATTTAAAGCCAGGATCTGTGAGTCTTCCAACTGTGTTCTTCTTTCTCAAGATGGTTTTGGCTCTCTGGGGCTATTCACATCCTTCCAAACAAATTTGATGATTGGTTTTTCCATTTCCCGTAAAGAAGGGTGTTAGGATTTTGATTTGGATTGCATTGAGCCTGTAATTTACTCTGGATAGAGATGACATTTTAACATTATTTTGTCTTTCAATCCATGAACATGGGAATGTCCTTCCATTTATTTAGGTCTTTTTAAAAATTTCCTTTAACAAAGTTTTGTAGTTTCCTATGTATAAGTCCTTTACATTCTTGGCTAAATTTATTCTGAGATATTTGATTCCTTTGGTTGCTATTGTAATTAGATTTCCTCCCTGATTTCTTTCTTAGATGGCCTCTTACTAATGTATAGATACACTACAGGTTCTTTTTTTTTTTTAAAGTGATTGTACAACTTTACACCTCCAGTGGCAGAGTTTAAGCATTTAAAAAAAATTATCTACCCCCCCCATGCTTGTTTGCTGTCTGCTCTTTGTGTCCATTTACTGTGCATTCTTCTGTGTCTGCTTGTCTCCCTTTTGTTGCATCATCTTGCTGCACCTGCTTTCCATGGGCATGAGCTGTGAGCTCTCTGCAGGCGCAGGTCAGCCTGCCTTCACAAGAACCCAGGGTCTCCCATATGGTAGATGGGAGCCCAATTGATTGAGCCATAACTGTTTCCCTTCTTTTTTTTTTCTTTTTTTTTTTTAGGTACCAGGGGATTGAACCTGGGACCTCATATGTGGGAAGCTTGTGCTCAACCACTGAGCCACATTTGCTTCCCTGAGTTGTTATTTTTATCATTTGTTTTGCTTGTTTGTTTTTTCTAGGAGTCACCAGAACTGAACCTGGGACCTCCCATGTGGGAGGTGGGAACTCAACCGCTTGAGCCACATCTACTCCTGGCCTGCAGTACTCGATATTCCCAGGTGGTCTCCCATCCAAGTACTAACCAGACCTGACCCTGCTTAGCTTCCAAGATCAGATGAGATCAGATGCCTTCAGGGTGGTATGACTCTTCTATTTTCAGGTATGGGAACTGGGGATTGAACCTGGGACCTCGTATGTGGGAAGCCAGTGCTCAAGTATGGAGCCACATCAGCTCCCCTGAGGTGGATTTTTCATTTGTTTGCTTGTTCTTTGTTTTTGTTTTTAGGAGGCACCAGGGACTAAACCCATGACCTTCCATGTGGGAAGCAGGTGCTCAACTGCTTCAGCCACATCCACTCCCTGTGGATTCTTGTGTGTTGATCTTTTACCCCACTGCTTTGCTGAATTCATTTATAACTCTAGAAGCTTTCTTATAGATGTTTCAAAACACTCTCTTATAGGATCATGACATCTGCAAAAAATGAAAGTTTTACTTCTTCCTTTCCAATTGGGATGTGTTTTCTTTTTCTTGCCTGATTGCTCAGGGTAGAACTTCTAGTACAAAGTTGAACAACAATGGTGACAATGGATATCCTTGTCTTGTTCCAGATCTTAGAGGAAAAACTTGCAGTCTTTCACCATTGAGTGTGATGTTAGCTTTGGGTTTTTCATATATGCCCTACTTCATGTTGAGGAAGTTTCCTTCATCCCTATTTTTCGAAGTGTTTTTTTTTTTTTTTATCAAGAAAAGATGCTGGACTTTGTTAAATGCCTTTTCTGCATAAATTGGGACAACCATGTGGTTTTTGTCTTTCATTCTGTTAATGTGAAGTATTATATTGATTTATTTTCTTATGTTGAACCACCTTTGCATAAATCCCACTTGATCATGGTATATAATTCTTTTAATGTGCTGTTGGGTTTGATTTGCTTGTATATTGTTGAAGATTTTTGCCTCTATATACATAAGAAAAATTGGTCTGTAATTTTCTTTTCCTGTAGTACCTTTATCTAGCTTTGGTATTAGGCCTCATTGAATGCTCAATTTTTTTAAAGCGTTTGAGCAGGATTGGGAATAGTTCTTAGAATACTTGATAGAATTTACCTGTGAAGCTGTCTGGGTCTAGGCTTTTCTTTGTTGGGAGATCTTTGGTACTGATTTAGCCTTATTACTTGTAATTGGTCAGTTAAGATCTTATATTTCTTCTTGAGTCAGGTTAGGTTGTTTGAGTGTTTCTGGAAATTTGTTCATTTCATCTAGATTGCCTAATTTGTTGGTATACAATTGTTCATAGTATCCTTTTATGATCCTTTTTATTTTTGTGGGGTCAACAGTGATTTCCTCCATCTCATTTCTGATTTTATGTAATTGTCCTTTCTCTCTTTTTCTTTGTCAACTTAGCTAAAGTTTGGTAAATTTTAGTCATCTTTTCAAAGAACCCAATTCTGGTTTTGTTAACTCTTTGCATTTTTATTCATCCTCTTTTTATTTCTGCTCTAATCTTTGTTATTTCTCTCCTTTTGCTTGCTTTGGGGTTGATCTTTGTTATTTCTTTCCTTTTGCTTGCTTTGGGTTTAGTTCACTGTTCTTTTTCTAGTTCCTCCACATGTGCAATTAGGTTTTTGATTTTAGCTCTTTCTTCTTTTTTAATGTAAACATTTAGGGCTATACATTTCCCTCTCAGCACAGCCTTTGTTCCATCCCATGAATTTTGATAGGTTGTGTGCTCATTTTCATTCATCTTAAGATATGTACTGATTTCCTTCATGATTTCTTCTTTGACCTGTCAATTGTTTGTTATTTAACTTCCATGTATTTGTTGATTTTCCACTTGTCTGCCTGTCAATGATTTTTTTTTCAACTTATTCCCTTGTGGTCAGAGAAAATGCTTTGTATAATTTCAATCTTTTTAAATTTATTGAGACTTGTTTTGTATCACAACATGTGGTCTATTCTGGAGAATGATCCATGTGAACTTGAGAAGAAAGTATATCCTGCTGTTTTGGGTGCAGTGTTCTCTATATGTCTGTTAGGTCTAGTTCATTTATCATATTATTTAAGTTCTCTGTTTTTTAATTGATCTTTTGTCTAGATGTTCTATCTATTGGTGAGAGTGGTGTATTGAAATTTACAGCTATTATTTTTTTTCATTTTGTTTTGTTGTTTAGTGTTGTTTGTTTTTCATTCATCTTTTCCAACTATTATTGAGGGGTATCTATTTCTCCTTTCAGTTTTCTCAGTATTTGCCTCGTGTATTTTGTGACACTAGGTGCATAAATATTTATGGTTGTTATTTCTTCTTGGTGTGTTGACCCTTTTATTAATATACAGTGTCCTTTTTTATCTCTTATAATAGTTTTTGACTTAAAATCTAATTTTCCCAATATTAGTATAGCTGCCCCAGCTCTCGTTTGGTTACAATTTGCATGGAATATCTTTTTCTATCTTTTTACTTTCAATCTATTTGTGTCTTTGGGTCTAAGGTGAGTCACTTATAAACAACATATAGTTGGGTTGTGCTTTTCATTAAAAAATTTTTTTAAAAATGGATGCTCAGGCAGATTTATTTATTTTTTTTAAGATTTATTTTATTTATTTCTCTCCTCTCCTCCCCTCCCTGCCCCAGTTGTCTGTTCTCTGTGTCCATTTGCTGCGTGTTCTTCTTTTTGTCTGCTTCTGTCCTTATCAGTGGCACCGGGAATCTGTGTTTCTTTTTGTTGTGTCATCTTGTTGTGTCAGCTCTCCGTGTGTGCAGTGCCATTCCTGGGCAGGCTGCATTTTCTTTCACACTGGGTGGCTCTCCTTATGGGGCGCACGCATTCCTTGTGCGTGGGGCTCCCCTATGCAGGGGACACCCCTGCGTGGCATGGCACTCCTTGCATGCATCAGCACTGCACATGGGCTAGCTCCATACGGGTCAAGGATGCCCGGAATTTGAACCACGGACCTCCCATGTGGTAGACGGACGCCCTAACCACTGGGCCAAGTCCGCTTCCTGGATTGTGCTTTTTAAATGTATTCTGCCAAATTGTGTTTTTAGTTTGGGGAGTTTAATCCAGTAACAATAAGCGTTATTACTGTTAATATTTACCTCAGCCATTTTGACCTTTGATTTTTATATATCTTAAATCTTTTTTTTTTTTGGTATCTTTTTCCTTTATTGCAGCCTGCCTTTCTGTACCGTTGACCTTTCATGATATATCTGACTGTTCCCTTTCTCATTTCGGTTTTTATATATATATTTAAAATAATTTCTTTGTGGTTACCCTAGGGCTTTGTATTATACAACCTATGTCTATAACCTATTAATTTGAAAAGGTACCAACCTAGCTTCAATAGCACTCACATTCTCTGCTCCCATATCCCTCCATATCCTCTCTTTATGTTGCTTTTGTCCCACATTACCTCTTTATATTATATGTGTCCATTATCAGGAAATATGAGTATTTCTTATTTATTTGGTCTAACAATAAGAATTAAAGATTAGAGTTATATATTAAGGATACAGTACTGTTGGGTTTTGCATTTACACATTTATTTACCTTTACTGAAGATTTCACTTCTTTATGCTGCTCCAAGCCCCTCTGTCCCGTCTTTTACTTTTAACTGGAAGGACTCCCTTTTTGCAATTCTTATAGGGCAGATCTTTTGGTGATGAACATTCTTAGTTTCTATTTATCTGTGAATGGTTTAATGCTGCCTAAGTTTTGAAGGACAGTTTTGCCAGATAAATACTTTTTGTCTGGCAGTTTTTCATTTACAGGACCTTGACTATATCATGCCACTGCCTTCTTACCTCCATGGCTTCTGATGAGACACAGCAGTTAGTCTTCTTGAAGATCCTTTGTGATTAATTGTTTTTCTCTTGATGCTTTCAGAGTTCTTTTTCTTTGGAATTGTGATTAATATGTGTCTCAGTGTAGATCTATTAGGGTTTATTCTGTTTGGAGTATGCTGCACTCCAAACAGATATTTTATGTATAGTTATGTCTTTCATAAGATTGGGAAATTTTCAGCCATTTTATCTTCACATATTCATTCTGTCCTTCGTCCCTCCTCTTTTCTGGGATCCCCATGATGTGTATGTTGGTAGACTTCATACTGTCACTCTGTTCCTTGAGACACTGCTCAATGTTTTCTCTTCTTAACTCTGTTCTTCTGTCTGTATAAGTTCTATTCTCTCTTTTAGGTTGCTGATTCTTCTGCCTCTTCAAATCTTCTGTTGTATCCCTATGTTGTATTTTTAATCTCCATTATTATGGCTTTCATTCCCATAATTTCTATTATGTTTCATTTTAACCTTTCTTTCTTTTTTTTTTAAAGATTTATTTATTTATTTAATTCCCCCCCCCCCATTGTCTGTTCTCTGTGTCTATTTGCTGCGTCTTGTTTCTTTGTCCGCTTCTGTTGTTGTCAGCGGCACGGAAAGTGTGGGTGGAGCCATTCCTGGGCAGACTGCATTTTCTTTCACGCTGGGCGGCTCTCCTTATGGGTGCACTCCTTGCGCGTGGGGCTTCCCTATGCGGGGGCACCCCTGAGTGGCAGGGCACTCCTTGTGCTCATCAGCACTGCTCATGGGCCAGCTCCACACGGGTCAAGGAGGCCTGGGGTTTGAACCGCGGACCTCCCATGTGGTAGACGGACGCCCTAACCAGTGGGCCAAGTCCGTTTCCCTCGTTTTAACCTTTCTGTGACAGTTTGAGATTATTTATGAATCCCAAAAAGAGAAAGATCATGCTTGTAAACTAATCTGTTCCTCTGGATGTGATACCCTGGGATTATATTAAATTCAGTTGAGAGGTCTTTGATTAGACTACCTGTTGAGATAGCTTTGGTTTGACCACATCAGTAAAGCATGACTCAGGCTGTATCCCTGCCCCTTTGGTGGGTCTGATATAAAAGGTCACTCAGACAGGCGGACAGACATAAAGGAAAAGAGAGCTCTCTTATTTTTTTTCTGTCGTATGATGGAAGGAGAAGGCTCAAGCAGCTAAAGCTTTGGGGAGATATGAACTATTTTGCTGATGACCTAAAGCTGACCTTGGGAAGGAAGCCGAGACTGATATAGGAAGCCCTGAGACACAAGCGCTTTGCCAGCCTGCTGCTGAAATCGGGGAGAAGAGGACCAGCTGAGCCAAAAGAAGAAGCCTGAAGGGGAAGGCTGAAACTTTGCAGAGATTGCCCACCATCTTGCTTCAAAATGTGGCAGTTGACTTTGGTGAGCAAGTACTTCTTATGGTACCTTGACCTGGACTTTCTATGGTCTTGGGACTGTAAGCTTTTACCCCAAATAAATACCCTTTATAAAAGCCAACAGATTTCTTGTACTCTGCACTGGCAGCCCTTTGGCTGTACTTTCTAATGTACTTTCTAATTCTTCTTCTTCTTTTTTTTTTTAAGGTATTGGGGCCAGGAATTGAACCCAGGACATTGAATGTGGGAAGCCGGTGCTCAACCACAGATCCACATTGGCTCCCCTGAGTTGGTTTTTTCATTTGTTCTGCTTGTTGTGTGTGTGTATTGTGTTTTTTTAGGAGGCACCAAGAACTGAACCTGGGACCTCCCATATCTGAAGCAGATGCTCAACCACTTGAGTCACATCTGCTTTCCTGCACATTGTCTTCTTAATATCCTGTAGCTTTATCTCCACCATTAATTTATTTCTATTCATATTTTCCGTCATCTCCTTGAATTGATTTGGAGATCTGTTTGAGCTTCTTTGATTAGCTGTTCCAAAATCTGTGCTCATCTGAAGTTTTAATTTTTTCCCTTGATTGAGCCGTATCTCCCTGTTTCTTAGTTTGGCTTATGATTTTTTGCTGATGTCTAGACATCTGATTATGACTATTTTTTAAAGCTTGGACATGCTATTTCTTTTCTTTTTTCTTTTTTTAGGTACTGGGGATTGAAGCTGGGACTTTGTACATGCGAGGCAGGTGCTCAACCACTAAGCTATATGTGCTCCACTAAGTATCTGGTTATTTTAATGTCCTAATTCCAAAGGTCAATTTCTCCCTCTTCTCTAGGGTTTATTGTAGATTGGCTTTATGTTAAGGCTTTTCTTACACACTTGGCCCAATTTATCTTGGACCTTTAGAGTGGCCTGTGTTTAACTGTTTGGATTTTTTCAGCTCTTCTGCATCTGATACTTGCCCTAGATATGCAGTGCAACTTTTTTTTTTTTAAGATTTATTTTTTATTTATTTCTCTCCCCTTCCCTGTCTCCCCTCCCCCTCCCCGTCATCTGCTCTCTGTGTCCATTCTCTGTGTATTCTTCTGTGGGAATCTGTGTTTCTTTTTGTTGCGTCATCTTGCTGCATCAGCTCTCCATGTGTGCAGCACCACTCCTGGGCAGGCTGCACTTTCTTTCGCGCTGGGCGGCTCTCCTTATGGGGCACACTCCTTGCGCATGGGGCTCCCCTACGTGGGGGACACCCCTGCGTGGCAGGGCACTCCTTGTGCACATCAGCACTGCGCATGGGCCAGCTCCACATGGGTCAAGGAGGCTGGGGGTTTGAACCTTGGGCCCCCCCATGTGGTAGGCAGACGCCCTATCCGTTGGGCCAAATCTGCTTCCCTACAACTTTTTTAAGATTGCCCATTTATATGCTAATGTTTCAACTCCAGGAAAGACCCTCCTTTCCTTCTCTGGGAATCTTGATCTGTTTTGTTGCAGAATTTTCTTCCCAGCTCCTATGGTTTGTTTAACTTCTCTTCTCTCAGGACCCCCTTTTTATTACGCTTCCCAGTTATGGGACCCCTCCTGCCTTACTGAGGTTCAGTCTACTCGCCCCCACCTCCCCCCCTTTTTTTTTTAATCCGTGAAGCTTTTCTGCCTCTGGTTACTTCCCTCTTAGATGGAGTCAATCCCAGCAGGTCCGGCAATCGGGGAACAGGGCGAGTGGGCGCCTCTTGTCAACAGTTTGGCCCTTTCTATTTTCTATTTCCTGGGGGCCTTTTGTGCTCCTGTTCTGGTCAGCCCCGTGTGCTCCGCTCTGGGCTCTGTGGTCTTGGGTCGGGGGCCTGGATAAGTGGGGGTTCCCCGTGCTGCTGGGAGGGCTCTACGGTCCCCACCTGAGGCCTGAGGTGCTGGACGGTGACCCCTCCGTGGGCCTCTGCGCCCTGCAGGACCGAGCGAGGGGCAGGGTCCAGACCGGTGGTCTCACAGATCTCCTACCTTCCCCGTGTTTTTTTTTTCCTTTTTCTTTAATTCAGCATTTGTGAGTCCTTCTCTCTATAGTTCTCCAGAGTTCCAAGGAAGTGAGATTTGTCTTTTTATTTGTTGTTTCTGAGAGCTCTCTCTTCCAGGGGTTGTCTTAACATCCCCATGTTGATGACTTCGCTCCCCCCTCCTCTTTTTTTTTGGTAATTTCTCTGACGCAGAGACAGCCAGCCCTCCCCCACTGCTTTCGTGGTCATAATTCCCACGGTAACACTCAAACTCAATAGCCACTTTGTCTCGCCAAGTCTCGCTTTGAATAGGCATGTCATTCCAGATCATCACAGCTAATAATTTTAGCAATTATTCTGCCCCTGCATGTCATGTACTATCACTATCTCATTTTTCACTGACAAGAAGGTTATAAGTGTGTTCAGGACCCGGCATTCATTTGACACATCCAAGACTTTGAGGGTCTATGTCCTCCGTCCACTCGTGGTGCAAATAGAGTATTCATCAGTTTTTAATCAGTCAACTGGAAACCACTGTAGGTATTTTAAACAGAAGGAATTTAATACAGACCCTTGTCGACAAAAGTTGTTAGTAGAACACAGGGAGAACGATGTGCTGGAGCGGGAAGAGGGCTCTCACCCCAAGAGCGGGAAGAGGGCTCTCACCCCAAGAGCGGGAAGAGGGCTCTCACCCCAAGAGCGGGAAGAGGGCTCTCACCCCAAGAGCGGGAAGAGGGCTCTCACCCCAAGAGCGGGAAGCCACCGGAGCTCCTGGTGTTCTGGGCGTTAAATGGATGGACACTTTCACCACCCTTCGGCCCCACTGCCACTGACCCTCGTCCTTCCCGTTCTAGTTGCCAGCTGCTGTCACTGCAGCGACCAAAGCCCACTTCACGAAGCAAAGGAAAAAGGGCTCCTCTCTTCTTCCTACCTTCTTACCTCCAGCCGGGGTTATCCATGGGTAGAGACTCGCAGGGAGGCAGGTGGAAAATAATCTGGGACATGCGGCTTGCAGGTTTCCACTCCAGATTTTTATAGCAGAGACTGTAGAAGGATAAACTTTTCAGGGACTTATTAGAAAATGTCCTTTACCAACATGAGGGAGAAATCAAGAAAAGAGATGACTTGGGATCTGGGAAACAGAGGAAACAACATAAGGAAGAAGCAATAGTGGGGTGAGAGGGGCGCGGGGTATATGGGGACTTCTTATATTTTTTGAATGTAACATTTAAAAAAAAATAGAGAAAAAAAAAAGAAAGAGGCAAAGTAATTTCTCAAGGAGGCAGAAGAAGGAGATTCCAGGGTGACAATGAAACAGCAGGCCTGGAAATGAGCTGGGCAAAACTGGAGCAGGAAAGCAGAAGGCTCCAGGGGAAAAAAGAAAAATAAAAGCAACCGAGGTACTACGTGTTTAAGTGTATTAAGCAGAGAGTCACTGTTCTGTCAGGGAGTTTGGAGGAAAATGAGTGATAAATATACGGAAAACAAGGCAAGAGAAAACAAGGTCAGGTAAAAAAATACAGTGAAAAAAAGGAAATGCAATTGTGGTACATTATGGGGACTCGGCTGTTAATATCTGCACAGTTCTAAGCATGTGAATATTGACTATTAGGTTTAATAAATAAAAATATTTCAGGAGAAGAGAGAATATGTATTGGGATGAGGGGAGAGGTAAAAAGAGGTCTAAACCTTTATCTTTGATATTGAAAAGTCAATAGAAAAGAAAACAACAACAAATGATTTTTAAAAAGTTGATAGATAATATTTAAAACTGAAAAATTAAGAAACATCATTATAAAGCAAGATGTATGGTGATACATCTCAGGAAATAAAATCCCAACTAAAATAGTTGAAAACTGTCTCTGAGGAGTTGGTAGAGGTGGAATAAGGAAAGGAACCTTTGTTTTTCATTATCAGCCTTGTAGTATTTACCTTTTAAAAAACTACTTATTATATTACTTTGCTAAAAATTAATATAATTTTAAAAAAGCACAAATTTACGGAAAATTTCAGCAGACTGAAAAATGATCACTCACAGTTCAATACTGCCAACTTCAACACCTGCTCTTTATTGAACTCTTCTCAATAACTTATATAAAAATCACGTTTGCATTTATCCTGTCTAAATAGAGAAGGACTTTGTGATTCTTCAAGTTGTATTCCTGATGGTTTTATTTTTGGTTCCTTAAGGCCTAATCCAGAAAACAACTAATACAATTTAAAGTTTCTCCACATAGGATTTAAAGATCTTCACATACATTCTGGGCAATATGATATGGCTTTACGTGTTTTATTTCTTTAAATAAACACACTCTCTGCTCCCAATTTTATTGGTTTTTGGATTTTTTTTTCTCTTCTGTTTCCTTGGCCCACAGTTTCCCTTTGTGTTTTGGTTTGTTGCCATTTTAGGGAAAGGAATAATAATAATAAAAAGAAATGCAAAGGTGGAAAAAAAAAAGCCTGGCAAACCAATGACAAGAGACCTAGGAATGCCCGAATTAGAGGGAGCTGGAGGGGCTTGGCAGGACTTGGTCCCATAGATACATTAGTGCACAACAGTACAACAGACTCCTTTTGGCTATAACACTAAGAGGACAGGGTATAAAGGGAAGTAAGGTTAGATTGCATGAACTTTGCGATGAGTGAAGAAATTTCTGGCCTTGGTGTCATCAAAGCAAAGCTGTCGCGGGAGTGGTGGTCTCTCTCCTTAGTTTGGTGGAATGTCCGATTTCTTGACTTGGATGTAAATCACCTTTTCTTTATGTTTTCTTGGTCTGCAATAATAAAACAAAATTGTGGATGAGAGAAAGAAAGTATGAAAATAAAGTGGATAATAAGTACCAGGAACAATCAATGGGAATAAACTATGTTCCTGACCAGAGCTGCCATGTGCTCGGAGTGGCAATTCTCTAAAAAGAAGATGGAATCATCCTGGCGGTTCCTAAAACTCATCTAGAAGTGGGACTGGCCCAAATAGGTTCCTTAGGTCATGTCTTACCCTTAGAGAATGTGGGTGAAGTCTAAATTGATCTCAGTGTAAAGAAGATAGTTGCAAAACCTAGCCACTGGCATCATTAGTTCACGGACTTGGAGATTTATTTTCCACCACTGTTTATTAACTTTTTGACAGTATGACAGGTGAACAATTCCGCTCCGAATTCGCTCCCATGGCAAGTTGTCCGGGTTCACGCCGTCCGTAGGAATGCCAGGATGTGCTGGCGCTCCTGGCCTCCTGGCTACTCCCAGCCCTGCCCTGTGGACAGAGCCTTGTTGATGGTGATCCCACAGGGTGGGCTGCACCTGGGGTTGGTGAGTCCTGCCTCCGTTTCTGGACCACGCCATTCTGAGCTAGGCAGGGCAGCAGAAGCTCGAACCTTACCCAGCGGTGCTGAAATCCTTCAGACTTCAGATACTGGGGTGCAGTCGAGGCTGCTGTGCTCCCGGGGGCTCTCGGCCTCAGCCGTAGCTGATGCCTGCTAACTAAAGGCCAGGCCCCGCACGGGGACTTCACCTGCATTTCCCCCTCGTGGACCCAGCCTTGGAGGGCGGAGGCAGCTCACGTGGAGGGCCAAAGTTATGGACTCTGAATCCCATGAGAGTTGGCTCCACAGCGGCCACCAGAGGTTCTGCCGGAGAGCGAAGAGGTGGGACAAGCGGCCTTTTCAGGACACTGAACTGTCCTGCGTGACATGCAATGATGGATACAGGCCATTACCCATTTTGTCATAATTTTCAGGACATTGGAATTGTCCTGCATGACAATGCAATGACAGATACAAGCTCCTTGTAAATGTTAGCCATTGTTATCCTAATTTTACAGGAAAGGAAACTGGGGTTTTAAAGTGAAGTAAGATGAAAGCGATAAGGGCTGCTTTTCTCACTAGGTCTGACTCCGGATGGGCTGGAGCCTTAGGAAGGGACGGTGGGGGTGGCGCGAGAGGGGAGTCCTGCTCTTCTCTGCTCTTGAGCTCCCCCTCGGGGCTGGGAACGGCCCCTGGGGTCCTGTCAGCCTTGAGGCTCACCTGCCGGAGGCAGACCTCCTGCTCGTGTCCCAGGGTCTTCCCATTCCTGCTCTCTCCAGGCCACCCTCCTGCATCCTCCCCTGCGGCTGTACCCTTCTCCCAGCTCCAGCTCTGCTCTCACCTTCTCATTCTTTCTTTCTGCAATTCCCCAAGCCTTACACGCGTCTCTCTCATATCTTTGAAAGGTCAACCAGGTTACGAAATTCAGAAAAAGAAAAGGGCAAATCCTCACAAACTTTCTATAGATCGAATGGGCATAGAATAACCACAGGAAAAATCTTTTAAAATACATTAGTTGGGAAGTGGGTATAGCTCTGGGGTTGAGCACGTGCTTCCCATGTACAAGGTCTTAGGTTCAATTCCCAGTACCTCCTTTAAAAAAATTGGCTATTTTGAACCAGCCTAATGAAAACAATTGAAAAACTCTCACATTGTTGTCTGTGTAGATCCCTGAGCTGCATTTCTACATCTCAAACAATTTAGGACACATTTTAAAATAATTTCTAGCAAGGGGGCTCCTGAGAGCTCTAGAGACATCTAGAGCAGGCAATCTCAGGAATTGGTGCCTATCAGTGGGCCTTACCTTGGTGTAGCAGCTTGACATTACTGATGAATTCCAAAAAGAAATATTGGATTATGTTTGTAAACGGATCTTTTCCTCTGGGCATATTAGATTATATTGGATTCATAGGTTACTTGATGAAGTAATTATGTAAACCTTTTGTGCCAGTAGGGTGTTGAGTCCCTGTCCTTTGGTGGGTGGGGACTCACAAATAAAAGGCATGGCAAAGGACAGAGTTGAGGGATTTTGATGTAGGAGTTTGATGCTGAAGCCTTAAGCTGGAGCCCTGGAAAGTAAGCGCACAGAGGAAAGAGAAGCCAGCCCCAGGAAGCCTGAACCCTGCAGACGTCAGCAGCCATGTTGCTCCAACATGTGAAAATAGGCTTTGGTGAGGGAAGTAACTTATGGTTTATGACCTGGTATCTGTAAGCTCCTACCCCAAATAAATACCCTTTATAGAAACCGACCGATTTCTGGTATTTTGCATCAGCACTCCTTTGGCTGACTAATGCACTTGGAATATATGCTCCCTGATATAACAGGGGTTAGATTTATTTATAATTTCCCTACACATGGCTCTTCTGGCTCTTTTATTTGAGCCTATAATTAGCACTATGCTCATTAAATATATGTCCCAGAGACTTAAATTTTCCAGCTGTTCATATGCTGTTTCACCCTGAATTTCAGCGGAGCTGCAGCCAACAACTACCCTCCAATTTATTAGATTTACCCGGGACAACTAACAAAAGGATGATGGTGGATAATTCCAATCCCCCAAAATGAGTATCTACAACTACAAAAAGACAGGTCCACCCATCTGCCCCATGGGATCTAAGCTCCCTCTTGATCAGAAGCAGAGCAGGCATCACCTTCCTCAAATCCTCAAGACTGAGAAATTAACACACATAACGGGGGAATGCAACGATGGACTAAAGTAGACTTATTATTATTCTAATAGTGGAAGAACTTGTAACATTTATATAAAGAGGTGGTCACCAGAGGTTCTGAGGGGAGGGAAAGGAAAGAATAGGTGTAACTTGGGGCATTTTGGGGATGACATTGGAATTGTCCTGCATGACATTGCAATGGCAGATACAGTCCATTACGCATTTTGTCAAAACCTATGAAATTGTGCAGGGCAAAGTATAAACCATAATGTAAACTATAGACCATGGTTAGTGCAGTGCTTCATTATGTGTTCATCAATTGTAACAAATGTACCACACTCATGAAAGATGTTATCAATGAGGAAAAGTGGGGGAAGGGGAGGGGGTGATGTATATGGAATCCCCTAGATTTTCAATGTAACATTTGTGTGATCTAGAGCTTCTTTCAAAATAAAATTTTAAAAATTTACTTCTAGCAAGTAGTCTTTAGGTGGATATTTTCTGTTTAGTAGAAGAGTTACAAAAGCTTCTATGTGTAATAATGGTGGTTAGCCAAGATTTACTAAGTGCCAAGCACTTTATACGCCTTATCTCATTGAACCATCACAACAGTCCAGCAAGGCAGGAACTCTTGTTCCCATTTACAGATGAAGAAACTGAGGCTTGAAGAAGTGAAAGAAGAGTGCAGAGCTGGACTGTCAGACTCTACAGCCCATGGCCTTCAGGCCCACAGCTTACTGCCTTCCTGACACTGAAGCTGGCTGGGAAAAGCCCAGAGGAGTTCCAATTTGGGATGCTGTAGAAATAATTTCAGCATTTATTCCACAAATAGTTGGTGACCTCCAGCCCTGTGCTTGCCACGTACTGTGTTCAGCTCTAGAGATATGACAGTAAACAGGATATACTCTCTGTCTTCAAGGGAAGGAACTCCTGGGGCTGGAATCTGCATCCATACTCAAATGTCTACAAGGGCCAGGTATATGCTATAAGTGGACGAGGCATGAGACAATAGGGGATGGTGGGGACTGTGGCATAACTGCAGAGAGCCTGCCCATCAAAAAGCTGAGCTATCACTCAGCTCCCGCAAACCACTAGGGGAGGAAATGCTAGCTCCGTGTTACCAAATCTTCTGATTTTTTAAAAACAGGAATTCCGGTTTAGGTGAAAATTCCCACTTTTTAAAATACTGTGTGCGCCAAGTAAAACACTCAAGGCCTTGGTGCCCTGTGGTGTCCTGTTAAAATCTGACCGAATTCAGAACCTCTTCCAACTCTAAGATCCAAATTCTAGGGAAAAAAGTTCAGACCACTGTGATTTCACTCTAGCCACATTTTGCGCAAATACTGAATAATGATGAATGTGAACGTTTTACAGCATGGATTCGATTCTTTATAGCTCATGGCCCAATGAGCAAAAGTGGAATGTGGATAAAGTAAATAAAGACCATCTGAGCATTCTTGTGGGGATGGTGCTTTATAGGTTTCCCTTTTTGCAGGTATTTTTTTTAATCTGGTTGCGTCATTGTCTTTTTGGTGTGTCACTCTGCCCCGCCTGGGCCTGCACCTCTCTGCAGCGCGAGGAGCCTTATGCAGGTCTTTTTAAGTTTACTTTTTGAATAGGTTCACAAGACCAAAATTCAGAAAATACAAAAGGTATGTATGCATTGAAAAGTCTCCCTCCTACCTCTATCCCATAGCCACTCAATTCTACAGTTACCTCATGTTATACATTTCTTGCATATTTTTCCATAGATATAAATAAATATGTATATATACTTTTGTTTCTCCATTTTACACAAAAGGTAGAATGTATACTTTTCTATATATTTACCTTTTTTTCATTAATACTATATCTTGGAGGTATAGTATTAATGAAAGAAATAAGAATAAGCTGCCTTGTTCTTTCTAATGGCTGCATTATTTTAAGTGGCATGTCATAGTTTATTTAAGTGGCCTCCAAATGATGGACATTTAGGTTGTTTCCAATCTTTTGCTACATTAAAAAAATGTTTTAATGAATAACTCTCTACGTGTCTTTTTCTTTCTTTCTTTCTTTTTGAGGTACTGAACCCAGGACCTTGTAAGTGGGAAGCTGGTGCTCAGTCACTGAGCCATGTGGCTCCCCAAGTTGGGTTTTTTTATTTGTTTGCTTGTTGTTTTATAGTTTTTTTAGGAGGCACTAGGAACCAAACCCAGGACCTCCCATGTGGGAAGCAGGCACTCAACTGCTTGAGCCACATCCACTCTCCTATATGTCATTTTGTACATGTAAATTCCTAGAAGTGTGGAATTGCTAGGTAAAAGGACATTGACTTTGGTAATTTTGATAGCTATTGTCAAATCACCCTTCATAGAGGTTTCCAGTTTGTACTCGTAGCACCAACGTGTGAGACCATGTTTCTCCACATTCTTCTTAGCACACTATGCTACCAAGCAACTGAATCTTTAACAAGCCAAGGAAAAGTGCCTATTAATGCAATGTTAATTTGCACTTTTCCTATTATCAACGAGGTTAAGCCTAGTTTCATTAAAAGCTGTTTTTACTTCTGTTCCACCAGAAGTATCTGTTCAAGCCATTTCCCCATTGTTTCTCTTGGGTGGTTGGTCTTATGGATTTGTTAGAGCTCTTTATAGATTCAGGAAGTTAGCCCTTTGTAGAATAGTAAATATTTTCTCCATATGGGTCATTTTTTAAAAAGTATATACACAGTGAACCCAGGCGCGGTTGAGAATTGTGGTTAAGGGTACAAATGCAAGAGAGTCCTTTTGTGAGCTAAAGCAGATGTACGTCACTATTGTGGGGTGATGGGAATATGGAGAAACATGGGAAAACTACAATTGGTGTGACCTATAGACTGTGGTTTACAGCAATAATATAATATTCTTGCATTAATGCCAAGCTATTCTGTGTTGATAATGGAGGTGTATGGAAAAAGTATGCAAATGTATGCTGTGGCCCATGATTGGTGGCAATAGTCTAATGATATTATCTCATAATCTGTAACAAATATTCTACCAGGGTGTGGAGTTGTATGGGAAATCTACATATCTGTATGATTGTTTTGTAAGTCCACAATATCTGTAACAAAAATACATTAAAAACAAATAGTATGGGTTGGGGAAAAAATACACCAAATGTAAGATAAAGAATATAGTTGGTCGTAATATTTTGATGATGCTCTTGCATAGTTTGTAACAAATGTTTCACACCAATGCAAAGAGTTGGTGGAGGGGTGATGTGTGAGACCCCTGTGTGATGTTATGTATGTTTATTTTGTAAGTTCACAATCTTTACTATACACTTATTGTTTATGTTCATATATGAATAATACACTTCAATAAAAATTTTTTTAAAAAGTATGTAGTAGTTTTTCAACATGGCATTTTTTGTTTTTATAAAGGCAAATTTATCCTTTCTTCTATGGGTCCCGGATTTTGTGTCATATTTAGAAAGCTCTTCCCTACTATGCAGGTATAAAATAACTCTTCCATACTTTCCTCATTATCTCATGGTTTCTTTTTTTTGTGCTTTTGAGTCTTTGATTTATTTTGAATTAATCTTGATGTATGGTGGGAGGTATGGAGCCAACCTAATCTTTCTTTCCAGCAGGCTGCCGAGTTATTGATCGATTGGCGAGTTCGTTCAGGGGTTTGAACTCCCTACCTCTGCATGTTCTCAGCTTCATCAATAGTCTCAGGCAACGCCTTTCCTTTGGTCTCAGGCAGGAGTAACACCAGCCCTCCAGCAATCAAGCCAACCACAGCTGAAAGCCAAACATAGGTAGATCAGCAGCCTGGAGACAGATGCAAACCACCCGAAGAACCAAGATACGCAGGTACTATAATTAGGTCTCCCCTTATTTCTATTTTTTTTCTAATTTTAAAATTGTTTGTCGCCTCCCCCCCGTATTTATTCTCAGATTCCTTTGCCATTTCTGACTGCTCTATTTCCCGTGATGAATATTATGCCAATTCTGAACTCCGCTGGGTTACAATTCCTTATAGGGCAGTGAAATACTTAACATTTCAAGTCAAGGTTATTCTAGGCTAGAAGACATTGCCATGATATTAAGATACTGTGGAGTTAGAAAATAGCTTTGAAAAAAATTAAATGTCAAAAAAGGAAGAACATAACCCTGCCAGGATAAAGCACTTAGTAATGAAAGTGTAAGAAACTTGGATTGTTACTGGCAAGTGAACCATGTATTGCTGCATAACAGCGTTAAAAAGTGTAGCTAAGCTTTTTAGTTCAAATTCGGGGGTTCAGTAAATTTTATTGCTCTTTTTTCCTTTTTCTTCAGATGCCATCTTTTGCATATGCTGGGGGTGGGTGGAGGTAATAGTAAACACTCTAATACTTTGTTTCTTTAAATCCCCATAGAAGTTATGGACTTTCAAAGTTACATTTTCATATGTATTTCTGTAATAGAACACAGGGAGTGGGATATGAATTGTTTTGAGATTTCCAAACAATTCATGCTGGTCTCAGCTCTTCCTTGCCTGTGAGTGCTTCCCAAGTACTCCAAGCCTGGCTGGGAGTGTGAGCTGCAAGGAAACCAAAAGCAAGCGGACTGGTGGCGAGCAGTATTCTGGTAAGCATGGTGCTTTTCTTGGTCAACTTCACTCTGAAATCTGGAAAGAATCTGAGCACACAACCATTCTAAGGTCCACAGGATGGAGGAATAGAGTATGGATGAGAGTGGACTTACTGATATTCTATTCACGAACTATTGTGATTAGTAATAGAAGAAAATGTGGCATTGGTGTGGAGAAAGTGGCCATGGTGGCTGCTGGGGGTAGGGAGTGGGGGGAAGAGATGTGATGTGGGGGCATTTTCGGGACTTGGAGTTGTCCTGGGTGGTGCTGCAGGGACAGTTACCGGACATTGTGTGTCCTCCCATGGCCCACTGGGTGGGCTGTGGGAGAGTATGGGCTATGGTGTGGACCATTGACCATGAGGTGCAGCGGTGCTCAGAGATGTATTCACCAAGTGCAATGAATGTCTCATGATGATGGAGGAGGTTGTTGCTATGGGGGGAGGAGTGGGGTGAGGGGGGTGGGGGGTATATGGGGACCTCATATTTCTTTAATGTAACAATAAAAAAATAAAGACAAAAATAAAAAAATAAAAAAATTTAAAAATTAAAAAAAAAAAAAGATGGTCTTGGGCATTTTAAAGAGTTTGATGTCAACCAGTCCATGGCTAAAGTAAGCTCCGCAAAGAAGTTTTGATTCTAGGACCATAATTGACCTCTGACCAGCTATTTTGACCAAACACACACTGTTTTTCTACTGTTTATCAAGCAGATATGAAATATTGTATGTATGCTAAGCATTTTATATGTACTGACTCAGTCCCTACCCAAACTCTAAGAATTAAATATTAAAATCCTCATTCTACAAGTGAGGTAATGGATACTCAACTTACCCACGATTGAACAGCCTGTAGAAGATAATCTTGCTTTGTTTCCCGCCTCTGTGTCTGCTATATTATTAATATGTCTCCATATTAATGACTTGTACCACCCTCTTTGCATTAACATGTCTGGTAAACTTGCCAGTGGATTTTTAAACCTAAAATGAAACTACTGTGTACTTGGCATTATTTTATATCTTATTTAATTTATAATTATTATTTTTTAACTATAACACAAAAGGCTCACTGGGTTTATGATAGAAACCCCCAAACCCCCTCACCCTTACTCTCAGTTCCAAAAGGCAAACTCTCTTACCTGAATCTCTTTTTAGTTGTTTTGGGGCCATTCCTTAAATTCAAATAATATACTTAAAGCCTTTTCCTGATCTAGCAAATGAAGACAGTATCTATTGATGCTCCATTGTGAAAGATAAAAACCTAGGCAACCCTAGCCCTCTTCCCCTCTCACTTAATATTCATATTATTTATACTTCTTCCAGCTTTTTGAATGTTTAATAAAATGTGTAATCTCTGGGTAACACAAGGCTGTTTGTACCTCTTGGCCTTCTTTCTACTTCTCCTCCCCACCTTTCCACTGCCCCATTTCCATGAGCAATAGCAAATATGATAGCATTTCATCTGGTTCTATAACCGTCATTATTTCTTCAGTGTTCATCTTTATTTGGTTCTAAAATTTGAAAACTTCTCTACGACAATGTAAATATTTTTTGTTGCGGGGCCAGGTAGTGTACTATCTTTGAGTCCAAATGTCTCTGCCTGACCACTCAAGGGAGAATGTTCTTTTTATCAGGATCAAAGGGGTCAGTTTTCTTATACTCTCCCAGTGCTTCAAAATCTATGCCAAACTTATTTCCCTTTACATGTGGATCATGAATTTTTTTTTGTCTAGCTGTTGATTTTCCCAAGTTTCTAATTGCCTTTCTTCTTGTTGGAGAAGTGGGGCTTACAACGTTTTCAAGGACCTGTTCACCCTCTTGCGGCATTGCTCACCCAGTCCAGCCCTGCTGACCTTCTTGCTGGTTCTTTCTCAGCTCATGCTTGGGGGCTTTTCCCATGCTGTTCCTTCTGCCTGGAAGGTTGTTCTACGAATCTCCTCATCTGTTCAAGGTTCGCTCTTCAAAGAGGCTTCCTCTAAACCCATTTTATAGAATAGCCTCTCTGTCCCTCCCCTGTCACTCCTCCTTAATATTTCTCATAGCAGTTTCCACTATAATACAGGTTTTGTTTACTTACTGACTGTCTAATTGGGCCAACAGAATGAAAGCTCTTTGGGAGTGGTCGAGTTCACTGCTTCATCCCTAAGACTTAGTCTGTGACTCCATAAATGTTTGCTGAATGAATGAGTACGATGCCCTCAATGTGTACTTGTCCAGCCCCTCAGCTACACTATTGATGGAATGTCCCCCTCCAGATACACACCCAATGGAGTTGTTACACCCATAGTTTTACATTTTCCCGGAGCCCTCCGACCTTCTGGATGGCTCGGAATCCTTACTCGCCGTGCTTGTTGCCCAGCTATCATCCTAGGATTCTTATCTGTTCTCCTGCATCTGATTTGCTTTTTCTGGATGCCATGACGTCCTATTGCTTGGTTCCCACTTCATTTTGTGTATCCTTTAACTTCCCCGAGAAATGAGAGAAGGAAGGACGTCTTTTGAATCCTAGCACGTATGAATTTTTTTTTTAAATTTTATTTTTGCCTATTTGATGGATAGTTTGGTTAGTGTAGAACTCTAGGTTCAAAATAATTTTTCCTTCAATGTGGCTGATGAGAGGTGAAATACCAGTTGGATTCTTATTCTTTTAAAGGTGACTCCTTTCCTCCTTTCTGGAAAGCTTTTGGAAGTTCTTTTCATCCTAAAAGTTATGTTTGACCTTAATGTGTTTAACAGTTGCTCTTTATTTGAATCCATCCTGTTTGGCATTCGATGGACCCTTTAAAGCAGAAGAGTCCTGTCTTTATTTAGCTCTGGAAAACGTTCTCCTAATATTTTAAAATAAAGCCCTACTTCTTTTTGTTTCCTCTTTCCGAGAGATGAATGTTGAACCTCCTTTTGCTCTTTTTTTTTTCCTCTAAAATTTCCTTTCTCTCTGTCTTTTTGCTCTATATTCTAGCTTACTTCATTTTTCCATTAGGATTTATTCCTTTTTGCTCTTCACTGTCATCTTAGCAGGGTGTCATCACTAATATACACAAACTGTGTCTGGTACATAGTAGTGGCTCAAAATATATTTGTTATTTAACATGTTTAACATATTTAACGTATTTATGTAAACATCTATTTACATAAATGGACGGAGGATGGGCATTGCCTATCTCCAGGCTCTCATTCTGAATTAGAGCCTTGCACTACATCTTTGAGAATAACCTCTATTAGCTCCACTTTTGTATCCTCAAAAAACAGCAAAAACAGAGATCCCAGAACACAGTATTCAGAGTCAGGCTCCAGCACTGGTTCTCCGGGGACTCAGTTCTGACTCTTATATGTACTAGTTGGATATTCTTCGGAAGTTCTGCAATCTTGCTGTTGCTTCGGTTTCCCCATATGTATAGTAGGATGATAGTACCTAACTCACAGGGCATTATGAACTTTAAATGAACAAATATATTTGTAACTTGCTTAGAACAATATTGGGTGAATGGTTATGAACTACAGAAGTGCTTACTAAATAACCACCTTCTCAAAATCTCCATAAATCTTTAAAGAGTCACTTGGTTAATTGAAAGGATAAGTGCATTCAGCTGGCATCCGAGCCGAGACTCCAAAGTGAGTAAATTATGAAGAACACAACAGATTAATCAAATTATCAACCACAGAATATTTTATATTTGCAAAGATCGGCCCAATTAACAAGGATATTCCTTACCACTTTTCCAGTGCTCTTTCAACCCATATTTTTCAAATGATTGATTTTTTCAGGCTCCTTAAATTACTGTTTTATGGCTATTTCAAGACCACAATTAGAATACCATTGTTTGTGGAAAAGAAAGGAAAAGAAGTTGAAATGGAAAATGATTAATTTTGCGTCCTGCTAGCCACTCAGATGAAAGTTTGGTAAGAGAAGGGGATGAAACTACTGGCAAAAGTAAAGTTTAGGACTGTCCTTGAAGTTATTTTAAATGTTGAAATACAGTTATGGTCCTTTACCTTTTCTGAGGGGAAGGCAACGCATGAGGAAGGGTCAACAGTGATGCCCTGGACGTGAACTTCTATTGCTTTGCTAAACAGTGCTTAGAGAAACATGAAGTATATATTCTCTACCCAGAAATATCCCAGTGACCCACTAATGACCCCCTGTCCACCCAAGGGCGTGGTGGAGATGGCGGTGTTTTTGTTTTCCACCTCTTCCCTGGAAGGAAGACGTCCAGAGAGTGGGAAAGGGCATTGCCCCAAGGTGGAAAGGGACCAGTGGGGAAGGACTCCTCTGTCAGTATTGAGGGGGAAGGGATCTGGGGCTTGCATGTCACATAGGCAGTGCCAGGCACTCTGTGGCCAACCCATGGTTACGTCAGGAGAAAGAACTTGCTTTCAATGAACTTCGGCCATCTTGGCGTTACTAAGTTGGAATGTGGAGGAATTCAGGAGGTCTGTTTCAAGGGTGAGCTCTACCAAGGGTTTGGAAATTTTGTTGGCAGGTCTACAGCAGTGGAAACTTTCTTTCCCCCTCACAAATCCCTTGAGAAGATGGAGAAGAGAGGGAATGAGCAGAGGTACATGTGTGGGGCAGCACACAGCCCTGGAGGTAAACAATGGGAGTGCTCTGCTGGTATGCAGCTAGAAACCCATCTCCTTCCCTCTCCTAAATTAAGTGTGTGTTGTATCTTCTGAGAGAAAGTGTAACATATTCAAATTAAAAGTGGTTCAGTGTGGGTCTTGAGGGTCTTGAAGGAGACTGGAATGAGAGCAGTTGGAGACGTTCAGACAGCCATGAGAAGAGAATGCTGTGTGCATGAAACTGGAAACAGCACTCGCATCTCAAGCATCTGTGGGGACACATAGAAAGGAGGGGATCTGCCCAGTAGACTAGAGCTGTGGGAAAAGGCCATGGACTTAGAATGAATGGAAGTGCCCAGGAAGTCCCAGGACCCTCTCGGAGTCTACAGTCTTCATGCACAGTGTATGGCCCTTTATTTTAATTTGCTGATAATTAGACTTGTCCATGTAACCTTGTAAACAGTGGTGGTACAGTCCTACCTGTCTGTGAGTCCCAAGGAAGTATTAGAAGGGAAACACTGTGCCAATATTCCTTAAATCTAATTGCCTGAGGAATTTGAGGAAGGGAACACAGGTGCTCCATTATGCTAATGCATATTCTCCATTTGGGGGTTTGCTTACCTTGGGTTTCAAAATTGCCCTTTCAAAAATCTCAACCACCCTTTTTGGGAAGTAATCAGGAGAAAGGGCTTACATACACCTGGGAGTAGAAGGGACAGAAAGAGTCAGCTCTTTGACAGAAACCCAAGGAGGATGGAAGTCAGTGGAGAGAGAGTTAGGGGTCTGCCTCATGGAGCTGTCCTTCCATATCACTCTTCTCTTGACCATTGTACCTCATAAGGGTGGAAGTCCTAGAGGGTTCTCATACTCAAATATTAGTGGTTCCTTTGTGATGCATATTTTGAGGCAGAAAAATGGAGGTCCTTAAAGAATTAATTTTCATTTAAACACATGTCGAAGATTTCTTACCAAAAACCACTAGTGGAAGTTCGTGCCAGATGTTGGTGAGCCTGTACACCAAGAAGGGCGTGATAATGCCTCCAATGTCACACATCGAGGAACAGACAAGGACTCCGAGATTCCTGAAAAGCAGGGAACGGATTTAAATTCTTAAACTTATCACTGCACCCTGGGTACCTCCCACCTCTCCCCCAAATAAATACTTTCATAAATCTTTATAAGGTCCACAATTTAAAAAAAAAACAGCATTCACATTACTTTCAGCGCACAAGTATGATATATGCTACATAGTTCATTCCTCATCTGATGTACTTGTTTACATACATTTCCTTTAAGATTTTTCATGGGGAAAGAGGAGTGCTTTTTCTCTTCAGCTTTCATCGCCTAGTTTCCCTGCACCATTTCTTTGGACCTGTTTTTGTTGTTCTGGATCACTATCTGCAGTAGCCAATTGGTAATCTCCCACTCTTGCAATTCAATGTCTTCTGTTCTCATTACACAGTTTCTGTGTTTTTGCCCCAGACTATCAGTGTGGGATATGAACCGTCTGGCATGGCTACTGGCTTTAACTGTGATCTTCTCTTACACTGTGTTTTTTAAAAGTAATATACCTTCTGCCTTTACCTGTAGTAGTACAAGCCAATAGCAAATGTTCCAGCTGTCCTCCCCATGTAAAGAAAATGTACTCACCTAATGAATGTGGGGTACAATTCAGCATTGACCAGGCAAACCATTTCATAAGCCATTGTAATTCCCATTCTACCCAAGCACGCAACTGTAACTTTTAGCCACTGTAGATCTGAAGGAAAAAAAAGACACCTCTTATATATACTGCACACAATCCTTGTCTTCAGAGGGGGATGTGTAAGGAGAGATTACATCTTTCAGAATGGGATATGAAAGCAAATTTAGTCCTCCTCTAGAAAAGTCATTGCAGCAAATTCTTCATCTCTGTAGTTTTAATCTTTGACACAATTCTAATACCCTCTTAACTTTAGACCTCAGTGGTGACTGATAATGGAATTATACCTATTTCCAAGGCTAGGCAAATTTTAGTCTATTGAAGCGACCCAAAACAAACAGCAAAATATGTGTGTATTTTAAATAGTTGTTAACTGCAGAATTCAAACCAAGCTCCATTGTTCCTTGTCATTGAGAAAGCATTTTAAAAGGAAAGAAAGGATCGGAGTAATTACTTCTCAGTTGCATTTACTCAAGTTACTTCATTTTATCTGCAGGACAATGATGCAGAGAGGTCAAACTATCTGCCTAAATAATATCTGAGAAGAATTGGAGTAAGACTATGACCCTGGGCTCTATCCCAAAGCCCATAGTCTCTGCCTTAGGCCAGCTCCATGGCCTGTATCTTGTCAGGTCTTCATTGCCTCTCTCATTATTTTCCATCGGAGAAAGATTGAGTGTCATTGTTCTTAAAGTCAAAGTGGCCATATGGGTTGTCCCAGGAAGACCGCAGATACTGCCCTTGTTCTTTCTAAATCCATTTGGATGATAAATTATTTGGTCATCCTAGTAAAGGGCCATGACACACTCTCTTCTCAGGGCCATGGGGAACCCCAGCTTGCTCTGAAACTTACCATCGGGGATAAAAACTGAGGCTAGACAGGCGGCCCCTGCCACCATGTTTGACCAAGCCCAAGGATAACGGCGACCGATGCGATCGATGGTGAGGATGATGATGAGGGCAGCTGGGAATTCAACCAGGGCAGAGTAGAAGAAATCCAGGTAGATATTGCCCCCGGCGAGGCCCATGTGCATGATGAGGCCCTGGTAGAGAACAGAGCTCGTGAACCTGAGCAAAGAGGAGAGCTTGGGTCAACTCAAGCACCAAAAGCCAGGCATGAAAAGGAGAGGCTTCTAGAGTAATAAGAGTTGATTGTAGATCACCTTTTGTGATTTTCTCATTCTACTCCCTCCATCCTATTGCTTTTACACCATCTGAGTCATCGTGGTGGTTGGTTGTGACCAGGGAACCAGGAAAGGGGAAGAAGTTAGGAGAGCATTTCCTGGCCATCATGAAAGACAAGAAGAAATGTCTTGATAGTCAGAATGATTTATCTAGTAAAACTGTATCAGGTTGGGGAGCAGAGGTAGCTCAGTGGTTTGAGCGTCTGCTTGCCAGGTATGAGGTCCCAGGTTCAATCTAAGGTACCTCCTAAAACAACAAACAAGCTATATTAGATTGTAATTAGTAGTGGTAACCTATGAGTATGATAGTGTTTTTTTTTTGTTTTGTTTTTATAATGAAAATGATTAAATTGATGAACGCACAACTCAGTGATTATACCAAATGCCATTGATTGTGCCCTTTAGATAAATTATATAGTTCATGAAAAAAAAAGTAATAAGGTGCATTAGGGGAAAATATACCAAATGTAAGACATGAACTAGAGTGAATAATTTGATGATGCTCTTTCATAATTTGCTACAAATATTTCACAACAATGCAATGTATTTGTAGTGGGGAGAGTGTATGGGAGCCCTGTATGATGATATGCATGCTTGTTTTGTAAGTTTACAACTTTTATTATATACTTACTGTTCACGTATGAATGATATACTTCAATAAACTTTTTAAAATGAAAAAAAAAAGAATATTTTTAGCATCCAATTTTTTTGCCAGAATTATCTTGTCATGTGGTATGTGCTATGCCTATATAAAATTTTAAAAGGTGAATAAAAACTATATCGAGTTATTAGCAGTTGCTAGAGTATTTCTCTTTGTGGTCTTCTAATGGAGTTGAGATGAAAAAGGATTGACTACTGTGACAGAGTGATCCCAGAAAATTAGGTCCTTAATCCATTCCTGTGGGCATGAGACCCTTCAATTGGATTGGATTCAGTTGGGGGTCTTTGATTGGATTGGATTCAGTTGGGGTCTTTGATTGGGCTGGATTCAGTTGGGGGTCTTTGATTGGATTGGATTCAGTTGGGGTCTTTGATTGGATTGGATTCAGTTGGGGTCTTTGATTGGCGTGGATTCAGTTGGGGGTCTTTGATTGGATTGCTGGACCCAGCGTGGGTCTTGGTTCTCTTGCTGGAGTCTTATAAATGGAGGGCTAAAAGCAGAGACACACAGAGACACAGAAGAAAAGTGGCAAAGACAGAAAAACCCAGAGAGGCTGAGAGAGAGGTCCCAGAGGCTGGAGGCTGAAATCAGTGGAGCTCAGAGGCTCCCCTGAGAGGCTCCAAGACAGGAGGCCAGGAGGAGAGGGGACAGATGAGCCATATGCCTGATTGCCCACAGCTGAGCTCAGGGAGAAAGGAAGTCGTGGATAGAGCAGCCAGAGGCTGAAGCAACAGACCCAGGAGAGAAGCAGATGCCTCCCTGTGCCTTGCCACATGGAAGGAGTCCAGGATCACCAGTAGCCGACCTTTGGTGAGACAGTATTTCTGATGATGCCTTGATTTGGACATTTTCATAGCCTCGACACTGTAAGCTTTTAATCTAATAAATCCCCATTTTAAAGTCAACCCATCTCTAGTAGATAGCTCCCAGCAGCTTTTAGCAAACTAAACAACTACTTAATTCAAATTTTAGGAAACTCGAAGACAAATGGCTACAGTCTCCCTTCTTAATGATTCATCTTGTGATCAGATTCAAACACCATGTTGATCACGTTTCCAGCCTTGTTGATTAACAGTATTCATTAGCTGTAACAGAAAATACGAAGATAACCAGTGAGAGTCACAATTACTTGGAAAAGGAAATTAGGATGATGAAGCCAAATTCCATCGCTGCATTTCACGTGCAATATCGTGAAGGTTGCTAAATTAATTCCTGATGAGTCATGGTTTTGTCAGCAATTATAAACTTTCATTTGGCTGGTGCGAAATCCAACGCTCACAGAAAGGAAGAGTGTCTCCCTAAAAAAGGCATTGTACAGCTGCCGACAGTGACAAAGTGTGAAGTTCAAATCACTGTATTTGGATCTGGTGGATTTCTCCTGAGACTTAGTCTTGGTCGAGTTTATTATTTTTTTCCAGGTAGATGCCTAGTGAGAGATCTACACTTACTATCAATTATCTATAATATTAGTTTTCAATTTTGACTATTAGGATCACATACAGAATCTTAGAACTATTTTTCTTGGGTCCTACCACAGACCACACAAATCAATTCTGGAGGTAGGGCTGTGGCCTTGATATTTTTAACTCCCCCCAGGTGATTCTAATATGAAAGCAAAGTTGAGAATGTCCTGATCTCTGCTTAGGAACTATAAGCCAGTTTCAACATTTGCCTGAGAAAAATGCTGTCAGGAAAACCTGCTGTAAATTAGCCATACATTGGCATCTACTCTCAATGCTAATATCAGATTAGTTAAATTTTGAATGTGCTGTCGTTCTCTCCCCTTGATGTGGGTGATTGGGATGTAAAGGATTTGGGGGATTTTAGATTGAAAAATATTCCTTACCAGTTGTACATCAGGATCAAAGTATGCTTCCTGATCTGAGGGGTTCTGACCAAGTCAAGGAAGGAAGGATTCAACTTCTCGCCAACTTCCTCAGCAGGTCTAAGGCTCTAAGAACAGGAACAATTAGAATAGCTCCGTATAATTAATGATGGTATCTTTGGGTCGTGTGTGGAATAATAATATTTTAATTTTGTTAATATGTGTAAATAATATTTTACATTTATTGAGTGTTTATTAGTGCAATGTGCCCAGTGCTAAATTAAGTACTTCACACACCACATTATCTCATGTAATCTGTACAACAAGCTTATACATTAGGTTCTATTTTTTTTCCCATCCCATGTCATAGAAGAGGAAACTGGGACACAGAGAAGTTAGGTACTTCATGGAGCATGTATAAAATGATACTGTTTATAAAGCGCAGTGGGGCAAACTGGGGCCTGCCCAGCTGCCCTGAAGACTGAGAGAATCACCATCTCAGCACAACTGGACCCACCTGTGGCCCATTAGTTGGAAGGCACTGCTCTGGGACCCTGGGACTCAGACCAGCAACATCAAGATCAACTGGAACTTGTTAGAGATCTCAGGTCTCACCCTAGATTTACTGAGTCAATCTGCATTTTCACAAGAATTTGGGTGATGCATGTGGACAGATAGTATGTTTGAGACGCTCTGCTCCTGAAGAAAACAGTAGGTGGTTAAGTTGAGATTCAAACTCCAGGTTTCTGGCAGTAGAACCTGCACAGGGACCATCCCCCTTAGCCTCTCTCTTCTAAGGAACACATGACTGTGTGTGAAAGAGTGAAAACAAGGTGGAGGAGGGGTGGGCACCTCCTAGCCAGACTCTGGCAATGACCAGACTTAGAGCTCTTACACAAACTTCATTTCTGCTGGCAAGACAATGACTCATGTGTAGCCAATTTCTGAAAGGACCCAAAACCCAAGAAACAGGTACTATGGCAGTCATCAGTGGAAGAAATTACACACCCTAACCACCCTGAAACCAGAGAGAATGTGAAGAAAGAAAGACTCTGAGTCCCCAAAGCCCCATTCCAAATGTCATGTAAATCATGAATTCGTAGAGGTAACATCTCAAATCCTCATTCAGAAATCATTTATTCTTCTATAGACACAATTTTCAAATAAACTTGACTTTCTCTTTTCTAATCTCTATCAGAGGAGAAGCTTTAAGTTAAAAGTGGATGAAAGAGGAAACAAGCAAGATGGTGGCAGAATAAGGAGCTCCTAGAGTCAGCTCCTGCTACAGGGCAGTTAGCAAACACTCAGAGCTCTCTGGAGCTAGCTGAAGCACTTGTTGGGGGGCTCCAGGAGACCAGAAGAGCATCCTGCAACGTCCTTGGGGGAATGGAAGGAGGAGACTGTCCATCTGCAGAGAAGACTCGAGAGTAGAGCGCTCCACGCCCCAGAGGCCATGCCCATCCTCTACTGGAGGCACAAGCCGCCTTAGGAGCTGTTCCAAAGCTGGAATTGAAAACTCCACTTCCCCAAAATGGGGGAGGAAGAGACGGTTGGCCACTCATTTCAGCTACTGATGAGGAAATTCAGTGGGCTACAGTATGATCCTGAGAATAGCTAAAGTTTGAGCCTGTCCAAGTAGAAAGAGGCCGGGAGCCACCATCTTAACTCCACACCTGGCATGAGGAGAAGCAGGCAGACTGAGGATCCCAGTGCTGGTGGGGATCGGCTTCATATTGCAGGTCTAGCCTGGGCCCCAGTGCCACCTCCAGCAGGGAGGAAGCTGCAGGGACCTGTGCCAGCCTCTCAGGGAAATTGCTGGTGAAACCACGGAGGCTGGTGATTGTCCTACTCTGGTGGCTGCTCCAGGAGCTGTTCTGTGATGGGAATTGGAAGCTCCATTTCCCAGAAACAGGGGAGGAGGAGATGGTTGGTTGCCGATTTCAGCTACTGATTGGGGGACTTGGCTGGGAACAGCTGGGGTGAGAACCAGCCCACGTCTGAAAGATGCCAGTAGCCACCATTCTGACTCCACCCCAGCCTGAGGGGAAGCCAGGCTGACAGTTTCTTTCATGTAGATCAGTCTGCAGTTCTCCTAGGCTTCAGCCCTACCTCTGGCAGGCAGGAGGCTGAGGAGCCCTGCACCAGCCTATATAGGTAAATGCAGGGAACTTTGGCTGGCATAGACTGAAAATCAGAAGTCTACCAGGGCAACTGTGTTCATCTTGGACTCACACTTCATAGATTGCTGCCCACACCTGCAGCTCCATCCCTGTCCTAGGTAGGGGAGAAAGTGATATGAAGCTTCATCTGTCTCTCTGGGCAACTACAGTCTAGGCCTGCATGTGGATTATTCCTCATAGCTGTGACTCTGTCCCTATCCCTGGCAAAGGAGAAAGTTGGAAGAAGCTTCATTGGTCCCTGGTGCAATGAGGGCAGCTTGAGCCTCCACAGCTTACAGCACCAACTACATGCTTGGCTCCTACTGCATAACCAGCAAGGGAGAAATGATAGGAAGCCCTAACCTAGAGAGAAAAATCACACCCAGAAAAAATACTTTAGTAAGCCAGATGTGAAGACACCAACAAAAAATTACAATCCACACCAAGAAACAGGAAGCTATGGCCCAGTTAAAGGAACAAGATAAGCCTCCAGATGATATAAAGGAGTTGAGACGACTAATTTAGATGTTCAAACAAATCTCCTTAATAAATTCAATGAGATGGCTAAAGAGATTAAGGATATTCAGAAGACATTGGATGAGCACAAAAAAGAATTTGAAAGCATACATAGAAAAATAGCAGATCTTATGGGAATGAAAGGTGCAAGCAATGAAATTTAAAAAAAAAACATTGGAATCATATAATAGCAGATTTGAGGAGGCAGAAGAAAGGATTGGTAAGCCTGAAGAAATGGCCTCTGAAAGTGAACATACAAAAGAAGAGATGAAGAAAAGAATGGAAAAAAATTGAACAAGTTCTCAGGGAACTAAATGACAGCAAAAGGCATGCAAACGTACATGGCATGGGTGTCCCAGAAGGAGAAGAGAAGGGAAAAGGGGCAGAAGAAATATTTGAAGAAATAATGGTAGAAAATTTCCCAACCCTATTGGAGGACATAGATATCCCTGTCCAAGAAGCACAACGTACTCCCATCCGAAAAAATCCAAATAGACCAACTCCAAGACACATACTTATCAGAATGTTAAATGACAAAAACAAGGAGAGAATTCTGAGAGCAGCAAGAGAAAAGCAATGCATAACATATAAGGGATATCCAATAAGATTAAGTGCTGATTTCTCACCAGAAACCATGGAGGTAAGAAGACAGTGATCTGATATATTTAAGATACTACAAGAGAAAAACCTCCAGCCAAGAATTTTCTATCCAACAAGACTGTCTTTCAAAAATGAGGGTAAAATTAGAATATTCACAAATAAATAGAAACAGAGAATTTCTAAGCAAGAGACCAGATTTTCAGGAAATACTAAAGGGTGTACTAGAGAAAAGACAAGAGAGAGGGGCCTGGAAGAGAGTCTAGAAATGAATATTATATCAATAAAAGTAACTAAAAGTGTCAAAAGAGTGGTGAAAGTAAAATATGACAGATAAAACTCAAATAGCCAGAAATAAACTTAACCAATGATGTAAAGCACTTGCATTCAAAAAACTGAAACTCAATGTTAAAACAAATTTAAAAAAAGGCCTAAATAACTGGAAGAACATTCTATGCCTTGGATTGGAAGACTAAATATTATTAAGATGTCAATTCTACTCTAATTGATACACAGATTTAATGCAATCCTGATAAAAATTCCACCAGCATTAAAGATAAATTGAAAACACAATCATTAAATTAATTTGGAAGAATAAGGAGTCCTGAATAGCCAGAAACATCATAAAAAGGAAAAGTGAACACTCATCTCCAGACTTTAAATCATAATACCTACCTGTAGTGGTAAAAACAACATGGTACTGGCCTAAAGACAGACACAATAGACCAATGGAACCAAATTTATGGTTCAGAAACAGACCCTCACAGGTATGGTCAAGTGATCTTTGACTAGACTGTCAAACTCACACAGCTTGGTCAGAACAATCCATTCAACAAATGGTGCTGAAAGAATTGGACATCCATAGCTGAAAGAAGAAAAAAGGACCCCTATCTCACACCTTATTCAAAAACTAACTCAAAATGGATCAAAAAGCTAAAAATAAAAGCAAGAACTGTAAAACTTCTGGAAGAAATTATTGGAAAATATCTTCAAGACCTGATGGTAGATGGTGGACTCTTAAAGGAGATAAGAGAGGGACAGAGTGGACTACTGATGTTTAATGTATGTAGAAGTTTTAATGAGCTTTACTGTAAAATTGTGGAAATGTATAGTGTGGATGGTAACACACAGTGAGTAACAGCTAGTTTATAAATGGGAATGTGACTGAAAATGGTAGTCTAGTTATGTAAATGCCAATTGACAGAATGCTTGAGAATAATCTAGGAACTGAATAGCACAGTAAACCAAGAGGTGGGTGAGAATTGTGGTTGATGGTACAGATGCAAGAGCGTCCTTTGTTAGCTAGAACAAATGTATTTCACTGCTGCAGGGTGTTGGGAATGTGGAGAAGCATGGGAAAAATACAGCTGGAGTGACCTATGGACTGTGGTTAGTAGTAATATAATGTTCTTGCATCTATGCAAAAGATGTACTGCGTTGATACTGAGGCAATATGGAAAATGTGAGCCAAATGTACACTATGGACATGGCAATAATCAGATGATATTATTTTATCTGTAGCAAATGACACACCACATTGTGGTATGTTGATGGAGAGGTGTTGTTTGGGAATTCTGCACATGTACATGATTGTTTTATAAGTTTACAACTTCTGTCATAAAAAATATATTTAAAAAATAATAATAGTGTGGGTTAAGGGAAAAACACACCAAATGTAAGAAAAAAACTGTGATTAGTAGTAAGATTTTGACAGTGTTCTTTCATAGTTTGCAAAAACGTCTCATGACAATGCAAGGTGTTGGTGGAGGGTTGCTGTATGGGACCCCTGTATGATGTTATGCATGTTTGCTTTGTAAGTTCACAACTTTTACTATATACTTAATTGCTTATGTATGTTCATATATAAATGATATAAAAATAATCAGATTGTTTAGGGGAAGAATACTTTGTTTAGTAGTAATATTTTGACAATGCTCTTTAATCATTAGTTAAAAAGGCTTAAAAGCAATGCAAGTTATTGGTGGTAGGGTGAGATGTTATATATGTTTGTTTGATGTTATATGTGTTTGTTTTGTAAGTTCACAACTAGTATACATTTGTTTATGTATGCTTATGTATGAGTGATATATTTCAATAAATTTTTAAAAAAGAGAAAAAAAAGTGGATGAAAGGGGAACAGATATAGCTCAAGTGGTTGAGCGCCTGCTTCCCATGTATGAGGTCCAGGGTTTGATCCCCTGGTATCTCCTAAAAACAAACAAACAAACAGAAAACCATCTCTCATTGGGGAGTGGATTAGCTCAGTGGTTGAGTGCCTGCTTCCCATGTACAAGGCTCTGGGTTCAATCCTGGTACCTCATAAAAAATAAAAAGTGGATGAGATCTATTTCTATGATGTTAACTAAGTGACATATGAATGATACTCAACCCTCACCTTCTCCCAGGGAAGAAATACAAAGACTTAAATTAAGCATGGCACTAGTTGGTTTACCTGTGTTCTTTCTGATGATTCATATATTTTTTAATAAAAAATATTTGCAATGAAAAACAGATGGGTGGGATTTACTACAATGTACTCAATACTGGAAAAAAACGGACACTCCAATAAGTTGATACTTTTTAAGAAGGCAGCATATTTTTAAAAATGTATTAAGACAATTTCTATCCAAAATGTTTCTAAAAACCTCGGAAATCATTTGTGTTTGAAGAACTAAGTTTTACTGCCCTTGGAGTTTGACCTCTGTGGAATCCCTCCTTCCCTGGGGTTTGCCAACAAACAAGTGAAAGAGCCATGGGTGGACTGAAGTATATGATTGGGTAAATGTTTGAGTTGTTCAAGACTGAAACGCCTCATTTGACTTTTTGAAAGATTTTTTGGATCTCTCTTAGTTTCATGTTTTCCACCCATTTCAAAAATTCTACCAGGGAACCACAAAGCTCAGCCATGAAGCAGTCTGTTGTGTTTCACTAGAGGTAGACATAAATGCCAGGAGGCAGCTTGCTTTAAGAGGATTCCTCCTGCACATTATTTCCCAATGCCTACTTCCCACCCTTGCCTGGTTTGACACGTCAGCCCCTGGCTCACCTGAAGAGAGGCAGGCAGAGATTTCCCATTTTTCTTGGCGATGTACTTGATGACCTTCATGGCTTTAGCGTTTTTATTCTGAGAGATCAACCACCTCGGAGACTCGGGTAGGCACCTATGGTAGGTACAGTTAAGTATAATCAGTGCTGGTAAGAGGAGGGGCAATGTTCCTGAAACCTCTCAAATTGTCATCATCAGGTTTTTGCAAGGGATCTCACAAGGTGAGGTGTGGTAGCAACTACACAGGGGACATAGATTGTGTGGGACAATGTATGGCCCTTTACTCCTTCAAATGTTGACCTGGAGTCTGCCTTGCCCAGGAAGCCTTCAATAGCTTCATCAGAGATTTACGAGTGGAAGCTGCAAGCAAGCTGCAAAGCAGGGTGCCACTGAATATCCAACTTTATGCTAGGGTGGCGGGGCAGGATCGGCTTCGGTGGGCCCCAGGCTTTGCAAAGAGGTGAGAATTGACAGAAGGCGTGAGGGTACACATGATGGCTTGGCTAATGTGTCAACGTGGCCAAGTAATTGTGCCCAGTTGTTTGGTCGAGCAAGCGCTGGGCTAATTGTAATAGAAGGGCATTTATGGACTTTAGTCATCAGTGAGTTTACTGCACAGATGGACATCTGTGCTCAACCAGGGAGAGTGCTATCAGCAATGAGCGATGTTTTATCCACTCAGTTTAATGCTGTAATAGAAGAAGTGATTTCAGCACTCAGTGAGAATTTCCCAGCTAGTCTTTGGATAGCCAATGTCTCCGGGAAACTCATCAAGGACCTTCATTGGGCCTTCATCGGAGCCCCTGGTTTGTGGCCTGCCTGCAGAACTGAACTTGTGCATTCTGTGGTCACATGAGAGACTCTTGTAGAATCTCATACTATTTACAGATATCTCCTATTGATTCTGTTCCCTTGAGAACCCTGATTAATACAGGAAAGAATTGGCAATAGGCAAGTCCTCATTGGAGCAAACAAGTCAATATATATTTTTTAATGCAGAAAGCAAAGGAATAAGATACCTGAGATGCAATGGTGGCAGAACATCAAAGCCAGCCTGCCTAGTTCGGGTTTGATATAGCAGGATATCAAGAATCAAGGTAAGCCTTGAGCAGGAATATAACATTTTAGATCTGAGTCTGGAGAAGATACTTAGCAACTGGGCTCAGGGTGTGGGGTAGTTTGAACCACATAACCCAACAAAAGATTTTTAGTCCTCAGTCCTGTGAGTAAAACGCATTTGGAAATAAGACCGTTTAAGGATATTGTTAATAGTTGAGGTGCAGCCAAATTGAATCAGGGTGGGTTTTAATTCCTGTTACTGGAGACCTTATAAGGGGGGAATTCAGATGCAGCCATTCAAAACTAGAAACTGGATGAAGCCAGAAATCAGAGAGAAAGGGGAAGAGACCCAGGACATGGCCATGTAATTGAGTTCTGCTGTCACCTGAATGCTGCCACATCCAGGAGAAAGCCTGGCCTTGCCAATGCCTTGAATTGGGACTTCTGGCATCTCAAATCACAAGCCAATAAATTCTTGTTAAGCCAATCCATCATGTGGTGTTTGTTGTAGCAGCCCTTGCAAACTAAGCCAGGGTGGATTGGAGGAGGAGGACCAGGCAGGAAGGAGCTGGCAGATGTGCTTCTATGTTAGTTCTGTGCAAAGCTAAGGAGGTCCCAGTTAGGATGCTCACTCTGGAGAGAACTTGGGATGGAGGTTTTTGTGGGAATGCAATGGAGACAGGAATCAGAATAATTTCTGGGTAAAGACTTGACATCAGGAACACAATCATGGCATGCTCAACAGCTGACAAGCCACAGCTCCCAGGAGACGTCCTCCTTTGAAAAACTGCTGTGTAATTTTTCTAGATCATACCTGGAACCCAGGGTTCAGGCAGCCATGCTTCAGGAAGCCCTTGAGCCATCTCGGCCAATGGTCTCCTGAACTGTACGTACTGAAGTAACCTAATCAAAAGACTTAACTGAAGTAACCTAATCAAAATGTCCCACCTATAATAGGAACCACAGGAATGAATTCGCTTTAAGAACATGATTTTCTGGGGTACATACATTATCAAACTATCGCAATAGTCATCAGTTAAGGGCCTTATTATGGGAATCCCAACCCTGGTCAGGAAGTTGGACCAGATGTCTCTGAAGGTAGCCTGATCTCAAAGAATTCACAGCCAATGGGACACACAATCAAGTAATGCAATGTCAAGAAAATGGTTGATTCCAACAAGAATGATCCACAAGGATTACATAGATACACACATAATACCACTGATTGTAGGACAGAGGCATCCACCCAGACCTGGTCAGGCAGACCAGAAGGACAATGCCTGACCTGAGTCCCTGGTCCGGTGACTTCTCTAATACCCTCCTTTATTGTAACTCCTCCTTTCTCGCCAGCAGTTCCATCTCAGTCCTCTCGGGCCTGGTTCCTATTCTTCTTGTTGACTCTCAAAAGATGGTGTTTTCTAGACTTCTTCCTCACCCAGCTCTTTTCATTTTCTATGTGTGATCTCTCATCTTCCCCCACAGCTACAACAAAGATGTACACAAACTTTACTTGCATTCCGGATCCTTAACTTTAACTGCCCCTTAGCTATCTTCATGTGGATGACCTTCCAACACCTCAAACCCAGCATGCCCAAAGTGAGACTCATCACCTTTCCTCCCAAACACAGAAATGACCTATCTCTCTGGATAGCACCCCACCAACACTTAGACACAAAAGCCTAAATTCTTGGGGTCATCTCAGTAAATTCTTCCATACCCTAAATATTCACATTCAGGCTATCACAAGCTCTGACATTTCCTCCCCAGCTTACAATTGTTTATAATTTATTCCTCTTGACTCTTACAACTTATTTCTTAATTCAGATCCTTGTGATTTCTGGCAAGGATTGTGCACTAGCCTCCTAATTGATCCCCATGCCTCCATTCTTCCCCCATAACACGTTTTTTCCCTGCTACTCTGCATCTTCAGTGATCTTCTGAAAATGTAAGTCCCATCAGGGAGCATTGGTAGAGTGCTAAGTAAAATCAAATTGATGTTAGTGAGAGTGCAAGCAACATGAGGAAGTTCTCCAGAGATGGCCAGAATTGGATACAAGATGGGTCTTTGCTGTTATGCTAAACCATTGGGTCTGTTTTCCTGAGGGAAAATCCATGAGAAGGCTTTTAAGCAGGGGAGTGACATGACAGAACTGGGATTTTGAACTGTAGAGTGGAGAGTGGTGTAGAAGACAGTAAAACAAATGACAGAGGCCAGCTGGGAGTCTAGCTCAGCAATCCAGACAAAGAAGAATGATTTCCCAATGGGAAGCAAAAAAGAAAAGAAAGGAATAAGAAAGGTAGATTTATAGATACAAAGGAGGAAGTAGAATCAGATGAGAGAGATTGAGTCAAGGATCACCCTTAGAGTTTTGCTGGCTTTTGGAGGGGGAACAAGTTTCTTGGGCAAAGTTAAGATATTTCTTAGGCAAATGGGGAGAACAGGTGGATATATCAAGAAGGAGCTCAACATGAGGGTCTGCTGCATGGGGGAGAGATCTGGTCAGGTAATTCAGCATACCACCCTCCCCTTGTTTTATTTCCAGTAAACTCATATTTGAGTTTACTAAGATTTTTGCTGTTGCTTTTTTTTTTCTTTCTGTTTTTCAAATGTCTCCCTTGGATAGAGATGATAAATAAATTTCAATGATTGTGGTAGCTCTGATTGATTGGTATGGTCTGTTTGGAAGGCCATGTTGGTGAGCAGATTGTCTGGTGATGTCTGCTTTGGGCGTGAGTATGGGGAAATGGTGACTCAAGTGCCACGCTCTGCCGTCTCCACCCTAAAGTTTCCTCTGGGGAGGGCAACGGTGACATTGCCAATATCTCCAAAGTGTCTGCAGTCCTAATTGTACTACAGGTTCTAGAAGCTAATTTAAGCATCCTATAAATAAAAGGGGCATGTAAGATCCAGCTCACAAAATTTTTAAGCCCAAACAGAAAGGACATTTGATTTCGAGAGGCAGAGACAAATTGAAGCTTACAGCTTTTATCTGTGAAACAGGGACTTGGGCTTCCTGTGAAACAGGTCTTGGAAGTGATGGGAAATTTGACTTCAGAAGGATGATATGCATCAGGGAAAAGGTGGACTTCTGAGCAAGTTAAAGTAGTTTGCTCTCTCTCCGTCTTGTTCCAATTGGACTTACCAGTAATAGAGCAAGAAGCAGAAGTTGGGCAGCGTAACCGCGAACTGCAGCCACCTCCAGTGAGGAAGGGCGTAGGCCACCCCAGCAAGTACCAGGAGGCCAACCGTGAAGGCGGCTTGGTACAGAATTCCCACTGTCCTCCGATAGCCCAGCCCGACGAATTCCGTAACTGCAGAAAAAATCCCAGTGGTCAAAACAGTGCCATGCGACAGGGAGCTGGCTGTCTACATGTGGGGAACCTAGAATGCCAACCTCAAGAAAATAATCCAAACTCCAGAGTTTTTTAAATATAGCTCTTTGGAAATTTTAAAATGTTCTTTGGGGCTCATTTGTGGTGGTGGGTAATTTGTTTTGTTAATTAATGTAAAATCTTATCATCCCACCTTAGATGGGGTAAAAGACCTGCCCGGATGAGCAAACATGTTTGAATTATAGATTTAAAGGACAAATGCAATTTCATTTCAGACACACCCACATTTTCATCTAGAGTAATGTGACAGTGATACTTCAAGAGCTGAAAAAATGAATCAAAAATTGAATTTAGATTGTAGATTATTTATATGTAAAGAAGAACCCGAATGTAATTTATTCTCTTATATGGATGGGGTGACCATATTCCTTGCAAGCCTATTAACTTGTTTAATTAGTTTGGAAACTTAGCAGTATGCTGCAGCCAGCAGTCCAGTTTAGTATTGGCTTTTAAGAACTGATTTAAAAAATTTCAGGACTTTTGCAAGCTTATCATTAAACTCATTGAAACTTAAAATCAGTTGTGGTGGGAGAGCTTATGCCCTAAAAATCAGAACACATTAAAAATCAGGGCTTTTTATTTTCCAAGGGCCAGTTTTCCAGCACATGGTGTAATAATAAGCTTTATCCCATTCCATCATGACAGATGAATGTGATCCATGGTACCTAGAAAGAGGGATATTCATTTTTACATCATATGTAAACAAATTCATAGAGTTAGAAACTAGAATACAGGTTACTAGGGGCTGAGCTGAGGTTAGAGAATGGGGAATTAATGCTTAATTGGCACAGAATTTCTATTTGGGGTGATGGAAACGTTTTAGTAGCGGTTGGTAGTGATGGTAGCACAACATTGTCAACATAATTAACAGCAATGAATTACATATTTGAATGTGGTTAAAAGGAAAAATTTTAGGTTATTTATATGTCGCTAGAATAAAAATTAAAATAAAAATAGGACTGTACAACACAAACAGTGAACCCTAATGTAAACTGTGGACTACAGTTAATAGTACAATTATAGTAATATTCTCTCCTCAATTGTAACAACCACACTGATGCAAGTTTGTCAATAAATAGGTCTATGGGAACTCTGTATTTTTTGTTTGATTTTTCTGTAAACTTACAATTTCTCATAAAAAAATTTATGTTAAAACACACACACACTAGAACTGACATTTCAGATATTCCACCAGCCACAGAGTTTTTGATTTGAAGACATCTTAAAGATTTCAATGACTTATAAACCAAATAGAAATGCACTTTAAAAATGTTTCTACGAATTACTGTGACTTCCCTCAAAGTAATTTTAAAACAAAGTTAACCAAAACGATGTAAGTGCTCAATAAATAGAAATGTCTGTCTTTCAAAGTAGTTGGGGTCATGGTTGGGGTTCGAGGGAGGTGGAGTAGAAAGGACATGTCAGAGGGACCAGAAGTTGTAGGCAAGTTATAACTCTTGCTGAAATTTAAACTGACATAATTAAATTCCACATATTACATATTCTAGAAACCAAAGTATTGGTTTTCTTCACTGGTCAGACATTTAGTAGGTGCCTCCCATGCTAGGACTTAATATTAAGCACTGTCTACTCTTCATCTCACAAAATCCCCCAAATTAACTTTACCATGCAAAATTGTAAGGGCCCATAATCCAGTTGTCTCAGGTGTAATGAGAGATTCTTATTTTATTTTATTTTTTATTTACTTTTTAGGAGGTCCCAGGGCATACATGTGAAACATGTGCTCAACCATTGAGCTACGTCAGCTCCAACTTTTATTTTATTTTTGTTCGTAGATAATTTCATAATGTCTTACTTTGTGTGTTTCCCTATTCGACTATAGCCTAGGGAAAAGTAATGTGAAGGTCAATTTTCTAACGTTGCTTTAAAAAGGCACAATGCTGTTAGGATGCAGATATTTTCCTACGTTCTATGGAGCTAGGCTCCTTAAAGAGTCGAATGTCAATTATACTCCTGGTCCTACAAATGGCTGGCTGAGTAACCAGGTAGATGGCAGTACTTGTATTTTCAGTTCCCTGATATGTAAACTGAGGGAAATTGTGGCTCACTAGACTGGATTTATGCAAAGTATTAAAGCCCTTTATAAATATTCTCTCATCACTGAATCTTCTTGATGAATAGGCCTCGTAGGTTAGATTTTCTATGTAACACTCCAGGGCATAGAAAAACCCAAATTCCCAAATAATATGCACGTAAGTGGCACAATGTTTACCCTCGATTTTGTGTTCATTGTTTTCTTTCCTTATAAGAGGAATGCAGAATGAGTTGATTTTTTAAATTTTAGAAATTATTTTGATTCAGGGAAAAAGGATCTGTCACTGTTTTAAAACTGGGTCCATTCTTCTGTGCACTTACCGTGCCCCCCCCCCCACTTTATATTGGCATTGTGTTGCTCTGTGCTCACAGCTGCCAGCACAAGCACTTACTCAGAATGTAGCCTATCAACCAGCCTGCCTTGCTGACCAGTCCTTGGACCACGCGGAAAATCAGCATCCACGCGTAGGTTGGGGCAATGGCCATGAGCACTCCAGAGGCAGAGTTTACGAGGATTGTAATTAAGAAGCAGAGCTTACGGCCAAACCTGCAGGTAGAAAAACAGAGAGAGGGAAAGGCATTCGATTAGGCTCATGAAGGTTGTAGAAAATTCACGGGAGTGGGCATAATCTAAACTAACGCCGAGGAGAGTTCTGAACTAAGGAAATACAGAAGGCAAGGCTTGACACCCACAAAGAGAATCTAAGACTTCAGGTCTGTTCACTTCAGGACTTCCCATCAGTGGACTGTGTATGGAGCGGTTTTAAGCACAAGGACCCACGCTCACCCCAAAGGTAAAATACTCAGCCCCGTGCCGAGGGGGCTATTTAGGGAGGGGCGTAATTTTTCCAGGCCACCCAGTGCTGAATTCTCCAAGGGCCTCTTTAGGCTTGGCATCATCGTACGAGCTTAGAAGCTTTGCACTAACAGCCTCAACCAACTGCCCACCCAAGAGAGCTTGTGCTTTGGGAAAAAAAACAAAACTCAGTTTTCAGTATTCTCTCCCATTCATTTCAACCCGGCTTTGGACTTTGTGGTATTGGCATGCTTCCAAGGAAACAGTCTTTGGTGTCACCTGGGCAGCTCTTCCCAGCTTGCCATGCCGTGGAAACTTTGTTATGGAGGAAAGCAAAGGAAAGCAATTTTAATTGAGGGATTTAGATTTCATCAGTTTAGGGACTTGGGTGAGTTGCCTCAGTACCCAGAGTGGGGGAAGAAAATGGACACTAAGGTTTAATCTTGGCTTTACTATTTATGACACTGGGCAAGTTACTAAATTCTTCTCAATCTCTTCACCTGGAAAGCACCTACCTGGCTCAGCTGACAAGAGGATTAAATGAGATAATATATGCGAGAGCCAGGCACATTGCCTCGGTTTCCTCCTCCCGTCCCTCCTCCCTTCTCTTTGCAATGGTGGCTCTCAGAAAGTTGATTTGGGGGTTAGTCTCAGTGTTCTTATTGTCAACATTTTCATGAAGTCTTATTTTTGTTCTAAAAGGTCCCCTAATCAGCTGTTAGTGAATATTTTTAAAAATTCTTCATTGAACACCAGGCTTTATTTAATCTTGATTTATCCACTCCAATCTGATTAGTAATTATTGCTCTATGTCATTAGAATTGTAATGATAATGGTGGCACTTATTGTTACGCAACTCTATTCTAAGGCCCATTTCAAATAATGACTTGAAAATAATTGATAACATTATTAATAATTATTTTGGATTATTAATTAAACTAATAATTACAATGCATTAAAAGCACTATATAATAATATGTCTATAAAATATATTTATATATAAATATTTGTATTTTAATATATTTTATGTATTTAATACATAAACATTTAATAATATTTTATAAGAATAAGTTATTATATATAACTAAAATAGATATAATCTTAAAATTAAAGTCCCAGGAGTTCATCAATAATTAATGTGTAAACTATTAAGTTTTGTAAAACCCTATGTGGACCATATCATTTCTTAATCCTCAGTCTCAGTGGTTTCCCACAGTAAATACATAACTCCTTAGCCTTTTATTCAAAGGCTTCTAAAGTCATGTCCCAACATCATTTTTCAGCCTTTCTTCCCACATTCTCCTACCCAAACTCCTTCCCTTACCTTCAAAGAATTCAAAATCTAGCTTTCCTTGTACATTTGCTTAAATGGTAATTAGCTCTTCAACTCCCACAATTAATTCAAGCATATAACAAAGCTCCACAGTAACGTTCCTTTGGCTAACGAGAGGGACAATCATCACTTGAACGTCAGAGCATGAACACTTCAGAAAACCAAATCCATGATGGAGGAAAGCTTCACTGGGAGACCCGATGTCCACACTGAAGTTGCGGTTGGAACCCTGAGGTGCTTGTGCTGTTGTACTAGGTCAGCCTTTGTGCTCTTACACACAGGCACAAATAGGACAACCCATGCAACTTTAGACCATTTAGGGAAAAGAACTCAAGCTTTGTACACAGCCTATTTGGAAAGAACAATGAGCAGTCAACTTTCCAAAGGAGGCTTCAGCAATAGAAACAAAACAATGAAGTCATTCGAGAAGGTGGATAATTGACAGGAGGTTATAACTCAGGAATGTACTGTCAGAGAATTTTAACAGGTCTCCCACTCTTGGAGTGGGATGACAATAATTAACTCATTTATTTAACTGCTCTTTGAGGCTTGGCTACCTATTTGCTCACATCCTTCCTGGCCAGTTGATGTTGATGGATTCAACAGGAGGGAGTAACGGAGAGGGAGGCACCCACTTGGCGAGATGGGCAGAGCAAGGTCCAGATTCTGGACCTGTTAATGTGTCTCTCCTGACTTAATGGGTGATCTCCAAACAAGTCTCCCTCAATTCTACGGCAATAGAAATAACAAACGATCGTTCCTCTTTCACCTCACAAGCCACCCACGTACATTCTGGGAACAGCCTTGTCAGGGAAGCTGAGCAGAAGGTTAGGAAAGTGGGGTAATGGGTGAAGGACCTGCTGTTGGACAGTGATTCAATTTCTATTATCCTCCCTCCTGCTGCCACGGTGGGCCCAGGCCCCTGTAAAAATGCAGATGCCGCGGTGAACGGGGTGCTACATTAAGTCCTTGGAATCAAGCTTTGGCACTTTTGCAAGTTTTAATCCAGTCTGACAATATATTAGAAATATTCTATTTGCATTTAATGTTATACCCATGTATTTGGGTTCATCTATATTATAGATATAGATTGGGGAGGTGGTGGGAGAGTAACAAGCATAAAGTTTACTTGCTTTACCATTATACACACACATACACACATGTATATACAGATGGGTTTTAAAATGGTATATAGAGAATGATGGGTATATATCCACATATAATTAAATATGGATTTTAAGACTATATATGGACATAGATATCCATCTACAACTAAATATACATATATTACAGATGGATTCATTAGCATCCACCCACCAATATTATTTATTTGCTCACTCTGAATTCCCTGTCTATCTGTTGACTAGGCCAAACACACATGATCTCACAGATCCATGGCATAATAAATACCAAAGCAGTTTTGCCTTTCAGGTAGGGAGTAGAGTTACTGCTATATTATAATTCTATCTTTTGCAATATAAAAAAGAAAAGGAAACCATTTCTGATTTTTTGTTGTTGTTCTTGCTTGTAATTTGAAAAAAAGGTAAACTGTAAGATCGTAAATTATGGTTTTGCCACTAGACCAATTTCAATGTCAAGTGCATCAGGCGGGTTTCCTATGAGCCCAGAGCAGCAGGTACACATTGAGCGTGAAATGGTGAGGCAGCGCTCACTGGCCCACTCACCGTCTAGTGTGAGAAACACTTCAGTGTACATTATAGCTAAAACTGGAATTCCACCTAATGCCTCAATGGAGGAAAAAGCAAGGAGTAAATCCAAGCTCCGTGATTCAGTTCAACTTTCTGCTCTCAAGACTGGTATTTTGGTTTTGTGCTTTGAAGTGGGAATTTTTTTCTTAAATAGGGGGTCTCAAAACCCCTGTTTGCTAAGTCTGCTTCCTTGTTATGAGATGATGGTGGAACGTGCTGGAGGCACGAGCCCTTGGAATCAAGAGCACAGTCTTTGGAGTCAGACCCAGACACTGCCTTTTACAGAGGAGCACCTCCGCCCCTCAGCCCTGCTTTCCTCTTTGGATAACTGGGTCCTTTCTCACAAGGAGGAAGGTGTGCAGAAGGTCGAGCCCTGGGCCTGGCCAGGGGAAAACACGCCACGGAAGGACAGATAGGGTCAGTCTCAAGTTATTAACCCAGGAGGCCAAATGATCGAAAATGATGATCAAGTATATAGCACCTTTTTTTCCTGTACTTTTCACTTTTGAGGACTTCTGAAAATATCTAGTTGATCATCAACAGAGCAAAGATGCATGTCTATGAGGAACTCAGCACGATGAGTCTGGGTAAATAAAAGACACAGGGAGTGGCCTGAATAGCAGAAATTACTGAATACCTAGCCGCCTCGGGGCCATGGGACCCCCCCAAGAATGTCTTGTGCTGTGCTCCGCATGGGGAGACACCTTGCCTCGTCTCTCTCCAGGGACACCAATGACATGGAAGCAGATGTTTACCTCTCTCTGTGTAGCCAGACCCCGTTTCCTTTCATCAAATCGTATCCTTGTCCATAACACCCCACACCCGTGTTCCACCCCTGCCATGGTTGAACCTCTCTGTGGTCCAAAACTTCTTCGAAAATGAAGCCTAATACATTGCCAGATTCCACTAATAGTAAAATGGAATATAGTGATGGGTTGAAAGGTTAGATATAGAATGCACACTAATTTAGAAAAAATAAAGTAAAAGTAAATTGGGGTATCAAAAAATTTAAAAATGCAAAAGCTTTGTTTTTAATGTTTTGCCTCCCATCACTGCAATGAGTATTGCCCTGTATGCACATTGGCAAGGCAACTTCTCCCATCTCTTCCTCAGTGTCTACGTACTTTCTTTGTCTTTTTTTCCCCCTTCTAATTATTAAGCTTGTCTTCACAAAAGTTTTAGATCACAATAATTCATATATACAATATACGGTACTTTCACATATCCAACATCAAACACTTTGTCCCTTCCCCAGCAATAATCTTTTTACATGTTCATTCTCTATTTACTGCAACTGATATATAGATATTGAGACAATAGCTTTCAAACAAGGTTATACTTGGTTACACTATACAATTTTCTAAATTTTTAGTTATCTTATGTTTTACATTATGATTTACATTTTAGCCTATAGGTCCCTTTGTTCACAAGCCTCTCCTATCACTTGTACCAGACCTGTGGTTAGTGCTGGGGTTTAGTGTATACTTGAGGGACCTGAATCTCTGGACTGTCCATATGATAGCCAGGCCCTGAGCCTCAACAGACTTGCAACTCTTACTCTCTGGTTTATTGGACTTACCCCAGCCAGCTAACAGGGAGGTGAAGAAGGTCAACCACCACACCAGGGAGCCAAGAGTGCCTACAACTGCAAGCAGGAGAGTTGCATACATCATCCAAGTGGAATCTAAGTACCCTCTTAATAAAGAGGTGGAGTGGACATAACCATCCCAGGGTCCACAGGCTGGAGGAATAGAGTATGGATTAGAGTGGATTTAACTGATATTCTATTCTGGAAATATTGTGATTGGTAATGGAAGTAAATGTAGCATTGATGTGGAGAAAGTGGCCACGGTAGCTGCTGAGGATAGGGACTGGGAAGAAGAGATGTGATGTGGGGGCATTTTCGGGACTTGTATTTGTCCTGGGTGGTACTGCAGGGACAGATAATGGACATTGTATGTCCTTCCATGGCCCACTGGGTGGACTGGGGGAGAGGTAAACTATAATGTGGCCCACTGACCATGAGGTGCAGCGGTGCTCAGAGATGTATTCACCAAGTGCAATGAATGTCCCATGATGATGGAGGAGGTTGTTTTTATGGGAGGAGTGGGGTGAGGAGGATGGGGGGTATATGGGGACCTCATATTTTTTAATGTAACTTTAAAAAAAAAAGACAAAAACAAAAGCCAAAAACCAAATTGTATCCTTGGTTCCATACTTACAGTTACATCCAGCCACATGGGCTGAGTTCAGAAATGCAGCCATCTGGTGGGCTGAGAAAGAACAGAAAGGGGGAGATTCTACCCCAGGCCTGTTGTGATGGCCCCTTGTATATGAAAGGCAAGCCAAGGACAAGGTGGAACAGGTCTCATCATCGGAATGAGTTGGGAATTATAAAAGGAATTAAATCATCTTCCTACTCTCCCTTGACTGCTAAGCTTTTATGATAGCCCACAAGGAAAAAATGTAGCCTAATGACAAAACATGCCTCGCTGACCCCTGGGATCTTGAAAATGAAGATGTTGGCCATCATTTTCATAGCAGTAGAAAAAAATGCAAGATTGTAAAGAAAAGCGCCATCAGGGCCAAGAGAGCTTGGTCCGAGTTCTTGGTAGTCAAGCAGGTGTTTTCTGAACCTGTGAGATCGCATAAATTCCGCCAAGTTTGTACTGCACCTACCTGTCTGCTATGTAGCCGATACCCACAGATCCGATGAAAAATCCTATGTTCACTCCCGACTGAAACACATCCAGCTTCCAGGCATTGGAACACACGAGGTTAAACTGTCCAGGTGCAAGATGCATTCCAGAAAAGAAAGAAAAGAAAATCCCCTTAGCATCCTGTTTGACACAGCTCAGCCCAGGGCACTCATTAAGTGTTACTTGAATGGCAATGATGTGACTGAAGGGCAATAAACCAACTGTTTTCTTGCTGGGTTTGTTTCCTTTACACAATCAGAAGGCTTTGCTCCTCCATCCATTTTGCATTCCACCTGGGAGTATGTCATTAAGCTAAACTATAGCGTTGGCTAAATCAGCTGGAATTGGGTAATTACTACATTGTAGACATATATCTATGGGTCATTTTTCCCTTTCTAATTTTAACACGCAGAGGCAAATAGACATGTCAACATGACGCTAACAAATGCTGCCACTGGGCAGCTGGGCTGTTCAGCATCTCTGCTATGAAGTGTCTCTTCAATAGCAGGGCGATTGGGAACCCCCTGCTAAAGCCTGGGACATTTGCTTCCATTTGCAGTAGGGACAACCTGTGTTGGCCTGGAAGTTGTGAGACCCACTTCTAGAGCTCATCTACTAACTTAGTCTGTGACCTTGGGCAAAACATTTCTTTGCTCTGGGCCTCTGTTTCCTCATATCTGCATGAGGGGATGAGGCTCCAGTTGTGTGATATTAAATATTCAAATCCTCCACTTTTGATACAGCTATTCGACCACTTTTGTTCCTTAAAAATAGGTGCCTCTACACAAACATCTCTTCCTATGGAATGTCTTCCCATTATCCATGCAACATACTTTAAATGAAGCTAGGAAATTGGCTCTTCAATATTTTCAGAATAATTTTGTTTGTCTTGAATAAAAATGTCTCCATTTTCTTTTTCTTTCTCTATGGTTATAGAAAGGGAGCATCACATAGCTTTTAGTTGTATGAGTCTACTTTTTAATAAAATAATAATACCATAGCATCATTTCCAACCCTAAATGGTTTTATATAGACACTTTAAGCAAATTCACGAGAAAAAAAATAGCCATCAAATGGAAAGTATATTTTATCAAGGTGAGGCACAGTTCAGGTGAGTCCTCTAAGCCTTCAGGTATATATCTGCATGTTGGAAGAATGGAGGAAGAGGTATGGGGTTCCAGAAAAAGGGGAGACTTGGAGATATTCCCTTTCCTAGTATTATTTCCAGGACTTCTGATATGTTTTCGTTTGTTTCTTACCATGGAGTCTTGCCTACACTACAATTGTTATTGTCGGAATTTGGCGGAGTCTTAACTAAACCACTCACGCTGCAGGTGGATAAGAAGCTGCATCTTTTCCCTTGGGAAACTAAGGAACATGCTCCAAAGAGCATGTCTTGGCCCAGCGCGAAGATCAAGGCATTACTCGTTTCTTTCTTAATGTTCAGCTGTTTGCTCTTTTGCTCTGTGACTCCCGCACACCCAAGTCAAGGCTCACTCACCTCGGTCACGATGGAGGAGCCGGGCGAGTCGTACACCCAGCCATGCTGGCAGGGGGCGAGCGGCAGGTGGCTCCTGTTGACGGCCAGGCGGGCCAGCGGGTCCACGCAGCCCAGCGCGCTCTGGTTCCAGTCCACCGCGTACCTCCTGCACTGGCGGGCGAAGGCTCCCCCTGCGCCCCCGGGGCCGGGCACCGTGTAGTTGAGCTCCTCTTCCAGGCTCCAGCCGCAGCGCTGGCTCAGCTCGGCCACCCCGGGGCTCAGGCAGCGGTGGTCCGGGGTGAAGCCCAGGAAGACGATGCCCACGTAGATGGGGGTGAAGGCCGCCGAGAGCAGGGCCAGGAGGAAAAACGTCTGTTTCTGGAAACAGTGAAATTCCCCGATATGCTCTAGAATGTCATCCACAGTTGGCATTCTCACTGGAGACAGGAAAAGTGCTGTTGCTTTCTCCTGAGCAGATCGAAATGTGGCTGACGGAGGCCCAGGGCAACTCTGGACCGAAAGCCAAAGGGTGAGAGTTTATTCTAGAAACCCAGTAGCCTTTGGTCCAGCCCTATGTCGGGCTGACTTCAGATGTGCCCTTCTCCAGCAGGAGCACGCTCTGCTGCTCTTCTGAAACGCCTGAGCAAGCTGACCGGGCTCCTCTGCTGTGGGTTGTAACATCTTCTCCACAAGTTTGCCGCTACCTCATACCAGCACAACAAACAATCCTTTCTCTGCACCACACGGGTGAGTAATCTGAGTGCTTTCACAGCTCAAGGACCTGCTAATCCTTCTTTAGTAAACTGAGTGTCTGGGAAATTAATATATTCATATCTCACCCACCCGGCGACCTTTCCTTTTGGTCCTGCCGAGAATGTACACATCTTTGGCTCCGCTAACCCGGTGTAGTGAGAACACATGGTCTTGGGTCAGAGTTCTTGTCCGGATTCAAAGTGGTTTGCACATCCTATTGCTGGGCTTATTGTTTCTACAAACAATAACAAGGGCGCTCAGGGAACACGCTGTGCCTGCTGGCTTTGATCGTTCCTGGATCGGATAATTCTGCTTCCTAAAATGGTTTGCTCCAGTTTGGCCTTCTTGCCTTTCAACCCTGAAATGCTCTAACCCTTGACCCATTTGAGGGGAAAGAAAGTGAGCACCACACATATAGGACAAGTGTAAATGCATCCAGAGGTGTCTTTTGTCCTGGGTATTTCTGTCTGTGGTCAAGGTTGTATTTAGGATGGTGGTGGGTGCATCCAAATGCAGGAGAACTGGGAAATCTCTCTTTCCTGTTGGAGAAAAAGCTCTTCAATGCAACGTCAAAAAGAGAACATAGTCTGTTGATTCATCTACATGATAAAATATCTAAAATTTATTCCAGTTTGGTTCCTTCTTCTCCTCCTTCTTCTTTTCCTTCTCCTTTTCCTCCTCCTTCCCTTTCTTTTCCTTTACCTTCTCTTCCTCCTCCTTTATTTTCCTCCTTTAGCATAGTCACTGGGTTTGAGAACGTGGGTCGTCCTACCTCCTGCAGCCGCACACTTCTTGTTTTCTTTTAACAAAGCAAGAAGCAGGGTGTCTGTCTGGCTCACAAAGGTGCTGTGCTAGGTGGTGACAGAGTAGAAGACTTATGCCACTGTTGGCCCCATTTTCACATATGCTAAGTGAGTGGGTTCAGGTCTTATAGAACCAAGAGATTTGGGGAGTATTTGCAGTTACAAATGCTATAGTCACAAAGTTCATCCATGTTATACCCACTGACGTGTCAATAGAAAAAAAAAATGAAGCAAACGAAAGAAAACTGGATTGGATTTCTGGTTGTGTCATAGACTTAAAATGCCCAGTCTCTGGAAAGCTTTGGCTTATTTGGTAGCCATCTTGGATAACAGGAAGGATTTGCAGAAAGATGGAGCTATGAATCTGGAGAGGCATTCCAGTTCTCTAGCTGAGGAAGCTCTCTAGAGCACAGGTATTTTTAAGATAAAAATCCTTAATAAAATAAAGAGAAAGTAACGTTGCCAACCAGCAAACAGATATGGCGAAGTCAAGCGCTAAAAAAGATACCTTTAACTTATGCTTCTGGGAAGATAGAATAGACATATTTTTTCACACTCTTACTACTAAATGCAACTAAAAACCCGGGATACTTTATGTAAAACAGACACGAAGAGACTCTGAACAGTGGAGAAAGGAAGGCGGACTGGCTAGGAATATTGGGACCTAAATAATGACATGGTAGCGAGTCTCTTGGCTTTTTTTCCCAGCCTCAGGATGGTGGAAAAGCCACCAATTCAGAAACATCCATGAATGCAGACCTAAAAAACCCCCAACAAAAATCTCTCTCTAGTAAAGCAGCAAGAAAAGGGCAGCCTAACAAGACAGAAAAATATAAGAAAATAACTACTTACTACAGCCCAAACACCAGAGAATATATTGTGACCCCACCCCACCCAACCAGGAAAGCATGAAAGGGTAGACTTTCAACCCTGCCCATCCTCTCCAAGCTGTAATGAGATGCCCCATTGCCCCTGCCAGGATGTTGCCAGAGAAGACCAATTAAGGAACCAAAACTTTCATTCTTTCTAGGCAGGAAGGAAAAATCCCCTCCCATCGGTGTTAGTAGAGATCATGTGGGAAGTCTGGACATCCACTCCCCTCTGCCAGTAGGGAGGCACTCTTTCCCCTCCCCACTGTCAGAAGACTCCCTAGTGAAGAGTCAGAATTTTCATCACCACCCAAAAGTAACGAGGCCAGCCTCCTCTCCACTGCCCCTGGGGTTAATGGGGGTCATGCAGAGAGCAGTTATGAAGCATTCTTACCCCTCCAAGCCAGGGAGGTATCAGTGAAGATCTGTTGAGGAGCTGGAACTCCCACGACCTCCAGCAGACACTAGATACTTCCCCCTCAGGTATCAACAGAGGCCAAATGGGGAACTGGACTTCTTCCCCCACATGGAAATAATGAGGTATACTCTCCATCCCTGTTGGAACAGTGTCAGAGGAAGACAGCTAACACAGAAGGTTTAAATAAGATCTAGGGTTCCATTACATAATACCCAAAATGTCTATGTTTCCCCTGAAAATCACTCATCATACTAAGAACCAGGAAGATCTCAAACTGAATGAAAAAAGGCAATCAATAGACGGCAACATTGAAAGGACAGAGAGATTAGAATTATCTGACAAAGATTTTAAAGAAGCCATCAGAAATTATCCAACAAGCAATTACAAACATCTGAAACAAAAGAGAAAATAGAGAGTCTCAGCAAAGAAATAGAAGAGTAAAGAAGAACCAAATGGAAATGTTTAGAACAGAAAAATACAATAGGAGGAATTAAAAATTTGATGGCTATATGGGAGGTCCAGGGTTCAAACCCAGGGCCTCCTGACCCATGTGGTGAGTTGGCCCATGTGCAATGCTGATGCTCACAAGGAGTGCCATGCCACGCATGGGTGTCTCCTGCATAGGGGAACCCCACGCTCAAGGAGTGCACCCCATAAGTAGAGCCGCCCCATGCTTAAAAATGTGCAGCCTGCCCAGGAGTGGCACCACACAAATGGCGAGCTGATGCAGCAAGATGACTCAACAACAAAAAAGAGACACAGATTCCTGGTGCCACTGACAAAAATGCAAGCAGACCCAGAGGAACACACAGTGAATGGACACAGAGAGCAGACAATGGGGGGGGGGGGGAGAAGGGGAGGAGAAATAAATAAAAAATAAATAAAAATAAATAAAAAGTAAAAAATAAAATTTCGATGGATGGGTTCAACAGCAGAATGGAGGGACAGAGGAATGAATCAGTGAGCTGGAAAAATAGAATAGAAACTCCACTATCTGAACAACAGAGAAAAAATAGACTGAAAAATATCAGCAGAGCCACAGATACCTCTGGAATACAACAAAATATCTAATAATTGTAATTTCAGAGTCCCAGAATGAGACAGGCAGGACAGAAAAAGTACTCAAAGAAATACTGGCTAAAAATCTCCAAATTTGGCAAAAGACATAGACCTACAGATTCAAGAAGCTCAGCAAATCTCAAACTGGATAAACCCAAAGAAATTCACACAAGAACACATCATAGTCACATTTCTGAAAATGAAAGATAAAGAAAAAACCTGGAAAGCAAGGAGAGAGAAACAGCATCTTAACTACAGGAAAAATAAAATTTGAATGAAAGCAGATTTTTCATCATAAACAATGGAGGTCAGAGAGAAGAGATTCATTTTTCAAGTGCTGAAAACAAAGAACTGTCAACCCAGATTCCTATTTCCAGTGAAAATATCCTTTAGACGTTCTCAGATGGAGGAAAACTAAGAGAATTTGTCACGAACAGATTTGCCCTAAAATAATGGCTTAAAGGAATTTCTCTTAAAAGAAAGGAAACAGTAACAGGAGTCTTAAACATCAGGAAGAAAGAAAAAATACAGTAGGCAAAATATGTCTAATACAATAGACTTTTCTGCTCTTGAGTGTTCTAAAATATGTTAGAGCAAAAGTTGTAATACAGTCTGATGTGTTTCTAAATACATAGAGAGGAAATAATATTAATATTAATATATTAATAATGGGGAAGAGTAAAAGGACAGAAAAGAAAGTCAGGTTTCAAAACTTCACTCAAAATGATAAAATGACACTGGTAAACTGATAAATGATGTATATATAATGTAATACATAGAGCAACCACTAAAAAACTATATAAAAGAGATACACTAAAACACTATAGATAAAAAAAAAAATGGAATTCTAAAAAATGTTCAAGTAACTCCAGGGAAAGTAGGAAAAAGAAAACAGAAACAAATAAGAAATAAAATAAACCAAAAACATAAAATGACAGACTTAAGCGCAAATATACTGATAATTACATAAATGTAAAATGGCTTAAATATACCAATTAAAAGACAGAGCTTGGGAGATGGATTGAAAAATATGACTCAACTACATGCTGTCTACATCTTCACTACTAACATAATGATATAGATAGGTTAAAAGAGATACCACGAAAATTGTGATGGTTAGGCTAATGTGTCAACTTAGCCGGTAACAGTGCCCAGTTATATGTTCAGGCAATCACTGGGCTAATTGCCCTATAAGGACATTTCATGGACTTTAATCATCAGTGAACTGATTGTATCTATGGCTAATTACATCTACAGCCAAATGAGAAGATTGCTTCCAGCCACGAGTGATGGCTCATCCAATCAGTTGAAGGCCTTAAAAGAAGTGATTTTAGCGTTCAGGGAGAGAATTCACATCTCCACTTCAGACAGAGAGCTTCTCCTGGAAAACTCATCAAGGACCTTCCCTGGAGTTCCTGGGTTGCAGCCTGCCCTATGGCATTTGCACTTGCTCATCCCCACGGTTGCATGAAACAATTCTATAAAACCTTACACTATTTACAGGTATCTCCTATTGGTTCAGTTTCCCTAGAGAACCCTGACTAATACACAAATATTAATCAAAAGAAAGGAGTGGCTATATTAATATAAGTAGACTTCAGAGCAAAGAAAATTATGAGAGACAGGCAGGGACATTATATAAAGATAAAAGGGTCACTCCAGCAAGCAGACATAGCAATCCTAAATGTGTATGCACCAAATAACGCAGTTGTGAAATATACGAAGAAAAAACTGTTAGAACTGGAAAAAGAAATAGATAAATACAGAATTTTGGCTAGACGCTTCAATACCCTCTCTCAATAACCAAAAGAACAACCAGACAGAAAATCAACAATTACATCAACCAACAATGTCTAATCAACATTTATAGAATATCCCACCGAACAATAGAACATTGTTAGCAAATGCCCACAGAACATGTACCAAGATAAACCATTCCTGGGTCATAAAACAAACCTCAAAAAAATGTAAAACAATGGAATCAAACTGGAGATCAATTTAAAAAATTATATCAGGAAATTCTCCAAAATTGGAAACTAAACAAACTTTTAAATTTATGGGTCAAAGAGGAAGCCTCAGGGAAATAAAAAATGCACTGAAGTGAGTGAAATAAAAGTACAACATATAAAATATGTGGGACATGGGTAAAATCTTGCTTAGGGGAAAATTTATGATACTAACTGCTTACATTAGAAAAGAGAAAAAGTCTGAAATCAATAATCTAAGCTCCTATCTCAAGAACCCAGAACAGGAAAAGCAATATAAACTCAAAGGAAGCAAGCAGAAGAAAGGAAGTCATTAAGATAAGAGCAGAAATAAATGAAATTGAAAACAGAAAAATAATAGAGAAAAAGCAAGGATACAAAGAGCTGGTTCTTTGAAAAGATTAATAAAATTGACAAGCTTCTAGAGAGACTGGGAAAAGAAAAAGACAAGACACAAATTACCAATACCAGTATTTAAACAGAGAATACCACTACTTAGCCTGCAGGCATTAAAAGGATAAGAAGGGAATACTATGAACAAATTTGCATGTAGATTTGTCAAATTATGGACAAATTCCTCAAAAAACACAAGCAAACACAACTCACCCAACATGAAATAGATAATTTGAATAGCTCTGTAACGATTAAGGGAATTGTATTTATAATGTAAACTCTCCCAACAAAGAAATCTTCTATTCTGGGTTTCAGTAAAGAAATCTAGCAAACATTTAAAAAAGAATTAAAACCAATTCTACACAATCTCTGCCAGAAAATAAAAGGGAAGAGCACCCTTCCCTGTTCATTTTATGAAATTAGAATTACTCAACTATCAAAACCAGATAATGACTGTACAAAAAAAAGTAAAAGAAGACTAAAGGCCAGTATCCCTCATGACTATAGATGCAAAAATTCTTAACAAAATATTAGCAAATAGAATTCAACAATGTATAAAAAGAAGTGTTTATTCCAGGGATGCAGGGCTGGTTCAATGTTCAAAAATTAGTCAATATGATACACCATTTTAAGGCTAAAGAAGAAAATCCTCATGAAAATATCAACTGATGCAGAAAAAGCATTTAACAAAATGCAATACCCATTCATGATAAAAGCTTCCAGAAAAAATAGGAATAGAGAGGAAATTCAATTCAAGAAAAAACATCTTCAAAAAAACCTGCAGTTAACAATATAGTTAATGATGAAAGACTGAATACTTCCCTACTAAGGTCAGATGCAAGACTAAAATGTCTGCTGTCACTGTTCTTTTTCAACATAGAACTGGAAGACCTGGTCAATACAGTAAGGTGAGAAGAGAAAATAAAAGGCATCCAGGTCAGAAAAGAAGGAATAAAACTTTATTTGGTGATGACATGATTGTGACTGTCTACAAAGAATATCTCAAGGAACCTAAAAAAAAGAAATTAAAAAGACTCTTAGAACCAATAAGTGAGCTCAGCAAGATTGCAGGATACAAAATAAGATTCAAAAATCAATTGTATGTCCATAATAGCCATGAACATGTGGTCACCAAAATTAAAAATATGAAACTATCTACAATTGCTAAAAAATGAAAAATGTGTAAATCTAACAAACATGTACTTGACTTGTATGCTGAAAACTACAAAATACTGATGAAAGAAATCAAAGAAGAGCTAAATAAATGAAGAGCATTTATGAATTGGAAGACTCAACATGGTAAAGATATCAATTCTTTCCAAAATGATAGATACATTTAACACAATTCCTGCCAAATTCCATGATGATTTTGTAGATATAGACAAGATTATTCTAAAATTTATGGGGAAAAGCAGAGCACTGAGAATACGTAAAACAACATTGATGGAGAAAAATAAATCCAGTTTTGTAGCAGTTTGATATACTTATGAATTCCAAAAATATATATTGGATTATGTTTGTAATCTGGTTTCTTGATTAGGTTATGATTAGGGCTTTGACTGGGTCACGTCATTAGGGTGTTGAGACCCCACTCTTTGGTGGGAAGGGACTCACAGATAAAAGGCATGGCAAAGGACAGTTTTGAAGCTTTTTGATGCTGGCGGTTTTTGATGTTGGAGTTTTGATGTTGGAGTTTGATGCTGAAGTCTTTAGCTGGAGCCCCAGGAAGTAAGCTCACAGAGGAAAGAGAAGCCAGCCCCAGGAAAAGACAAAATGCAATACCAATTCATGAGTATGAGCCCAGGAAGAAGCAAGCCCTGGAAAGAAAGGAACTTTGAACCCAGAGAGAAGCAAGACCCTGGAAGGGAGGAACCCAGGAAGCCTGAACCCTCGCAGCCATTGGCAGCCATCTTGCCCCAATACATCAAAATAGACTTTGGTGAGGGAAGTAACTTATGCTTTATAGGTTAAAAGCATAAGTTACAGATAGGCCTGGTGTCTGTAAGCTCCTACCCCAAATAAATACCATTTATAAAAACCAACCCACTTTTGGTATTTTGCATCAGACTATTTGGCAGACTAACACACCAGTTAAATCAGTTTTCCATATTTCCGGTATTCTATAGCTTCACTAATCAAGACTTTTTGGAGCTGATGGGAAGAGAGACACACAGGTCAATGGAACAGAATAGAGACCCAGGGATAGACCCACCCAAATATTCCCAACTTATTCTTGACAAGGGTGCAAGAGCAATTCAGTGGAGGAAAAAAGCATTGTCAACAAGCGATGTTGGAATAACAACATCAATAGGAGAAAAAACTACAGCTTGTGCCTCACACCCTATACAAATAATTGAAAATGGATCATGGACTTAAATACCAATATAAAACCATAAACTTTTAGAAAACATCATGGGGGCTAGGGGCTTTGGGCTCTAGGTCTAGACAAAGAATTCTTAGACTCAACACAAAAAGAGTGGGCCATAAAAGGAAAACTTGATAAAGATGACTTTATCAAAATAAAAAAATATTTGCTCTGCAAATGACCCTCAAGAAGATGAAAGACAAGCTTTAGACTGGGAGAAAACATTTGCAAACTACATATCCAGCAAAGGACTACTATGTAGAATAATATATAAAGAATTCTCAAAATTTAACAGTGAATAATCAAAGAGTACAATTAGAAAATGGGCAAAAGACACAGACATTTCGTTGAAGAGACTATACAGATGGTAAATAAGCATATTAAAAGATATGCAACATCATTAGTCATTAGGGAAATAGCAATAAAAACCACAATGATCTATCACTACATACCTATCAGAATGGTTGAAATAAAAAAATGGTGACAATACCAAATACTGGAAACCATACAGAGCTATTGGATTGCTCATATCTTGCTGGTGGGAATGTAAAATATACAGCCACTCTGGAAAAGTTTGGCAGTTTCTTTAAAAGCTAAACATATGCCTACCAAATGGACCTAGCCACTGCACTCCTGGCATTTATTCCTAAGAAATGAAGTTATGTCCATGCAAAAAACTTGCATGTGAGTGTTCATAGTGACTTTATTCATAATAGCCCTAAACTGGAAACAACCCAGACGTGCTTCAGTGGTTAAACAACCTGTGACACAACAATACCATGGAATACTCCTCAGCAATAAAAAGGAATGAACCACTGAACTCAATAAACTAGATGAAGCTTTGGAGAATTCTTCTGAGTAAAAAGAGGCCATATCCAAAGATGACAAATTTTATGGTTCCATTACATTGTTGCAATGACAAAAGTATAGAAATGGAGAACAGATCAATGGTTGCCCAGTTTTAAGGAAGGGATGAGGAAGGGAAGGAAGTAAGTATAGTTATGAGAGGGCAGCATGGTGATGGTATTGTGGTGATGGAAATATCTTGTATCTTGACTGCATCAATGTCAATTAACTGGTTGTGATATTGTTACCATTGGGAAAAATTTGATAAAGGGACATGTGATGTCTTATTTTTTTTTCTTTTTAATTAGGAAAAGCCCATTAAATCCTGTAATTCACATCTAAATATACACCATGACTTGTACTGTATTTTTTCAAAGAGCAATTGTAGGTTATAGAAAAATGTTATTGATAAAAGTTTCCATCAAGGCAAAAGAGATCTCCATACTAATTAATAATTTTTTAAAAAAGATTTATTTATTTATTTCTTCCCAGCCCCCTTATTGTCTGCTCTCTGTGTCCATTCCCTATGCATTCTTCTGTGTCTGCTTATCTTCTCTTTAGGTGACACTGGGAACCAGTCCTGGGACCTTCCAGAGTGGGAGAGAGGTGCTCAATCTCTTGTGCCGCCTCAGTTCCCTGGTCTGCTATGTCTCTCTTTTTTTTTTTTTAAATCAGTAATTATAATTTTATATGGTATATTCATAACATACATAGATATATTGAGAATGGCATACAGAAAAGGGGAAGACATGGAGGTACATTGGAGAAAATTTTCTTTTTCTTTTTTTTTTTCCAAATTCTACTCAATTTATTCATTTTTTAAAAAGATATTACATTAAAAAAATATGAGGTCCCCATTCGCCCCCACCGCCCCCACCCCACCACTCTATCCCCAATAACACTCTCCCCCATCATCATGTCACATCCATTGCATCTGGTGAGTACATCTCTGGGTATCGCTGTACCCCATGTCCCGTGTTTCACACCATAGCCCACATTTTCCCATGTTCCATCCAGTGGGCCATGGGAGGACATACAACATCCGGCAATTGTCCCTGGGGCACCACTCAGGACAACTCCAAGTCCCGAGAATGCCTCCACATCTCTTCTCTTCCTCCCCTTCCCCGCACCCAGCAGCCACCATGGCCACTTTTTCCATACCAATGCCACATTTTCTCAATTATTAGCCACAATAGTTCAAGAATAGAATATCATTAAGCCCACTCTGATCCTTAGTGTATTTCTCCTTCCTGTGGACCTTGGCTTGGTTGTGTGCTCTGTCTCTTATTGTCTCTCCTCTGTGTCTCTCTTTGTTGCATCATCTTGCTGTGCCAGCTCTCTGCTCCAGCCAACACTCTGTGTGGGCTAGCTCTGCACTCAGGCCAGCTCACCCCACAAGCAAGCTTGCCTTCACCAGGAGGCCCGGGGAACTGATCCCTGGACCTCCCATATGGTAGATGGGAGCCCATTCGCTTGAGCCACATCCACTTCCTGGTACCAATTAATAATTAACTCTCCATTATTTTCCCTACTTGGACCTGGTAACCTGTATTCTAGTTTCCGATTTTATGAATTTACATATTCTACTTATTTTGTATAAGTGAGATCATACATTATTTATTCTTCTGTGTCTAGCTTATTTCACTCAACACGATGTCTTCAAAGTTCATCCATGTTGTCACATGCATCAGAGCTTTGTTTCTTTTTATGGCCAAATAGTATTCCATTGTATGCATATACTGCATTTTATTTATCTCTTCAGCTGTCGGTGGACCCTTAGGTGACTTCCACCTTTCGGCAATTGTGTATAATGCTGCTATGAACATTGGTGTGCAAATATCTGTTTGAATCTCTGCTTTCAATTCTTCTGGGTATATACTTAGAAGTGGATATACCAGATCATATGAAAACTGTTTTCCATAGTGGTGGCACCATTTTATATTCTCATCAATAATGTTTATGTGTTTCTATTCCATCATATCCTCTCCAACACTTGCTGTTTGCAATTTTTTTTTTAGCAGTAGTCATTCTACTGTGAGATGGCCTTTCGTTGTGCTTTCGATTTGTATTTCCCTAATAGCATTGAGCATCTTTTCAAGTGTTTATTGGCCATTTGTATATCTTCTTGGTAAAATATGTGTTCAAGTGTTTTTCTATTTTTAAATTGGGTTATTTTCTCTTTTTGTTGATGGTGTGAAGAACTTCTTTATATATTCTGTATACCAAGCCCTTATCAGGTATATGGTTTCCAAATTATTTCATCCCACCCTGTTGGTTGTATTTTCATTTTCTTTATAATATCTTCTGATATACAAAATTTAAAAATTTTGATGAGTCCTATGCATCTATTTTTTAAAATTTATTTTATTTTTTATTTTAAGCAGTTTTATTGAGATATATTCACCTACCATATGATCTATCCAAAGTGTATAATCAATGACTTTTAGTGTAATCACAATGTAATGTATTCATCACTTCAAAGGAGTATAGAACAATTTCATTACTCCAAAAAGAAAAACCCCACACCCCTTAGCAGTCACCTCTCAATTCCTCTATCTTTCCCTAGCCTTATATAACCACCTATCTAATTTCATCTCTATAAATTGATTTATCTTTACATTTTAAAATCAGGAAGTCTGAGGCTTCCAACTTTTTGTCTTTTTAAAGTTGCGTTGGCAATTCAAGGTGCAGTCCTAATGATGCACTTAGTCACTATGATAACAGTTTTCACAGGATTCTCTTTGACTGTCTCTTTCCTTCTCTCTCTGTTAAGCTGTACGCCGCCTTTGGTATTACACGCGGCCCTCAGGTATCACTAATCGACTGCTGATTGCTGTATTGGTTCTGACAAGGCCATGGGGCATAAATTGCTCAGCAGGCTGGCCCAATTAAGCTTGGACAGGGATAGTTTTGGAGGACAGTTCAAGGTTTGCTCTGACTCAGGGGTGGTGGAGCAAGGGGCTACTAGATATCTCTTTCTCTTGTTATTCTGGTTCGTTAGCTGACCTATTGCTTAGTTTGTTACTTTTATATAATAATAAGAGCTGTTTTTGTCAAGAGCACCCTTGGGCCCAAATGTCCCCACAACCCGTGTCAAATAAAGTCAGCTACTTTGGGGAGAGTTTTGGAGCTCCCTTTTCTTAGACCACTTCTCTTCCTAGACAGAGCATCTGGGTCACAATTCTTTGCTAAACCGCACAGTAGTCTCTGGTCCTCCCCGTGTGCAAACTCTGCTCTATGAGCAAAGCAGGGCGAGAAAGATTAGGGCCCTGGTTTTCTCATCTGCCGTAATCTCTACCCTATGGGGGGTGCTAGGTAGAGGAAATGAGCCCCCATCCTCTTGGCCAGTCACCAGGAGTTTTGCCTCTTCGACTTGGAGTTGGAGGTGATGAGAAATGTTGGCTGGTGAGATGCAGAAACCCTTGACTGGGAACTGAAGAAGAAAGAGCCGTCTTCTTGATCACACCAGCTTCGAGTGGAGTTGCCATCAGGCTGAGCTGCAAGGGGGAGGGAGGAAAGATGTATGGCTCTAATACCTTGAACTCTCACTGTTCTTACTGAGTTTTAGTAAATTCTCTTGAATATTTATTCTTTCACTGCACGCCCTTAGGACAGTTCCCAGACTTTAAATGGCTGTTCTTTTTTAAAAATAGATTTTTCCAGCTTTGTCTGCGGAGCTCCTCATGCTACCATCCTGAAAGCAGCACTCTGGATTTATCTTTTGCTCATTTTTAAAAAATTCTGTCTTCATCTTGCTTTTTTATTTCTTTTAAAATTTTATTGAAGTATATCATTCATACCTGAACATACATAAACAATAAGTGTACAGTAAAAGCTGTGAACTTACAAAAAAAAACCCATGTATAATATCATATTGGGGTCCCATAAATCACCCCACCAACCTACACCTTGTTGCTCACTTTTAAATTTGGTTTGTGTTTTCTTATAATTGAATTTTGAGAGTTCTTTACGGTAGTAGATAATAGTCCTTTATCAGATACATGATTTGCAAATATTTTCTCCCAATCCGTGGCTTGCTTTTTTTATTCTCTTAACCATGTCCTTCAAAGAGCAAGTATTTTTCATTTTGGTGACATCAAAATGCCAAAATACACAAAAGTGCATTGATCTTTTCTTTTATGCATCATGTTTTTGGTGTAATATCTTTGAAAATTTTGCTAACCTGAGGTGACAAACATTTCCTCCAGGTTTTATAATTTTAGATTTTACCTTTAAGTACATTGCAATGGAAAGTATAAGGGTCTCCCTCCCCAAAGACATGTCCTCAGATTGTGTAAATGTGACTTTATTTGGAAACGGGGGGAGGCCTTTGTAGATGTAATTAAGGATATCCAGATGCGATGATCTTGGATTATCTGGGTGGGCCTAAAATCTTAAGGGTCCTTGAAAGAGATGCACAGAGGGGAGTAGATGGAACTCAAGGGGTTGAGCCCCTGCTTCCCATGTATGAGGTCCTGGGTTCAATCCCCAGTACCTCCTTAATAAAGAGAGAGAGACACACACAGATGAAAGAGACAGAAGAAGAGAAGGCCACATGAAGATGGAGGCAGAGATTGGAGGTACGAAGCCACAAACCAAGGAATGCCAGGGGCCACCAGAAGCTGGGGAGGCAGGGAAGGGTTCTCCCCTGGAGGTTTTGGATGGGGTGCTTCCCTGTTGACTCCTTAATTTCCAACTTTTGACCTCCAGAATCATGAGAGAACAAGTTTCGCTTGTTTTAAGTCACCAAGCTTTTGGTAATTTGTTACAGCTGCCCTAGAAAATGAATGCATATATGATTTATTTTGAGCTAATTTTTTGTATATGGTGGAAGGTATGGATTGAAGTTTTCTTTTTTTTAACTCTTTTCTTTTTTTTTTTTTTTTTAAAGATTTATTTATTTATTTAATTTCCCCCCTCCCCTGGTTGTCTGTTCTTGGTGTCTATTTGCTGCGTCTTGTTTCTTTGTCCGCTTCTGTTGTCGTCAGCGGCACGGGAAGTGTGGGCGGCGCCATTCCTGGGCAGGCTGCTCTTTCTTTTCACGCTGGGCGGCTTTCCTCACGGGCGCACTCCTTTGCGCGTGGGGCTCCCGCACGCGGGGGACATCCTTGCGTGGCACAGCACTCCTTGTGCGCATCAGCACTGCGCATGGCCAGCTCCACACGGGTCAAGGAGGCCGGGGGTTTGAACCACGGACCTCCCATATGGTAGACGGACGCCCTAACCACTGGGCCAAAGTCCGTTTCCCAACTCTTTTCTTTCCTTTCCTTTTCTCATGTGAATTTCCAAGTGCTCCAGACCATTGTTCAAAAGATCTTAGGAGGTAAGCATTTATTTTCTAACCATTAAGTATGGTACTCGTGTCGGTTTTCAACAGATAGCTTTTTTCAAGTTAAGGATGTTCTATGATGATTTGGGTTTGCTGCGGTTTTAAAAAAAAATCAGTAGGGAAACGGACTTTTGCCCAGTGGTTAGGGCGTCCGTCTACCACATGGGAGGCCCATGGTTCAAACCCCGGGCCTCCTTGACCCGTGTGGAGCTGGCCATGCGCAGTGCTGATGCGCACAAGGAGTGCTCTGCCACGCAAGGGTGTCCCCCGCGTGGGGGAACCCCACGCGCAAGGAGTGCGCCCGTAAGGAAAGCCGCCCAGCGTGAAAGAAAGTGCAGCCTGCCCAGGAATGGCGCCGCCCACACTTCCCGTGCCGCTGACGACAACAGAAGCGGACAAAGAAACAAGACGCAGCAAATAGACACCAAGAACAGACAACCAGGGGAGGGGGGGGAAATTAAATAAATAAATAAATCTTAAAAAAAAAAAAAAAAAACTTAAAAAAAAAAATCAGTAGTGGATGTTGGAATTGTCAAATGCTTTTTCTGCATCTATCAAGATCATTGTATCCTTTTTTTGTTTTTAGTTTGTTAATACAGTGGCGTTTTCCATGTTCAACCAATCTTGCATTCTTGAGAAGAACCCCACTTGATTATGATGTGTTCTCATGTATAGATTCTTTTGGATTCATTTGATAAAATGCTTAAATTTTTATATCTATATTTATGAGGGATATTGATATGTAATTTTCTTTTCTTGAAATAATTTTATCTTGTGTTGGTATCATAGCAATTTTGGTCTCATAGTATAAGTTGGGAAATATTCCTTCCTCTTCAATTTTCTGGAAGATTTTTGTATAGAATTGGTATGATTTTTTCATTACATGTTTGGTAGACTGCACCAGTGAAACCATCTGGTCGTGGAGTCTTCTCTGGAGAAGACCATTAACAAGAAATTCAATTTATTTAATAGATATACAACTTTACTAGAGGGTTTAGACCATTTATAGTCAATGTGATCATTTTAATATACTTGGGTTTAAAGATATTATGTTTTCCATTTGTTGTTTTTCCCTGTCTAGTTTTCTGCTTTCTTTTTGATTATTTATGATTCCACTTTATCTCCTTTGTTGGCCTTTTGGCTATAACTCTTTTATTATTTTATTTTATTAATTTTAGTAGTTGCTTTAAAGGTTTATTGTATATATCTATAAGTTATCACAGTCTCCCTTCAAGCTAAATTTATCCCATTTCATATGGAATATAAAGATGTTAGAATAGTATACTTCTATTATTCACCAACCTGGCTTTGTATTATTGTCATGCACTTTACTTCTACATAGTGAGCTTATAAATATCATAAATAACATTATTAGTTTTATTTCAATGGTCAATTATATTTTAAAGTGATTTAAATATTAAGAATAATGTCTTATATATTTCTCCACATTGTGATCTTTTCTGGTGATATTTTAACCTTTGTGTAGAGTATATTTCCACCTGATATAATTTTCCCTCCTCTTGGAAAGAAAGTCACAGGTAGCTTAACATTTCTTGTAGTTCAGATCTGCCTGTGATGCATTCTGCTTTGTGCATCTTAAAAAGTCTTCTTATTGCCTTTGTTTTGGGTAGATATTTTTGCTAAGTAAAGAATTCAAAGTTGACAGTTTTTATTTTCCTTTGTACTTTAAAGATGGTGTTCCACTATCTTCTCAGTTGTATTGTTTCTTGTGAGAAATCTACCTTCATCCTTATTTTTGTTCCTCTGAATGTGGTACATCTTTTTTATCTGGCTGTTTTAACATTTTTTCTTTATCACTGGAATTGAGATTTCATTATGATACTGGTTGCTTTTTAATAGTTTTCTACCAGCTTTTTATTCATTCTTCACAGAAGTGACTACCCATTCTGTCAAAGAGTGACCTCCAGAAGTGTCACCAGATTCACATCTGCACAGAAAACTGCCGGAATACTTCATTGTAGGCTTAGGAAAATACTCTGTGGGTGTTTAAGAATATTCATAATAAATAAATGACACATAATTAGAGAAATTATACACATAAATGACTCTCAGATATAAGAATATTCAAAATTGACTTCTTAATATTTGAATATTATTTCTGTTTGGATTTGCCGTTGTCGTTGTGTGCTTCTAAGGAGAATAAAAAATGGCCACAATATTTTGAATCTCCTGTCCATAAGAGGTTGAGTCTGTTGCCTACCTCTTGAATGTTGGTGAAATTTATGACTTTCTTTAACCAACAGAGTATGGGTGAAGTGATGTCCTAGTTATGGAATATTGGCCTTTAAGAGACCTTGAAGCTTCCGCTTCCTCTCTCTTGGAAGGTCTCTCTAAATATTGCCATGTAGCAAAGCCAGTCTAGCCTACAGAAGCTACAGGAAGAAAAACTGAGGGGGCCCCAGATGACAGGCAGCACCAATCATCAGTCACATTGGACCTTCCGACCTAGCCAACCTTCCAGCTACATGCAGTTACACAAATGAGCCCAGGTGAACTAAACAGAAGAACCACCCAACAGCCCACAGAACTGTGAACAAACAATGCATCATTTTTGTTTTAAGCCACTGAGTTTTGGAATGATTTGTCATGAAACAATAGATAACTGATACATGAGGAAGAAAATGCTGACTGGTATGACTGTCTTGTGCTATTTGTGTGTGTTTTTCCTTGAAATGAAAGATACAAATCATCATTGTTTCTTAAAAGAATGCCAGAACTCCATGAAATGCAATATTGCTTGAAACTGTTGTTGTGGTTTGAAGCTTTTGTGGACCACAGTAAATCATGTCCCTAGGTTTAATCCATTCCTGTGCATGTAGACCTGTTTTAGGTGGGAACTTTTGGTTAAATTACTTTAGTTAAGGGACTTTGATTAGATTGTGTGACCCAGGATGGATCTTAATCCTCTTATTGGAATCCTTCATAAATGGAGGAATAAAGGCTGCAGATACAGAAAAAAAAAAGTTTCAGAGACAGAGAGGGACCCAGAAACTGAGAGAGAAGTCCCCAGGAATCAGAAGCTGGAATCAATGGGTCACAGAGGCTGAGAGGAACCCACTTTAGCCAGAAGCTGAAAGCCATGAGCCCTGGAGGAGAGGGGAGAGACCAGAGGATGCCGCCATGTGCCTGATCCCCCACAGCTGCCGCTCAGGGAGAAAACTCTCCTGCAGATGCCTTGATTGGACATCTTCACAGCTTCAGAGCTTATTAATCATTCCCCATTGTAAAAGTCAATCCATTTCTGATATATTGCTTGTGCAGCTTTTATCATATAGAATGGTTGTCTGTAATTCTTCAGTATGATTTAGTCGTCAGAACAAGTATACTGAGCACCATGGAAAGTACTCCATAGGTGAGAACAATTGCCAGGAACCCAGCTGTCACCTACTCCATCCTTTGTGTGATGTGTGGATCCCCATGACATGTTCCCTGATACACAGTTGTTCAACCTTGGGAGGCTGCCATCTTCATTGTCCAACATTTCCAACTGACAGAAACATTCCATCTTATGTAAAACCAGGGCTTGTTCACATGCTATGTCCACCTACTAGATCTAGTTCTTTCCAGAACCACCAAAACCTAGGCTCCTTTCTCTTCTGGAATACACTCCAGTTACATGACAGAGATCTGTAGCATTGCTGTGGCTGAATTGGGAAGGACTGATGCAATTTATGGTTTCTCCCAGGAATCGAACATGACCAGCTGTGGTCTTAGCCTGTTTTAGCTCCACCACCCCCTCCTCTAGCTTCTTCTTTGACCCCTGACCTCTCTCCTGGCATTAATGACCAAAACCAGAGAAGTACTGGCAGAATGCTTCTATGTAGGGCAGAAGGCTTGAAAGGGAGGGAGGAGGGAGGAAAACAGGAAGATAACATCTGCTTCTATGTGCTCTGCTCCAGGCAATATTGAGGGTCTGGTTTTAACATAATTTCTCTCTTATAATCCACATAACACCTCTGTGTGGTAGACATAACTGTTTCTATATTACAGGTGAACTCACTGACAATCAGAGAAGTGAAATAACTCACTCAGTGTCATCCAACTAGTTAAGTCACCGAGTCAGTCCTCGAGGCAACACGTGTCTACTGCCAGGTCTTTGCCATTTCTATTGCCTCCTGCTATTCACTGGAAGTGGCTGTGAGAATGAAAGAGGTTTTTTTTTTTTGTTTGTTTGTTTTTTATTTCTCTCCCCTTCCCCCCCACCCCGGTTGTCTGTTCTCTGTGTCCATTTGCTGCGTCTTCTTTGTCCCGCTTCTGTTGTTGTCAGCGGCACGGGAATCTGTGTTTCTTTTTGTTGCGTCATCTTGTTGTGTCAGCTCTCCATGTGTGCGGTGCCATTCCCGGGCAGGCTGCACTTTCTTTTGCACTGGGCGGCTCTCTTTACGGGGCACACTCCTTGTGCGTGGAGCTCCCCTATGCCGGGGACACCCGTGCGCGGCACGGCACGGCACTCCTTGCGTGCATCAGCACTGTGCGTGGGTCAGCTCCACACGGGTCAAGGAGGTCCGGGTTTTGAACCACGGACCTCCCATGTGGTAGGCGGACGCCCTAACCACTGGGCCAAGTCCATCGCCCAAGAGTTTTTTTGTTGTTGTTTTTTTTTAATTATGATGATAAAGCCCTACTCCATTCTCAGGGACTCAGAAATGATCCTGGCTGCCTCTTATTAGAAAAGTTTACAGACGTTTGGATTCATTAAGTCCATGTAAAGACACCAGATCCTCCAGCCATGAGCAAGAGGGCACCAGGTGAGAGGCAAGGAGAGCACTGCTTGCCAAGGAACATTTATGTTGATATTCATTTTGACTTACTTATAGTAAGTGATGAGATAAGGAGAAGTTAAGACCTCAGATCACTTACAGCAATTAGTTTACTCTGTCATTCAATACCTGTTCATCAATGCCCTAACACACAAGCAAAGCCCACAGCACAGCTGCTGGGAAATCAGTTCTTGTTTGGTAATAGTCTCTACTCTACAGACAAGCCACACAGGCAGTGAGTAAGGAGCGGTGGAGAAACCCCAGACAGGGCAAACAACATAACGATGGAGGTAAGTCAATGCTTATGATTGGAGTCCGGGTCTCTTGTGATCTGTTGCTTCATTTATGGGGTGTGTTCAGAAGCATGACTGGAGGATAATCTGAGCCAATGCTGAATGATCATTGACTCCAAATAATCTGTTAATTCATTATAATTAAGGCCAAGTGTATTTCTCAATCTTTTCTCAGGTTCCTTCATAATGTAAATAAATATGGTCCCCATGATGCAATTTTCTAGGCAGTACTGAGGAAAGTCAGTTGTTCCCAATCCATATTTATCGGCAACCCCACACCAGAGGACAGGGGGCTGTTAGGTGTGGGTAGAATTGGTGAATACTACCCAATGACAAGTCAGGCATTCAGATAATTAGTGGACAATAGGGCACAGACAGAGAAATCTTTCAGTAATCATGAGGAGGTCCCTTCCAACAATTCTTAGTCTGTGACTCCAGGGAGCTCTTCCTCTGAGACCCTCATCTTGCCATCACTGCAAATCCCAACTTGACTAATTGGCAAAACTGTGCTCATTTTCACACCCCCAACAGATGGGGAAGCTGACATGTATGTTTCCCGCCAAAAGAATTCCGTGGAGGGCCTGAGTTTCTTATATAAGTGCTACAAAAGTGTGCTGCATTTTAATAACATGTTGATACAGGAAAAAATTTCTTCTTAGGTTAGCTGCCTCTTATACACTGAGGACACTAAGATTCATTAACTTTCGTCTACTATGCACCCAATCTTCTGCTAGTCCTTTACAGACTATACTTCAGCCCTGCAAGGTGGTTGTTCTCATCCCATTTTAAAGATGAGGACGGCAAGGCTCAGAGACAGAAACTGATCTCAGCTGGGTCTCAGGACCATTAAGTGGCATTTAACCTTGGACGAGGAGTCGTCTAAAGAAATGGGTTTGGATGACACAGAGGCTTGAGTTGGAGGTTTCTGTCACTTCCTTACTATGTGACCTTGGACAAGTCAGTAAACTTCTTTGTGCTTCCTTTTCCTTTCAGAAAAATAGGAATAAAAATAATAGGAGTTTTTAGAGATTAAATGGGAAAATGTCTGTAGCATAGTGGATGCAAAATAAGTGTTAATTATCATATGTACATTTAAATATATTTTTCTATAACTTCACTACAGTAATATTCAAAAAAATTGTTTTTGTTGTAAAAATTCTTTAGTACGTCGTATTTAGGTCAAGTATAATTACAAAAAGAGAATCATTTAAAATATGAGTCAAAATTTGTAATGCCAGGTAGTAGAGCATGTGAAAAGTATGAAGAAAACATGGAACGTTTTCAGATTTGCAGATTTTATAAATGTATCTTGCTCTTTCTAATTAATAGCATAACATAATTTTATGAGGAAAATGAAGTGTTGTATTAGGATGTACAGTAAACAATGTTATAACATTATAACCTTTTTCTTTTTTAGATTTCTCTCCCCTTCCCCCCGTCCCAGTTGTCTGCTTTCTGTCCATTCGCTGTGTGTTCTTCTCTGCTTATATTCTTGTCAGTGGCACCGGGAGACTGTGTCTCTTTTTGTTGTGTCATCTTGCTGCATCAGCTTTCCATGTGTGCGGCACCACTCCTGGGTGGGCTGCGCTTTTTCTTTTTGCACAGGGTGGCTCTCCTTATGGGGCACACTTCTTGCGTGTGGGGCTCCCCTACACGGGGGACACCCCTGCGTGGCACGGCACTCCTTGCGTGCATCAGCACTGCACATGGGCCAGCTCACCACATGGGTCAAGGAGGCCCTGAGTTTGAACCCTGGACCTCCCATGTGGTAGGCAGACACTCTATCAGTTGAACCAAATCCACTTCCCTTTAAGTTAATTTTTATTTAAAACAGTTTTTTCTAACTCTGTAATCCAAAATGTTATGACAATGTTTCTATATTAACTTGTTACTATACATCTTGAGTAAACATTTGTTCCATGTGTACTCTGAGGTAGATATGAACCTGCATGTGAAATGAAGTCCTGAATCAATCTCCAGTCCCTTTTTAATTTTAATTATTATTATTTCTTTATTAGAGAAGTTGTGGGTTTACAGAGATTTCACACATAATATGCAAGATTCTCATAAACCCCCCACCTCCAACACCTTACATTGGTGTGGAATATTAGTTACGATTGGTGATAGCATATTTTTATAATTGTTCTATGAATTAAAGTCCAGGGTTTAATTTAGGGTTCACTGTTTGTGTACTGTAGTTTTATAGATTTTTAAAAATTTAATTCTTTTACCATATATATAATCTAACATTTCCCCTTTAAATCATATTCAAATATATGTTTTCTTAACGTTGTTCTCTAACAATAACAAATGGTTCTAGGGAAATTGGACCACCATTTGTAAAAAACAGAAGGGCCCCCATCTCAAACCATATATAAAAACAAATGAAAAAATGGGTCGAAAACCTAATATAAGAGCTAGAACTATCAAACTCCTAGGAGAAAATATAGGGAATCATCTCAAGGGTCTTGGGTTAGGCAATAATTTCTTACTTTACACCCAAAGCACAAGCAAAAAAAGAAAAAAAAAAAGATAAATGGATGTCATTGATTGTAAAACTTTTATGCTTCAAAGGACTTTATCATGAAAGCAAAATGACAACCTATACAATGGGAGAAAATATTTGGAAACCACATATCTGATAAGGGTTACATAAAGAAATCCTTCAACTTAACAACAAAAAGTCAAACAACCCATTTAAAAAATGGGCAAAAGACTTGAATAGACATCTCTTCAAAGAAGATATACAAATAGCCAGAAAGCACATGAAAAGATGCTCAACATCATTAGCCATCAGGAGAATACAAATCAAAACCATGATGATATAATCATTTCACACCCATTAGAAAATCTCCTTTTAAAAAAAATGAACATTGTTGGAGAGGCTGTGGAAAAATAGGAAAACACTCATTCATTGCTGGTGGCAATGTAAAATGGCACCAGTCCTTTTTAAAGCATTAAAAATTTCTCACTAAAATAAAAACAACATATGGCATGCATAAACCTAAAGAAAATGTGACTAATATAAGTAATTCCTTGACAATATAAAACTGAATGTTAATTGTTTAAACTCTCCAATCAAAAGACAATGATTGGCAGAATGAATAAGGAAATACGATCCATCTATATGCTGTCTACAAGAAACCCACCTTAGACCCAGAGTTTCAAGGAGGTTGAAAGTGAGTGGAATGAAAGTGAAGGAGGCTAGCAATAGAAGAAATTGCAACATTGATGTGTGGGCAGTGGCCAATGGAGGATCTGGGGATAGGGGAGGGAAAAACAAGTATAATACAGGGGCATTTTTGGGACCTGGGAATTGTCCTGAATGACATTGCAATGACAGATATAGGCCATTTTATATCTTCCCATAACATGCAGAATTGTGTGGGAGAGAGTGTAAACTGTGTTGTGAACTATGGTCCATCCTCAGCAGCAATGCCCCAGGATGTATTTATCAATTGCAATGAATCTGTTACATAATGAAGGATGTTGTTTATGTGGGAGGGTGTGGGAGGTGTGGGGAGTGGGGCATAGGGGAACCCTTATATTTTTGGTGTAACATTTATATAATCTAAGTAACTTTTTAAAAATGAAAAAAAATCATTTAAAAAAGTGAATTGTTGGAAAACAATTTTACAGGCAAACAATAACCAGAAAAGGGCAGGAGTAGCTATCAGACAAAGTAGACTTTAAAACAAATCATTTGTATGAGTCAGAGAAGGACACTAGGTATTAATAAAAGAGATAATCTATCAAGAAGAAAGAACAATCATAGACATTTATGCACCTAACCAGGGCACCTCAAAATACATGAAGCAAACATTGGAAAAAGTAAGTAGAGAAACAGATGCCTCTACAATTATAGTGGGAGACTTTAATATACCATTATCATCATTGGAAAGAATATCTTGACAGATAATCAATAAAGAAACAAAGACCTTGAATTATACATTAGAGGATCTGGGCCTAATAGACATATACAAATATTACTCCCAAATATAATGGAATATACACTCTTCTTAAGTGCATAGATCATTCTCCAGGATATACCACATGCTAGGTCACAGAACAACTCTCAATGAATTTAGAAAGATTGAAATTATACAAAATAACTTCTCTGACCACAATGGAATGAAACTGGAAGTCAGTAAGAGGCAGACAAGCGAATTAGGCACAAAGATATAGAAGTTAAACAGCACACTCTTAGACAATCAGTGGGTCAAGGAGGAAATTGCAAAAGAAATCAGTAACTACCTTGGAAAGAATGAAAATGACAGCACAATGTATCAAAACGTATGGGATGCAGCAAAAGCTATACTGAGAGGGAAATTCATAGCCATAAATGCCTATATTTAAAAAAGAAGAAAGAGCTAAAATCAAAGACATAACTGCACACCTGGAGAAACTAGAAAAAGAACAACAAACTAACCCCAAAGGGGGTAGAAAGAAGGAAATAACAAAGATTAGAGCAGAACGAAAAGAAATTGAAAATAAGAAAGCACTAGAAAAAAATAAAACCAAAAGTAGTTCTTTGAGTAGATTAATAAAATTGACAAACTTTTAGCTAGACTAACAAAGAAAAAAAGAAAGATGATGCAAATACATTAAATAAGGAACAAGGAAGGGGATATCACCACTGACCCCATTGAAATAAAGAGTATCATAAGAGAATACTTTGAAAAATTGTATGCCAACAAGATGGATAACTTAGAGGAAATGGACAAATTCCTAGAAACACACAAGCAGCTTCTACATTGATGAAAGAAGAAATTGATGAACTCAACAGACTAATCACAAGTAACATTGTAGAATTAGTCATCAAACACCTCCCAACTAAGAAGAGCCCAGGACCAGATGGATTCATAGGTGAATTCTACCAAACATTCTAGAAAAAACTAACACTAATCCTGCTTAAACTCTTCCAAAAAACAGAAGAAGAGGAAACATTTCCTAACTCATTCTGAGATGCCAACATCACCCTAATGCCAAAGCCAAAGATACCACAGAAAGAAAAACTATAGACCAGTCTCTCTAATGAAACTAGATGCTAAAATTTTCAACAAAATACTTGCTAATCTTATTCAACAACACACCAAACAAATAATACACCATGACCAAATGGGTTTCATCCCTGGTATTCAAGGAAGCTTCAACATAAGAAAATAAATCAATGTAATACACCACATAAATAGATCAAAAGAAAAAAAACACGTGATTATCTCTGTAGATGCAGAAAAAACATTTGACAAAATACAGCATCCTTTTCTGGTAAAAACACTTCAAAAGATAGGAATAGAAGGAAACGTCCTCAATATGATAAAGGGTATATATGAAAAACCCACAGCTAACATCAAATTCAATGGTGAAATCCTAAAAGCTTTCCTTCTAAGATCTGGAACAAGACAAGGATGCCCACTGTCACTGGTCTTATTTAATATTGTGTTGGAATTACTTGCTTGGGCACTTAGGCAATAAAAAGATATAAAATCATCCAAATTGGAAAGGGAGAGGTAAAAATTTCACTCTTTGCAGATGACATGATCCTATACCTCAAACATCCTGAGAAATCTACAATAAAGCTTGTACAGCTTATGAATGAGTTCAGTAAAGTGGCAGGATATAAGATTAATGTGCAAAATCAGTAGCATTTCTGCACACCAATGATGAGCAATCTGAGGAGGAAATCAAGAAAAAAAATCCCATTTATAATAGCAACTAAAAGAATCAAATACCTAGGAATAAATTTAACTAAAGATGTAAACTACTAGTACATGGAAAACTATTCAACACTGTTACAGGAAATCGAGGAAGATCTAAATAAATGGAGGAATATTTCCTGTTCATGGATAGGAAGATTAAACATTGTTAAGATGTCTGTCCTACCCAAACTGGTTTACAGATTTAACACAATCCCAATAAAAATTACCATGGCATTTTAAAACTGAATTAGAAAAGCCAACTATGAAATTTATCTGGAAGGGCAAGAGGCCCCAAATAGCTGAAGACATATTGAAAAAGAAAAATGAAATTGAAGGAATCACACTATCTGACTTTAAAACATACTACAAAACTTCAGTGGCCAAAAATACAGTCAACTGATATTTGAGAAAGCCACCAAGTCCATTCAAAAGGAAGAGAATGGCCTCCTTAATAAATGGTGCTTGGAGAATTGGATATCCATATCCAAAAGAATGAGAAAGGAACACCATCTCACATCTTATGCAAAAATTAGCTCAAGATGGATCAAAGATCTAAATATAAGCGCCAAGACCATAAAGATCTTGGAAGATAATGTAGGGAAGCATCTATAGGTTCTTGTATTAGGAAACGGTTTCATGAACTTTACACTCAAAGCACAAGCAATGAAAGAAAAAGTAGATAAATGGGGCCTCCTCAAAATTAAAAATTTATGCACCTCAAAGGAGTTTGTCAAAAAAGTGAAAAAGCAACCTACTCAATGGCAGAAAATATTTGGTAACCATATATCTGATAGGGGCCTAATATTCAGCATATATAAAGAAATTCTTCACCTCAAAAATAAAAAGACAAACAACGCTTTAAAAGATGGGCAAATGATTTGAATAAACACTTCTCCAAAGAAGAAATACAAATGGCTAAAAAGCATATGAAAAGATGCTCAACATCACTAGCTATTAGGGAAATGCAAATCAGTACTCACCAATGTAGAATACTAAAATACAGCTAAGGAACAAAAGAAGATTTCCTTTAAATAACAGTTTGTTAACTTTAGACTTTTTCTGATAATGTACATGCATCCATTGCTGGCAGTGGAGGGTTTGCCGTGAAAATGCAACTTAAGACGTTCATGGAGAATGCTAAGTTATAACGTCTTTTTGGAAGAAATTAAAGTATGGAATGCATGATATTGGAAGAGCTGCTATTAAGATAAGTGATACATTTAGTACAATTCCCATTGCAGTCTGTCGGTTGATTGTATTTATCCCTCAGTTCAAGTTTTGTCTTTTAGAGAAATACTGAACAACCAATATTTCATTTTTGTGTGTGTGTGACAGCCTTCTGAGCGTTTGAACCTGTTTATTGTATCTTTGGGTTAAAATACACCCTTTTCATTTATTCTGTGTTTGTTCAGTCAACACTTAATTGAATTCTTCAACTCTTTCATCTGAGGAAGTCTGTTAGAATTTCATTGTCCTAGTCTTTTTTTTTGTGGACAAATTCTAATTTGTCATCTCTCTGAAAACATGAATTTTTCAATTAAATAGAAATGACCTATATAGCCATAATTTTTAAAAAGTTTCTCAGTAAAGCAACATACTGAACAAAGCAATAATGGTAATAACAACATCACTGAGAGAAATTATAATAAACCCATTTTCCCAGACATTACTGAATACGTTCCCTCCACTAGGGGCAGAACAGTTTTCTTGCTGTTTAGAAAATTCAGGAAGACCTTTTTATCCTTTCACCTTTTAATTTTAAGAAAAACCACTTGGGAAAGTCTTCCAGGTTGGCGACTAAAATGCTGCTTCTCCATAAATGCATTGATAACACTAGCAAAATCTGTCTAAATCAAATTTTTTCAGAACTCTTCTAACAAACCAAAAGCTTTCAACAAAATTAGGTATATCAAGAAAAACAGATCAGAATGATGAGCTTTATGGTGCTTTACCTTTCCCTAATCCCATTTCCCTCTCTCCACTTCCATAGTAGCCTTGGAAACTAACTATGCAACTACAGTAGCTGTGAAAGCCCACAGCTTGGCAACCCCTGGCAAGGGAAGGAGGTAAATAGATCTCCCCCAAAACCCTGTTTCTAGAGAATTGTCCCTATTTACCTGTCTGGCAGCTTAATAAAAACTTCATTTTCAGGGCTTGTCTTTTTTTTTTTTTTTTGTCTTTATTTATTTTTTTAATATTACATTAAAAAAAATATGAGGTCCCCATATACCCCCCACCCCCCTCACCCCACTCCTCTCCCCATAACAACAATCTCCTCCATCATCATGAGACATTCATTGCATTTGGTGAATACATCTCTGAGCACCGCTGCACCTCATGGTCAATGGTCCACACCATAGCCCATACTCTCCACAGTCCACCCAGTGGGCCATGGGAGGACATACAATGTCCAGTAACTGTCCCTGCAGCACCAACCAGGACAACTCCAAGTCCCCAAAATGCCCCCACATCTCATCTTTTCCTCCCACTCCCTATCCCCAGCAGCTACCATGGCCACTTTCTCCACTCCAGTGCCACATTTTCTTCAATTACTAATCACGATAGCTCATGAATAGAATATCAGTAAGTCCACTCTCATCCATACTCTATTCCTCCATCCTGTGGGCCTTGGAATGGTTGTGTTCAGGGCTTATCTTTGTTCGACCTGACTCAGAGCTAGCTATATACAGGGCACGGCCATCTGTTGAAATGGAATGACCTTATCCCCAGGCATTTGTGGAAAACAATCAGTAGCAAGTATTTAGCAACGCAGCTACCTGAGGCTGAGTTACAATTAGGGGTTCATAAGAAGCTTGCAAAGGAAAGCAGAGGAAGGAGAGGTTGACAGTGGGCTTTGAAAAGCTCTCAGCTCTTCCTGGGAACCTGTAAGGCTGCATGTATGCACAAGACTGTACATATGACCAGGAACACTTGAAGAGGTCTTCAGCTTTTACCTCAGGCTGATATTGAGGCTCTCCTCAAGAAGTGAAGTCTAAGGCAGAGTTGTAAATTGACTGTTCGGGCATGGAACACATACCCCAACACACAGAAAGAACCATCTGGAAAAGTTAGGAGATTTCCAGGTTCCAGGCATTTAAAGAAATCTCTGTGTAATCACTGGCTCACCACTAAGCTCTCCAAGCAGAAACTTCAGTGGTCCCAAAGGACAAAGAATACATATTTTACATAATTAGTCCAGGAAAGTCACCACACAAAGAAACAACAATATCAATCAGCAATAATGACAAACTCTGGGGGAATTGATTTCCAGAGTCGAATATTATATTTTTTAAAGGTCCACTTTTCAGCAAAAAAAATGATGAGCTATTCAAAGAAATAGGAAAATATGACCCAAGCACTGGGAAGAAAGAGCAGTAAATAAAAACTGCCCATGAGGAAGCATAGACATTGGACTTACTAGACAGTGGATTTGTCGGCTATTATAAATATGCTCAAAGAACTAAAAAAACCATGTCTAAAGAATTAAAGTATGATAATAGTGTCTTGCCAAAGAGAGAATATTGGAAAAAAGATGTAAAAAGTACTAAATCAAAATTCTGGAGTGGAAATGTGCAACAACTGAAATAGAAATCAATGCCCAAATGACTATCAATTGATGAATGGTTATACAAAATATTTATGCAATTGAATATTTTTCAACAATGTATGGAATGAAATTTTGATACATGCTACAATGTGGATGAACCTTGAATCCATTATGCTAAGTGAAAGAAGCCAGATAAAAGGCTACATTTTGTCTGATTCCAGTTATATGAAAAGTCCAGAATAGGCAAATATAGGAAGAAAATAAAGTAGTGATTGCCAGAGACAGGGAGGGGGAAATGAAGAGTGACTACTAATGGGTAAGGGTTTCTTTTGTGGGTAATGAAAATGTTCTAAAATCAGATAGTGGTATTGATTCCACAACTCTGTGAAAACCACTGAATTTTACACTTTTAAATGGTGACATTTATACTACATGAATTATATTTCAATAAAATTGGTATTTAAAAAAATAATGAAAACAACAATCAATTATGGATTTGTCTAGACTAGGATTTCTCTATCTCAGTACTATTGGCATTATGGGCCAGATAATCCTTGTTATAGGGACTTTTCTTTGTATTGTGGGATGTTTAGCAGCATCAATGCTAAACAGCATCAATGCTGAACATCCCACAAAGCAACCTACTAATGCTAATAGAAGTTTTTCAGTTGTGGCAACCAAAAATATCTCCAGACATTGCCAAATGTCACCTGGGTGAGATAAAATTTGTCCTCAGTTGTGAACCACTGGTCTATATTGATCTTTTCTTTTGCCTAGGTTATTCGTTGATATCATGAATTTCTCATTCACTCATTCATTCATTCAATCAATCATTCAACATACCCATATCAAGCTCTTATTATATATCAAGGGTTTGTGGTCTCAATCCAAGAAAAAATAAATAAGAAGATTCTACTCTCAGTGAATCTAAAATCTAGTTTTGAGGGGCAGATATGTCAGGCATACAAAGAAATACTAGCAATAGGTGGTATGGTAGAGAAGTACCATGAGGACTTTCTTCAAGTTTTCAAAATCAAGCACACTCTTATGTCTTTATTCCAATTTCATATGGGTTAGAACCAATGTCCTGATTCACTTATACCAGTGAGTAAATTCACTTTGCAGAGGAGGCAACTATCATCTCTCTGAGGGGGCATGGCTGCTGGAGGACTGATTTGAACTTCCCTTGGTCTCCCCTCATCAACTAATCTCTTATTTTGTTTATTGTTGTTGTTGTTGTTTTCCTACAAAGTGGTGGTTCTATGTTTAATTCTTTGGAGCCAGAAAATTCTAATTAAACTGGTAATGAAACCAGGAAGCACTGGTTAAGAGGAGAAATGAAGATGGAATTCTTGGTTCCAGAGGTTCCCTCTCTTAGGGAGAATGCTGTCTTGGTTTGAGTCTTTTGTGGACCCCAGAAAATTATTTTCTTAAGCTAACTCATTATTTTGTATGTAAACCTATTGTATGTGAGACATTTTGGTTGGATTCAGTCAAGGGAACTTTTTATTAGATCACTTTTGATTAGAACACTTCAGGTAAGGACCTTTGATTAGACTGCAGGACCCCGCATGAGTCCTAATGCTTTTAACAGAGTCTTATATAAACTGAGGACAGAAAGCAGAGACACAGAGAAGGAGATGCCATTTTACCCTGTTATGTGAGAGAGGACTCTAAGATCACTGCAGAGAGAAACCCTAAGAGGCTGAGAAAGCCTCTGGAAACTGGAATAAAAGAAGCCTAGAGGAGAAGGGAGAGGTGAACCACATGCCTGATTGGCCACAGCTGAACCCAGGGAGAAAGTGAGCCTGGAGGAGGGGGCAGAAACCAGCCGCCATTTTGCCTCGCCTTGCGGCAGGAATCCAGAATCTGCCAGCAGCTGACCTTTGGTGAGACAGCATCTCTGATGATGACTTGACTTGGTCATTTTCATAGCCTTGGAACGATAAGCTCTTACCCTAATAAATCATATTATAAAAGTCAACGCATTTTTGGCATTTTGGATGGGCAGCATTTAGCAAACTGAGACAAATGCTTTCCTTTCCCCCTTATTTTCCCAGCTTCACCTCAAACCCAGCTCTAGGAGGCACAAAAGACTACAAACCCACAAACCACAAGCCTAACACAAAACCACAAAGGCAACCCAGCAGACTCCACAGGTATCATTTTAAAGAGCTGTAGGGAATAATTATTTGAAAGACCCAGAGAGTTAATTAGTAAGTTTCCTTCCTTATAACGTTTTGTCTTTGAAGACTACATTATTACTTGATAGTAGGATGAAATATAGGATATTTGGGTTTCTAGGTTATGGTGAACAGTTTAATCATGGGCACAAGACTTCCTTAGCCAGAGCTCTTGAGACTTTCACACAGTTTTGTTTGTCAAAGCAAAACTCCTTATTAATATTCAGATACAATTAGAACTTCTTGGATATTTGACCTCCCAAAAATCCAGGTGCCAGTTACATTCTTGATTGGAGTTCTTTCTTCAACAATCCAATACAGACCCCAAAAGATTTTTATTTCCATAATTCTGAACTTTTTAAAAAAGTTTGGATTAGAATCCAATTTCCTTCTTGACCAAGTTATTATTTCTTAAGGCTGTTTATCCAGAGTACTGAGAATAACAGTGCATGTAACCCTGTCGAATGTTTATGATATGGGGATTTCAGCACAGGTGTGTGTGTGCAAGGGTCAACATTAATTAATTCCAAACTGATTAAGGAAACAACAATAACAGAGGTGTTAGAATCAGATCTTTCCATTCACAGCAAAGCCCTAAGCTTGTCACTAGACACATAGTTCCTGAGATCAAAGAAATCTGATCAGAGAGGAAGGGCCTAATATGTAACTTTTTATATGACTTCAAATTGCTGATTCCAGGTCAGGGGAGAGAATTATCACAATCAGCCTGGGGCTTCCTGTTGGGCCAGAAAACAAGAAAGCTGGGACAAAAAGCAACCTGTGAAAAGGACAAAGGGACCATCGAAGATATTCCCATTGGTTTAAAATGGGATCATTTAAGATGTCACAAAGAATAATAACTGCAGTGGATTGAAATGCAATGAATATTTTTAAAAATCTATAAATTCATAACGATTTAACAAAAAAAACTCTCGTGAACTAATGATTGTAGGCAGCAATCATCAAAATGCTAAGTTCATTAGGTAAAATGTTGATGAGAAATTTTATATTGAAGGAGTCAGGCTGATAACATTGGAAGCCATCAATCAATTTTGGTATCACAAAAAATGGAACGATCAGACTCTATTTGTCACACATTGTAATGCGCATGTGATAGGACACAGGACACAGACTAAAAAAAATGAACCTGAATATAATTAAGCCTCTAAATCTAACTATCAGTTAACAGGAAGTGTTGGAGATAAAGTAACAAGTTGAACCACAATATAGAAGAGGAAACAGCCAAATCCAGAGTGCAGTATATTGTTCCAGTGGCCCAATTTCTCCAACGGATCAGTGGCATGAAAAGAAAAGCAGGGAGAAGGGACTGTTAAAGAGTAAGTGAAGTTTCAGAGACATAAACCCAAATACAAGGAATCGATCTTGTTTGGATCATGATTAAAATAAACAAACTGTTAAAATAATCTTGGAGAAAATTTTATTGGTTGTTAGGTAATATTAAAGCATTATTTTTAATTTTGCTAGATGTGATCATAGCATTGTGGCTATGTTTTAAAAATAGGTCTAATCAATGACAGAATTCAACATGAAGTGGCATGTTGTCTGCTGTTTGCTTTAAAAAACTTTTAAAAAATTGAATGCAGATGAAAGGAACAGTCTAGGGACATAAATGTCAGTTGAAAGAAAGCTAGAGAATAATCTAGGGACTATATAAAATAATGAACTTGGTAGTGGATGAGGATTGTGGCTAATGGTACAAATGTAAGAATGTTCTTCTATGAACGAGAACAAATGTATGTCACTGTTACAAGGTGTTAATATGGGAAAACTACAATTAATGTAACATGGATTATAGTTAACAATAATATTGTGATATTCTTGCATCAGTGGCAAAGAAGGTAAGGTACTGTATCAGTACTAAGGTCCAATAATAGGGGGGTATGGGATTTAAAGAATGGATACAGATGGAATAAACAAGAGCAATGGAATTAAAACTACAAAATTGTAGCTGCAGCTACGTAGGATCCTATGAGTAAACCATGTTGAGCCTCTTGATTTTTGTTTTCAGGGGCACCCTTGGCTAGCTTTCTATGAATTTCCTTACATTATTACTTTTAAAAAACCTTCCTAGTCCAGCCACATCAATTCTTTACAGCCTCTTCTGCTACCCACGCCATCCACTGGAATTCTTCTCTGTGTTTTTTTTCTTAGGAGGTGCCTGGGATTGAACCCAGGATCTCGTATATGGGAAGCAGGTGCTCAACCACTGAGCCAATCTGCTCCCCAAGGGATTCTCCTCTTTCAAAGCTGACTGGTGGGGAGGACTTCACCTCCCCGGTTCCTTCCTTCCACACAGTGCTTTCTGCTTGAAGGCTTTTAAGCTCTATCATCATGTTCCAAAAAATAGAGCTCTCAAAAGAGGTGCTACTCAGGGCCCACTGGATGGAATGGAGGAGAGTATGGGCCATGATGTGGACCATTGTCTATGAGGTGCAGAGGTGCCCAAAGATGTACTTACCAAATCCAATGGATGTGTCATGATGATGGGAACGAGTGTTGTTGGGGGGGGAGAGGGGGGGGTGGGGGGGTGGGGTTGAATGGGACCTCACATATATATTTTTATGTAATATTATTACAAAGTCAATAAAAAATAAAATAAAAAAAAAAAGTAAAAAAAAAAAAAAAAGAGGTGCTACAGAACCTTTATGGTAGTTACTCTCAGATCTGTTTCATGTATGTTGAGAGGCATGGTTGACAGCATCTTTTCTGATGGCCTCACAGAAGTCTTCTGGACCATAATTCTCACTCTTCCATTCCTAGCCATGGAGTCATCGACCCACCCCACCCCTTTCTTACCCCGCTCCTTCCTTTTGTCACTTTTCTCCAGGTAGAGAACGAAAGGACATAGACTAAGGGATAAACCAGTAGGATGACCAAGTGGTTCTAGACTGATATGGAATGTCTGAGGACCTGTACCATGCTCTAGCAGTGGTCCGCCAGCCCCATTCAGGCCTTCTCCACCCTGCCATCCCTCATTCTTTCTCATCAGTCACCCTCCCCTCCCAGACCTTGGAAATTCCCTCCTTCTTCCATTGTATCCAAACCAGCCCTGATGCTAAGGTTGAATTTTGTTTTCAGGAAAGACCTTTTCCTAATGCAGTATGGAGTGAGGACTGACGTATATACTCCACACTCACTGGAAGTCTCTCATCTTGTAGAATTAGGTCTTGAGTCATGAAGCCATAGTATTTTTCAGGAGAGATGGCTTATCTAATTAGGGAGTGTTGAGTGAAACCACAAATAGCTCGAGGCTGAGAAAAATAAAAACCAGAGGCTCTGTTGTCATTTTTGGAAGAAGCCAAAATATTTTGGTTTCAACAGTGGGATCTTAAACATAGTCATCCATATTTTGCCTGAGCCCATTTGTCCAATTCGATTTCACAATGGTAGAATTTTGAAACCATAAAAATTTTATGCTACAGCACATTTACCCTTGAGGCATTTCCCAAATTCTATTCACATTTTCAAAGTTTCTATGTGTCCTTTCCACTTGGTTGTTTTGTGATCTTCTTGCTAATCTTGCAATCTTGGGCTCATTGTATCAGAATTCTCCAATATGAAAAGAATCTATAAATTCATAGATCTAATATGATGACTTTATTGCAAAATTAGTGAAAACTAAAAAAAGTGCTGTTTTCCTGTGATGTCACAAGTTCCTTGAAAGGGTGATCATGATTTGGTCAATACTGCACCTGACCCAGAGGCATAAGGTAAGAGCCCAGTAGATGTTTATTGACTGACTGACTGATGAAATAAAAAACCTGAAGTCCAAGGAAATTAAGTCAATATTATAATGAGGGACTTCTGATTTTCAGCCCCATACTCTTTCGACCATGAGAAGAGTGCTCTTCTTCTCATCTACGCTTCTGTATGAAAACAGAATCTGAACTGGCCAAGCATGGGAAAATGGAAAAGACTTTGGCAATAAAGGTCTTTCAGAAACTGTACTTAAACAAGTGAAAATGCATGTATACAATGATATTTTCCAGGACTCTTAAGCTATGACAATGAGGCTGAAGCTGCAGGTTGTTCCTCTATAGTTACAGAAACACTTAATATTTGGTTGAGTCATAAGGGGTGGCCTTATGACTAAATTTGGCCAAGCAGACCTATTGGAAAATGTCATGTGGCAGCTTCTGAGAACTTTTCTTAAAAGACAACTTGTGGGAGCGGAGGTAGCTCAAGTGGTTGAGTGCCTGCTTCCCATTAATGAGGTCCCTGGTTCAATCCCTGATACCGCCTAAAAAAAAAAAAAAGACAATTTGTGCTCCCCTTTTCCTCCTTTCTTTTCTGTCCCTTCTTCCTTTAGCTGCCTGCAGCATACTGAGCGTACTGAGGCTCTGGTACTCAACAAGGACCATGAAATTGGAGACTACAGTTAGCCTCCAATCAGGAGGGTCGATGGATGAACTAGAAGGAGCCAGTTTCCCGGAGGGTTCCGGGCCTGGAGCCGTCCCATAGTTCACAGACTGCGTGCCTTCAGGCTTTTCCATGTCAAGGTAACAGAAGCCTGTGTTTTTAAACCGTGTGACTTTGGATCCCTACTACCTGCAACTGAACGTAATCTTGAGTGGTTAGAAAATTCTAAATAACTCCACTTTCATTTATCAAGTAAATAACAATTTAACAGCCCACTTAGGAAAAAAAAAAGTTCAAATCAGGTATCAATATAATTTATTGTAAATTTTGGTGAAAGCAAATCCCACTGGTTTTTAAAGTTATGTAAGTGATTCACAGATCCACAAATTAGGGACATAAAAGTCTGTGGCCGTCTTTGGCCTCCAAAGGAATCGGTGGGGAGGGGGTAGTTGGGATGTGGAGCAATGAGTAGTTCAGCAGGGGAATGAGCTGTACTAGAAAAGAATCCCAGTTAGCTGTAACTTGCCGTCTTACTTTAAATTGGTCAGTTCCTCTCTCATTTCATCCATAAACAGAAGGGAATGAACTAGATTTCTAGGAATCCTTTAAACTTCATAATTTAAGGATTTTGGAATTCGTTAGAAGTCTGTCCAAGGTCTTTCATGTCATGCAAGAAGAGCCCCAAAATATGCTTCCATTGCTGTAGATACATCATCATATCATATATTCAACATTGATTTTCCTCTTTCTCGCAAAACTTTCACTTTAAAATAAGCTGAGCCAAGCTGGTTTGCATGAGATTTATCGTTATTGGATCAATAGCTACCTGTGTTCATTTTATTTCCTTGGATTACCACGCCAGTTATCCAAGAGAAAAAAAATATAAAACTTATTATTGATATGATTATTTCCTCCAAAAATTATCCGTTTTCCTAAGAAAGCCAAGTTCAAGTAGAAGACTGGGAAAAGGCCCTTGGACTTCTGGCTGAAATGAGAGATGATTGGCAAGAGATAAAAATGCTTTGTTTATATTTAAGATTTCCTCAGTATCAAGTCTCAGAGTTTAGGTTTCTTTGATCCATGAATAAAAAGATCAGGCAGCCCAAGGTCATTGTTTTCACAGGATTGTAAGTAAATTAGGGACCAACTAGCCATATTCATTTACCCAGAGCAAGAAAGAAAGGAACAAAGTGTGGAGAAACTACTGTAAAACAGAGAATTATTATTATCTTTTCCTCTTTTCTTTATATTAAGTTTTAGAAAGTGAAAATAATTCCTCAATTTTTAAAGAAAGGGATTGATTTGCGCAAAAGACTAAAATAAGCTAGCTAGTCATTTGTTGGGGGAAAGAGTAACCTTTCACTACTACTCCATGCAAAGAAACCGGCCCTGGTCAGGAAGGAGAATTCTATTTGGAGTTATAAGGATACATTGGAGGAAGCAGTCACACAGAATGATGGCATAAGATAATATGTTTTGGGGTGTGGGAGTCTGGTCTCATCAGAAACTGCATGAAAGCAGAATTGTCCTCTCCTCAATGTTAGTTCTCTGAGTTTGTAATAAGGCAATCGGCAATCACATTTGCCTGGGTGATTAATTAGAGAAAAACAGTTCCATCTATGTAAGGGGAGGAGTCAGGTGGTACTTCTTATTCTGGAAAATTCTCTACCATTTTCCCTTCAAATATTGTCTGCTCCCTTTTCTCAACTGCAATCTTTTTTCAGTCTCTCACTGAAATATTTTCATAAATAGTATAGAACTTTTAATTCTACCCTGTTTCTTTTAACTTTTTGTCTATATTTTCCATCTTTCTACTTCTCTGTATTGAATTCTGTTATTTTCTTAAATCCATTTTCAATTCACTAGTTGTCTTCTGTGTTTCGTTTACAGTTTAACTTGTCTATTGCATTTTAGTTTAGTGACTGAATTTCTATTTGGTGCTTTTCCAATCTCCTTTTTTACATAATTCCCCATTCTTCCCTTACATATTCAGATACTTCCTTTATATCTAATGTTCAAAATAAAATTATTTAAAAATATTTTCCAAATTCTGTTATTTCTATGTTCCTGGGAGTGAATTATCCCTTTTTTTGTGTGTATGCTGACTCTCCCTCATGGTGTCTGTTTCATCTCCTGCTCCTTTGTGCCCATCTTCAGAAGGCCTGATCTTCCACGGGTGCCTACGGGCCCTGGGCTGTAGCAACGTCCTGATGAGGCAGTTTTATAACATCTTCTTCCAAGACCCTTGTGATTTCTTTGGTGTCAGTCAAGTATATTAAACAAATTCTTGGCTGGTAGGTTTCCACACGGCCCAGTGTGAATTTGGATTTTACCCCCATGTACAGTGCAGGCTTGGATTCCCACTCTTTCCAGGATGACTTTTCCCAACCCCGGGCCAGGACAAGATGGTTGTTTTTTGTCTCTTTTTTTCAGTAGTGTTCTCAGGCCAATGGGTGGAGTTTTTATAAGCCCATGTTTGCAGACAAAAAAGCCCTTACCCTAAACCTCAGCTTTAATTTGGTAGCTAACTTTCAGCTGCTTCTCACATAAAGGGCTTGAAGCGATGGCTTATGTTCTTTCCTGGGCATTAAATTACAGCCCTCAGGGGCTTACTGCACCCCAAGGGCTCAACTCATGCTGAACCCAAAAGCTACCTCTGCAATTTTGAGTTTCGCATCTGGTGATAACCCTTTCTCGCCTTTGAGCTTGGCTCCATTGAACAATGATTTCATCTAGTCCTTCTGCAAGGAGGAGTGGAGGGGTCTGCTCAGCCTGCATAATGTCCAGGGTCAATTAATATTTATGATGTGCCTATTATATGTCCAATGTTGCTAGGCCCTGAAGACACAGAAATACAGAGTCCAAAGAGGCAGGCAGACAAATGAACCATCATTCATAATCAAATACAAGAAATCAGCTGTGATGGTTTGAAACTGTATGAACCTCAGAAAAATATGTTCTTAAAGTTTATCCATTCCTGTGGGTATAAACCTATTGTAAGTAGGATCTTTTTTTTTTTTTTGTCTTCATCTTTTTAATGTTACATTAAAAAAATGAGATCCCCATACACCCTTCACCCCCCTCACCCCACTCCTCCCCTCATAACAACAACCTCCTCCATCATCATGAGACATTCATTGCATTTGGTGAATACATCTCTGAGCACCGCTGCACCTCATGGTCAATGGTCCACACCATCGCCCACACTCTCCCACAGTCCACCCAGTGGGCCATGGGAGGACATACAATGTCTTGTAACTGTCCCTGCAGCACCAACCAGGACAACTCCAACCCCCGAAAATGCCCCACATTACATCTCTTCCTCCCACTCCCTACCCCCAGCAGCCACCATGGCCACTTTCTCCACACCAATGCCTCATTTTCTTCAATTACTAATTGCAATAGCTCATGAATAGAATATCAGTAAGTTCACTCTAACCCATACTCTATTCCTCCATCTGTGGACCTTGGAATGGTTCTGTCCACTCCACATCTATATCAAGAGGGGGCTTAGATTCCACTTGGATGCTGGATGCAATTCTCCTGCTTTCAGTGGTAGGCACTCTTGGCTCCCTGGTGTGGTGGTTGACCTTCTTCACCTGTGTTAGCGGAGTGGGGTAAGTCCAATAAACCAGAGTGTAGGTGTTGCAAGTCTATTGAGGCTCAGGGCCTGGCTATCACATGGTCAGTCCAGAGATTCAGGTCCCCTGGGTATACACTAAACCCCAGCACCAACTGTAAGTAGGATCTTTTGGTGAGTAGATCTTAACTTAAGATATGACCGACCTCTTTCAGGGTGGGTCTTAATCCTCTTACTGGCATCCTTTATAAAAGAATTAAATTCAGACAGAGAGAAAAAGCCAAAGAAGCAAGAAGCTGGAAGCAATGAAACCTGGAGGAGAAGGGAGAGACCAGTAGACAATGCCATGTGCCTTTTCCAATCTCCTCCATGTGGCAGAGGAGCCAAGGATCCACTGGCAGCTGGTCTTCGGGAAGAAAGCATTGCCTTGATGATGCCTTGATTTGGACATTTTTTCTCAGCCTCAAAACTGTTGGTTTCTAAGTTAATAAATTCCCATTGTTAAAAGCCAATCCTTTTATAATGTCTGTGTGAGCAGGTCAGCAAACTAGAAGAGCAGTGCTAGCAGCATGAGAGTTCCATGGAAGCCTAGTTAAGGGTTTGGGGGTTCAAAGCGGGACATCTGACTCAGGCTTCGAAGAGGCAGTGGCAGATCAGCGAAGAAAACGTTCTTTCTTCTAATCAAAGCCTCTATTGGAAAAGACGAATGTGAAAGGGCATCTTGCGAGGAAGACATTTTTAGCTTTATTTTCTTTCTAAAATCTGAGCATAGCCCCAGCAACCACAGTCATACATGGATAACTTGCCTCCCCTTGTTCCCACCATCTACAACTTTCACAAGCTTTGTGCTTTCTTTCACTACCAAAGATATTATTTGAGAAATCATTTATCAAGCCAACAATATTCAAATAATTATTATGGTAGCTTCCCAAAGGATTAATTTACCACTGGGGTACAGATTATACCTTGGAAGACTTTTGAACCATTGCCAACCTGCCATTGTAAATATTTATTGGGATGCCATTCCCAATGACTTAGGAAACTTATTCTGTTTGATTTTTTTTAACATTAAGAGCAATACTTATCATCCACATTATTTTTGGTAAGGTATGAAAATTATCATTTATAATTGAGGATAACTTGGGACAATCGAAAACCAAAGAATCTGGAATAGAAGAGATATGTCAAATTATCGACAGAACTACAGGATGTTTGAGAGGGATGTTACCTTATTGAAAATATAGTTCAATCTAGTTGAAATCAGGCTTTCTCATCCTCAGAAATAATTCCTTGCTGTGACGGCAGTCCTCTGCTTGGTAGGCAGTTTATCAGCATCTCTGGCTTCTCTGCCCTAGATCCCATCCCCGCCCCAGTCTTGGCAAATGTTGCCAGACAGGCCCAATGTCCCCAGATCAGAACTCCTGATCCAAATCCTTTAATTTAGAGATAAGACACTGAGGCTTGGAGAGGGTGTGTGGTGTGCCTTAAATGAAACAGCTGTGAGAAGCAAATCCTGAATTAGCAACCCCTGCCTTAGGTCTTCCTTTCTAGACTCTTCCCCAAAATCTAGACACAATAATGGCTAATGTTAGCCAACCTCCAAACCTTATTTGTGTCAGAACCCTGGGCTTAGACCCTCAAAATAACATCGCTTCTATCAAGAGGCTCAAGCTTGGCAGACTTGTACTGTTTGAGTTAGTCCCGATTTACTTTAAGAACCAAGATTTTTATGAAATCTCAATGCTACTCACTGAGTAGATGTAAGTAACCAAAACATTCCTTCCAAGCTCACATTTTCTTTATTTTATTTTTAAAGAAGCTTTAGATTTCATCCGTGATACATTGAAAATATAGGGGAATTCCCATATACCCTACTCCCTCCCCATACCACACTTTTCCCCATTAACAGCATCCTTCATTGGTGTGGTACATTTGTTACAACTGATGAACACATACTGTAGCATTGCCGCTAACCATGCTTAACAGTTTATACTGTAGTTTATACTTTGCACTGCACATTTTTATAGGTTTTGATGTATAATGGCTTGAATCCATCATTGCAATGTCATTCAGAACAGTTCCAGTGTCCCACAGATGCCCCATGTCACACCTATTTATTTTTAAGGAAGTGTCTGTTTCTCTTTCCATCTCCTTTATTTGTAAAACAACAAACAAACAAAGTGAAAATCCCTCACTCGTGTCTCAGACAATTTTTGTGCATTGATGTGATTTTCTGTTGCACTGGAGTTTGGCTTGTCAAACAGTAACCAAATCTGCACCCAGCTTTTGTTCATTTGATAATTGGGTATCAAACATGCAAAGTTAAAGTTCACTTCATGAAAATATCAGGCTAATTATTCGGGTTCCTTTCATCCAGTCAGCATATCCAGAGGCCAGGGAAAACAAACAAACAGAAAAATCACATTTTTGAAACCCCGTGGTTCTGTCATTCACTCTTTTTTTTTTTTTTTGGTTTTTTCATTTGTTTGCTTGTTGTTTTTTTTTTTTTTTTTGACTTTGTAATAATATTACATCAAAAATATATATGTGAGGTCCCATTCAACCCCGCTCCCCCACCCCCCCTCTCCCCCCCCAACAACACTCATTCCCATCATCATGACACATCCATTGGATTTGGTAAGTACATCTTTGGGCACCTCTGCACCTCATAGTCAATGGTCCACATCATGGCCCATACTCTCCTCCATTCCATCCAGTGGGCCCTGTGAGGGTTTACAATGTCCGGTGATTGCCTCTGAAGCACCATCCAGGGCAGCTCCATGTCCCAAAGACACCTCCACCTCTCATCTCTTCCTGCCTTTCCCCATACCCATCGTCCACCATGTCCACTTTTCTCAATCAAATACCACCTCTTCTATGTGGACATTGGATTGGTTGTGTCCATTGCACCTCTATGTCAATAGGAGGCTCAAATTCCACATGGATGCTGGATGCAATCCTCCCATTTTCAGTTGTAATCACTCTAGGCTCCATGGTGTGGTGATTGTCCTTCTTCAACTCCAACTTAGCTGAGTGTGGTAAGTCCAATAAATCAGATTGTAGGTGCTGGAGTCTGTTGAGGCTCAGGACCTGGCTATCACATTGTCAGTCCAGAGATTCAAATCCCCTAAATGTATCTTAAATCCCAACGTTAACTGCACCTCCAGCACATTAGCATGAAAGTCTTATGAAGGGAGATCCCATCTAAGTCCAGATTCATCACACATAAACACCATTTCCAAAGAGGGGCCATCTGACCTGGTAGTTAACCCCATCGGCCATGGCCATAACTCTCATGGGTCTCTTTAGCCTTCAAAGGAACCAATATCTGGGGGTTGTATCTGCTTTATCTGTCTCTCTGTCTCTGCTCAGTTGTGCATGAGGGCAATCCTTCTGCCAGCCTCCAGACTCTTTTTTAGAAACTCGTAGCCATATAAACTCATTTCTCCTTTCCATTTCCCCCTTACTTTAGGTCAAACAGCATTTTAAAGTCATGGTATTTTATGTAGACATGGATATTCTGCTGATCCGCATTGAACCTTCCGTATAAAGTCCTTTTCCAGTTGCATCATCAGTTGGTATTTGATAGTGGTCCCTCGTTGCCAGGGAGGCTCGTCCCCGGGTGTCATGTCCCACGCTGGAGGGAAGGCATTGCATTTACATGCTGAGTTTGGCTTCGAGACTGGCCACATTTGAGTAACATGAAGGCTGACAGGAGGAAATTCCCAGGCACAATGTTGCTCTAGGCCTTGTTCTTATTTTAGGTTTATCAGCTCACAAGCATAGTCATTAGCATCAGGGGCTCACTGTTGAATCCTCACTCCCTCCAGGTCCCCGCCGCTGTACCTGGGAGACTGTCGCTGCTCCCCTAGGGACCGCGGCAGAGCACCACTGGCCAGGAACCCAGTACCCCCCCTGCTGTGGTTTTTAATTGTTGCCATTCACTCTTAATTCACCATGTCAACCAACAAGTATCTGAGACAGCAGAGGGTGAATAAATCCATCTCCAAGAAGCTTCTCCACAGTGGCTGTTCTTCTGTGACTGTAGCCCCTTCTGACCACACATTTATAAGTTGCTCAGAGCCTGGCTCAGATGATGACACTTCGTGGTGCTGTTGTCATTCACTCTAGAAACTTGTGGCTGGGAAAGAACACCGGAGCCAGCAAGCGGCCCTGACATTCGAGCTCAACTCCAATTTATGTCAGTGTGCCAGTGACGAAATTCACAGCTCTCCCTCCGTGCCTCTGAATGCCAATCTGACTGGGCAGATTCTCGCCTGTGGCAGTGCCAGGGCACAGCAGGTGTTTCTTCTTGCCCTTTGTTGAATGACCTCCAGCTCCTGGAGATAGCTCAGGAATGCCGCTGACGCCAAGCAAAGGCGTAACACCCTCACCCACTTACGCTACGACCAGCAAAAATAAAATCCCAGCTGCCCGTCAGTGGGTGAGAGCAGGCGTGTTTCCATAGCATGAGTGTCTGCGTGGCAGCAGGTGGATGAAGTGTGTGCTGGTTTCACGCAGAACCCAGAAATACCCATGGACAAATGAGGAATGGGGAGGAAACAAAAGCAAGTCGATGGATTAAAGGAAGACTCTATGGTCAGAGCTCTGAAATCCCAAGAATGCTGATACCTTTCCTCTGAATTATTAAATCTTCTGGATTATCATTGAGTCTCGTATTCCCGAAAAAGTCATGGCTCATTAAAGGCAAAGCTGACCTGTTGGTCATTTCTCACGGACAGCATACTGTCTGACATGACAGTATGGTATATGGTACGGCAGTGTCTGTGGTGGTTTGAAGTTGTATGCACCCCAGAAAAGCATCCTGTTAAAGTTAATCCATTCTTGTGGGTATAAACCTATTTTAAGTAGGACCTTTTGATGAGGCTACTTCAGTTAAGGTTTGATCCACCTCATTCAGGATAGGTCTTAGTCCTCTTACTGGGGTCCTTTATAAATGGAATGAATACAGAGAGAGAGAGAAAGCCACAGAAGCAAGAAGCTGAAAGCAACGAAACCCGGAAGAGAAAGGGGAGACCAGCAGATGTCACCATGTGCCTTGCCATGGGGCAAGGGAGTCCAGGATGACAAGGCAGCCCGTCTTTGGAAAGAAAGCATTGCTTTGAAGATGCCTTGATTTGGATGATTTTGTGACCTCAAAACGGTAAGCTAATAAATTCCCTTTGTTTAAGCCAACCCATTTCATGGTATTTGGTTGGCACAGCATAGCAAACTAAAATAACATCTGACTGTGAGTCCAAAGAGCTGTATTTGACCCACAGCTCTGAGATTGGGTAAATAACTCAGGACTGGGACTGGCATTTTTCTCTACCTGCCTAGCTGGATATGGTAATAGTCAAAAGAAAATACATGTAAAAGACTTCAAAAGCTACGCAGCTTCATGGAGATGTATGTTACAGTATTTACTCTACAGCTGATGAACTGTAACATTCCCACTGCTTTTCATATTTGCTTGTGCAAGCTCAGAGCTCCACATTCCTTCCTAAGAATCTGTGGAGCAGTCAGAGTCACTTACGAGGCTTCCAAGAGGTGGCTATCTCAGACAGAGCCATGGATTCCTAAAATTGCCATCAGACTGCCTTATTTTATGGTTGAAAGAACTCAATCCCAGACAGCCCAAGCAATCCATCCTGGGTCACATGACAAATTTTGTTGAAGGAGAGCACTACACCACAGAGTCTTTCCACATTTATGTGCCTCTTGTAGTTTAAAAAAATCAGTAGCTCAGACAGTAGCGTAGAAACATGAAAAATGTTTTATTATAAATAAAAAGTTTATTGTTACTGATATTTTTAAAAGGTGCAAACAATGGTAAAATGTGGCATTTTCCTGGGACTCACTAGCAGGATTCTGTCCTCAATGTCTATGAATGTAATTGAGATGATGATAAGGCAGGGCCCCCACAGTTCCTTTCAGATCAGCCATCTCTTTGATACTCTAGAATTCTACCCTGTTGTCCATGCTGATGATGTGTCTCAGACTTTGAGAGCATTTGATCACATGTCATGGAGGCCACTTAAAGATGTGTGGAGTTGAGCAGCTGGTCTACCCTGCCCCAGCAGAGTTGGCAGCAAGAAGTCTATAAAAGGGATGCAGATGTGGGCCAAGTGATTGGGCTTCCACCTACCATATGGGAGGGCCTGGGTTTGATGCCTGGAGCTCCCTGGTTAAAAAAAAAGCATGTCCACATGGCGAGCCAGTGCCCGCATAAGTGAGTCACACAGCAAGAAGATAATGCAACAAAAGAGAGACGAAGGGGAGAGTCAAGGTGAGGCTCGACAGAAACCAGGTACTGAGGTGGCACAAGGGACAGGGAGCCTTTCTCCACATCAGAGGTCCCCAGGATGGAATCCTGGTAAATCCTAGAGAAGACAAAAAGAGAAATAGATACAGAAGGTCACATAGTGAATGGACATAGACAACAAAAACCAGCAGAGTGGTAAGGGGAGGGGGAGTGTGGGAAAGTCTGTAAAAACTGCCTAAAAGAACTTTTGACAACAAGGTAAGTGTTCTCTATTTGCACTGACCAATATGACCAATAACCAACTATATGGGGTTATTAGCCTTGACATGTGAGTAGTAACTGAAGATGTGCATTTTTAATTTAATTTAAATTAATTTAGGTTTCATTTCCATAGGCACATGTGGTCAGCAGCTACACCCCTCCTCTGGTGCACTCCCAGTGCTCTGGGGGCTGGTTTTGTGAGCCTCCATTAATTTTTAACCACCTGTCGTGAGTGTTGCTGTACTTTCCTGGGGGTTCCTTTGAAGTGTGAAGATTTCAGTTTAAGTGTCTGCTCACCCATTTGGCCTCCAGTTGTTCAATAATCTCCTCCCATCCCTGCCCAATTGACCCTGATCTTGTGAGTGTCAAAGTCATTTCTTGATCTAATATGAAATCCTGGTTCCTGTGATTGGGTTCATGTAGGTCAAGAGAGGAGTAGATGGACAACAAACCACATCCCCTCTCTTACAAGTAATTATTACAACTGTTGGGAGTTTCCTTCTGCATCTCTTTTCCCTCCATCACCTTAATGAGATGCTCTAGGCTCCCTGGTTCTTCACTATAAAGCCCTCCCATCTTCCTCCATGAATGCTCTTACCTCCACAGGTCCTTCTCTCAGCTGCTGAAGTCATGACCCAGAGATGCAATAGATTTTTTTTTCTCTCCAATTGAATGGTTTAACATGGGTGGCAGAAGCCAGATAAGAATGAACACTGAATGATAGGCTACAGAGCGTCTCCAAATATACACCTGCCAAGGACTGTTTTTGCACAAATTGGTTCAATTTCAGAGGCAGCCCAAACCAGACTCTCTCACTTGCCTCTGTTAATTACAAGAAAAGATCTTGATTTCAATTTTTTTCTTAAACTTTTTTTGGTTGCCTCTACTTTGCAAGCAGACAACTAATCAAGTAGCAAGTGCCTGGTTTTTTTGTTTTTTTTTAAGATTTATTTATTTATTTCTCTCCCCCCACCCCTGCTCCCTGCCCCAGTTGTCTGTTCTCTATTTGCTGCGTGCTTTTCTTTGTCCGCTTCTGTTGTTGTCAGCGGCACGGGAATCTGTATTTCTTTTTGTTGCGTCATCTTGTTGTGTCAGCTCTCCGTGTATGTGGTGCCATTCCTGGGCAGGCTGCACTTTCTTTCGTGCTGGGCGGCTCTCCTTCTGGGGCGCACTCCTTGCGTGTGGAGCTCCCCTGCACGGGGACACCCCTATGTGGTAGGGCACTCCTTGCACGCATCAGTGCTGCGCATGGACCAGTTCCACACGGGTCAAGGAGGCCTGGGGTTTGAACCGCGGGCCTCCCATGTGGTAGACGGATGCCCTAACCACTGGGTCAAGTCCGCTTCCCTGTTCTGTTTTTTTTTAAGCTTAAAATATCATCGCTAACATAGATTTAAAAAGAAACCTGAGCTCGGATTTTCAACTTTTTTAAAAGGTGTTCTGAGATAAGCTTGTTAGTTGACACACCTGAACACACAGTTAATAGAAATTCCATTCTTCCACTTGCTCAGGACAAAAACTCTGATGTCAATCTTGACTCCTCTCTCACACACACACAGAGACACACACACTCACAGGCACACACACAATTTCTCACCTCCATCTTCCTAAACATTCAAAATTGGACCATTTCTTTACAGCTTCACTGCCACCATCTTGGTCCAAGGGACCAAGGACCTCTTCTGTGGTCTCCTGCTTCTACCCTTGCCCTCTTTCCAGTCTATTTCTGACCCAGCAAGTAAAGGGATCTCATTCATCCTTAGTGGCTCTCCTTCTCAATCAAGAATAAGACCTGCATGATCAACAACCCCACCCCCACACATACATACTCACCTGCACCCCCATCTTTCTTCCTGTGCTCCCTCCATATTGGCCTTTCCCAGAATCCTTTGCAGGACCTTCGCACTTCTGCTCCCCCTGCCCAACGTTTTAACCACCCCCCTCCCCGGGGAACCTCATAACCATGTCCTCACTTCCTTCAGGGCTTCATTCAGTACTCCTCAGCTAAGCCTCCCAGCTGTTTAATCTTCTCACCCCAGCGCACAGTACACATTCCTTGCTTTATTTTCCTATTTTAGCATTCCACTCTTTAAAGTGTATCTTACCTAGATCTTACTTATTTGCAGCTTTTTAAAATTTTCACTCTCCTCAATCAGAATGTAAGTTCCCTAAGGACAGGGATTTGTGTCTCTTTTGTTCACTGCTGTGTCTTATTTGCCCAAGAGACTGTCTGTCTCTTGGGAGGCATTCAATGAATAACTGAATGACATCATGAGTGAATCTTATCCAGGGAAGTTCAAACTTCTATGTTTTGGGGTAAAAATTGGCTTGCTTTGAAATGACTTCCCCCACTCAACCTTTGGCTCAAAACCACTGCCCTGCTTTTTCTCAGTCCTTCAACTATTGAGGCAGGTTCTCAAACTTAGTATTGTAAACTGTTTATTTAAAAAGCAATACCAGCAACAGTTTTTTAAAAAACGTAATTGACATACAATAAGCTGCACATATGTAAAGTGTACAATTTGATAGTTTTGACATGTATAGTCAACATCATGAATATATCCAATAACCCCCAAACTGTCCTCATGCCCTTTGGTAGTCCCTTCTTTCTGTCCAACCTGCATCCCACCACTCCCCGCTCATCCACTGATTTTATGTCTGTCACTATAGATTAGTTTGCATTTTCTAGGATTTTATATCAAGAAAATAATGCATTATGCACTTTATTTATGGCTTTGCTTACTGGCAAAGATTGTTTTGAGAATCATCTATATTGGTTATGTGTATGAACAGTTCATTCCTTTTCATTGCTGAGTAACATTCCACTGTTTGTTTATCCATCCACCTATTGATGGACATTTGGGTTGTTTAGAGTTTGGGCCTGTTTAATTTCCCAGGCTGCTCCAAGTGAATACATGAAATGGGAAGGCTTAAACAAAGGGGATTTGTCAGCTTTCAGGTTTTTTTTTTTGTTTTTTTTTAAATTTATTTAATTCCCCTCCCTTCCCCCGGTTGTCTGTTTTCTGTGTCTTTTTTGCTGCATCTTGTTTCTTTGGCTGCTTCTGTTGTCGTCAGCGGCACGGGAAGTGTGGGCGGCGCCATTCCTGGGCAGGCTGCTCCCTCCTTCGCGCTGGGCGGCTCTCCCTATGGGCGCACTCCTTGCGCGTGGGGCTCCCCTACGCGGGGGACACCCCTATGTGGCGCGGCACTCCTTGCGCGCATCAGCACTGCGCATGGGCCAGCTCCATACGGGTCAAGGAGGCCCGGGGCTTGAACCGCGGACCTCCCATGTAGTAGACCGACGCCCTAACCACTGGGCCAAAGTCGGTTTCCCAGCTTTCAGTTTTGAGGTTATGAAAATGCCCAGACAAAGGCGTCACCAAGGTGATGCTATCTTCCTGAAGACTTCCTTACAGTGGGCTCACACCCACAGGAATGGATTAGATTTAAGAACACATTTTTTTTCTGGGGGAACACAGCTCTCAAGCACTACAGGGCTATTAATAATAAAACTACCATGGGCATCAGTGCATAAGTGTTTGTATGTAATTTCTTTTGTTTAAATACCTGGGATGGGAATGCCTGGACCATTCTTATGGTTAAGCATGTATTTAACTAAGAGACTCCCGAACTGTCTGTAAAGTGGTTGAATCATTTTACATTCCCACCACGAGTGTATGAGAATTCCAATTCCATTCTTGTATGTATGGAGTGGCGTCTCCTTATGCTTTAAATTTGCATTTCTCTAATCATTTACAGCTTTATGAGGCATAGTTGACATGCAATAAAAGATACACATGATTGAAGTGCACAATTTAATCTCGTACATCTTTTCATTGACTTATTTACCATCCCTATTTCTTCTGTGAAGTGTCTTTTCAACTCGTTTGCCTATTTTTATTGTTTGTTTACTCCACTGTTGAGTTTTGAGAGTTCTTTGTGTATTCTGGGAACAAATATTTTGTCAGATATATCATTTGCAAATATTTTCTCACAGTCCATGGCTTATCTTCTCATTCTAACAATATCTTATAGAGACATGAAATGTTTATTTTGATGAAACCCAGTATAAATTTGTTTTTTTTATGGATTATGATTTTGGCATTATAGCTAAGAAATCTTTGCATAACCCAGGATCACAAAGATTTCCTCTTCTGTGTTCTAGAAGTTTTATGTTTTGATTATACATTGGTCATTAATACATGTATATATTATATGACTATGCATATATTGATCATACATATATCTACAGATTATTTTTAGCTAATTTTTTATTTCTGATATAAGATATGTATCAGTTATTTTTTAGCATATGGATATTCATTTATTCCAGGATCATTTATTGAAACAACTATGCTTTGTCCACTGAAATGTCTTTACTCTTCGGCAAAATAAGTTGTCCGTATTTTTATGGGTCTATTTATAGACTCTTCTGTTTTGTTGATCTATTTACCTATTGTCAAAGCCAATACCACTCTGCCTTGATTTCTGTAGCTTTATAATAAATTTGAAATCAAGTAGTGCTAGCTCTTGAACTTTATTCTTCATTTACAATGTAGCTTTGCCCCTTCTAGGTTCTTTGCATTTCCATATGAATTTTAGAATCAACTTGTAGAATTCTACAGAAAAGTCTGTGAGGATTTTGATAGAGATTGTGTAAATCTATAGATTAGTTTAGGGAAACTTAATATTTTTGGTACATTAAGTCAGCTGATATATGAAAATGAGGTATCTCTTCATTTATTCAGGTCTTATTTAATTTCCCTTATCAATGATTTGTAACTTTTTGGTGTATAGTTCTTGCATATCTCTTTTCATATTTTACTTTAAATATTTCCTACTTTGATGCTACTTTAAATGGTGTTATAGAGCTTCAATTGTTGATTTTTGTTGCTAGTATATAAATATACCATTGATTTTTGCATATTTATCTGGTAACATTGATAAAATAGCTTATTAGTTTTAGTAGCTTTTAAAAAATAGATTCCATCAGATATTCCACATAGAAAATCAAGTTAATTGTGAATGAATGCAGTTTTGCTTTTTCCTTTCCAATCTGGTTGTCTTTTATTTCTTTTTCTTGCCCAGCTGAACTGGATAAAATTTCTAGTTAAATCTTGAATAGAGCTAGTGAGACTGAATAGCCTAGTCTTGTTACTAATTTTAGGAGGAAAATAAGTCTTTCAACACTAATTATAGAACTAATTATAGATTATAATCAATCCTCATGATCAGATTGAGAAAGTTTCCTTTTATTCCTAGTTTGCTAAGAGTTTTTAAAAATTACTATCAAGAATGGATGTTGACTTTTGTTAAATGATTTTCTGCCTCCATTGAGATATACCTTATTGTATTTCAGTGGAAACCCTCTCAAGTGTTTCTCATCTCTTGGGGATAGCTGCCCTTCATTGCCTGATACCTAGTGCCTTGAGAATGGCTGTTTCATATATTTTGTGTTATTTTTATGGCTGTCTGAAGGATGAGGGTAAATCCAGTCTGTATTACTCCATTTTAGTTACAGCCGTTATTTTTTATTTCCTTCCAAGGCGCATGTATCCATGTGGCTAGGATTTTACATTGCGCTCCTACAATTGATATGTTCTGCAAGCAAAAGCGATCCTAGTTTTAATAGTGGAACTGAAGAGCTGATTATTTCATGGTGTTTTGTTTGCTAGGTAACTCACACCTGCCAGGAACTGAAAAGTTAGAAAACCCCTGCCCTCACATTTCTGCCTGTCACTGATGTCCTCTTTTTTACCCCAAAGAGTAACAGCTTCTTCTCAGTCTTTACTCCCATCAAGTTTCTACTTGAAATTTGATTAATTCTTAGAACTCCAGCTTCTTCTCCCCTGAGAACTGTATGAACTGACTTCTCCTAAAGGGACCATAACACATTTCCACTTATAAAATCCAAGCCTAAGGTAATACAACATCAAAAATCATACTTACAATGACAGGGTCCTTAGGCAGGGAAATATTTACTTATTTTATGTAGATGTTCAATCAATAAAAAAATGATACGATTTCCTCAATACAAGGTCATTCTATGTGCCCAGTGACTGGACAAAAAGAGGTCATGAGTTCTGAAACAAGAGCCAAAAACCTACACCCCACAGAAATAGCCTGTTCTCTGACGGAACAAAGAGCACGGCAAAGCTGGTAACTTTTCTGAAGTTGGAATATTTGTGCTAACTATTTTTTTGTCACTTATTTTTGGTGTTTGTTTTAACCTACAAAGGTGCTGAATATTTAGGTAGAGATATATGCATTTTTCTTTTATTTTTTATATTGCTTTTATGTGTTGACACTTTCCTTGCTGAGAACAGATAAAATTTGCCATACCTTATTATTTCAGGGGATTATTTTCTAGAAATCACTATGTAATTCATATGAAATTTGTTATGGTTGTGAGATAAGAAACTCGTGTCATCTTTTCCAAAATGTCAAATGATTTTTCCAGCACCTTATTTTTTAAAACATCCTTCTCCACTGATCTGCAATACCACCTTCATTAGATATTTACCTCTTATGTAAACTAAGATCTGTTTATAGGTTCTCAACTCTGTTCTGTGTATCTTTCTGTCTTATCTTATATCTCTATGATGCTACCTAAATTATTTTAACATTAAAATATGCTTTCATATCTGATGGAGAAAAGATGTAGAAAAAATCTATACTATTCCTATTTACTATTCTTATCTATTCAATCTTCCAGATAAACTTTATAGTTACATTTACAAGTTCAAAAAATTATCAGAATTTTCTGCAGGATTAAACAGAACGTCTCAAGTATTTGGAAGAGCTGTCGTTTTTCACAATACTCTAATCTTTCCATCCAGAAATATTTTACATCTCAATTATGAAATTCAGTTATGTTATTCAGGAAATACACACACATATTCTGTGCATATTTTATAAGATTTTTTTCAAGCTGTTTGTGTGTGTGTGTGTGTGTGATTGATATTGTGGCTGGAGACTTTAGTTTTGTAACTGTTTTCTGTTGGTTCATAGAAAAGATATTGGTGTCCTTATATTTTCCATTTAACTACCTTATCAAGCTCTTAATAGTTTCCTAGTTCTCATTAAATTATGTATGGTGTTATCTTCAATCAGTAAGTCACCTGAAACTCTTAAAATTCTCTTAATTCAGGTTTCTGGTTAATAAAGAAAAGAAATCTTTATGAAATGTTGGGCATAGGGGTAGAAGAAGCACAAACCCAATATCCTTGGTATGTGATATATTTTGCTGTAAAACCCTAGAATTTCTTGGAGCTGAATAAAAACTTACTTATAACAATTCCAGCTCTTCTATTTTAGAGGATGAAACAGAGTCCTTGATCACTTACTCATGTAGCTTCTGTAATATTAGATGTTGGGAGAGAGAAACATAGGTGCCTCATTATAATGAGCTGTCATGATTATTCTAACATGTAGTAATGTCACACTCAACATAGGCTCTGTGATCTCAGAATGACATATTTTTTAAAAATTCGTTGATTTGTATTATTATTATTATGGGGAGGAGGAGTTGTGGCTTTACAGAAAACTCATGGATAAAATGTAGTAAAATTAGTAACACCTTACATTATATAAAATTAGTAATACCTTGCATTAGTATAGTAAATTTGCTACATTTGACAAAAGAACATTTGAATAACTATCTATACTCCATGGTTTAGCTTAGGGTTCACTGTGTTGTGAAGTTCTATAGATATTTTTTAAAGTTTTATTCTAGTAACATATATACAACCAAAGATTTCCCCTTTTAACCACACTCAAATATATAATTAGTGCTGCCAATTACACTCACAGTGTTGTGCTATCATCACCACCATCCATTATCTAAACTTTTCTCTCATCCCAAGTAGAAACTCTGTACATTTTAAGCCTGAACTCCCTATTCCCTATCCCCACCCCATCCTCTGACAAACTACATTCTAGATTTTGATCCTATGAGTTTGCTTATTCTAATTATTTCATATCAGTGAGCTCATACAATATTTGTACTTTTGTGTCTGGCATATATTATGTAACATGGTATCTTCAAGGTTCATGCATGTTGTTGCATGTATTAGAACTTCATTCCTTTTTATGGCTGAATAATATTCCCATTGTTTGTCTACATCACGTGGACACTTGGGTTACTTACATCTTTTGACAATTGTGAACAATGCCACTATGAACATGGGTGTGCAAGTATCTGTTCAAGTCCCTGCTTTCAGTTGTTTTGGGTATGTAACTAGTAGCTGGGTCATATGATAATTCTATATTTGACTTTCTGAGGAACTGCCAAACTGTTTTCCACAGCAGCTGCACTATTTTACATTCCCACCAACAATGAATGAATGTTCCTATTTCTCCACATCCTCTCTAACACTTACAATTTTCTATTTCTCAATAGTAGCCATTCAAGTGGGTGTGAAATGGCATCTCCTTGTGGTTTTGATATGCATTTCCCTAATGGCTAATGATGTTGAGCACCTTTTCATTTGCCTTTTGGCCATTTGTACATCTTCCTTGGATAAATGTCTATTTAAGTCTTTTTCCAATTTTTAAATTGAGTTGTTCGTATTTTTGTTATTGAGTTGAAGAATTTTTTTTTATATTCTTTTTTTTTTTTTTAAAGATTTATTTTTATTTATTTAATTCCCCTCCCCTCCCCCGGTTGTCTGTTTTCTGTGCCTTTTTGCTGCGTCTTGTTTCTTTGTCCGCTTCTGTTGTCGTCAGCGGCACGGGAAGTGTGGGCGGCGCCATTCCTGGGCAGGCTGCTCTCTCCTTCACGCTGGGCGGCTCTCCTTACGGGTGCACTCCTTGCACGTGGGGCTCCCCTACGCGGGGGACACCCCTGTGTAGCACAGCACTCCTTGCGCGCATCAGCACTGCGCTTGGGCCAACTCCACACGGGTCAAGGAGGCCCGGGGCTTGAACCGCGGACCTCCCATGTGGTAGACGGACGCCCTAACCACTGGGCCAAAGTCCGTTTCCCATATATTCTTGATACTAAACCCTTATCAAATATGTGGTTTCCAAATATTTCCTTCCATTGTGTAGGATGTTGTTTTACTTTCATGATAGAGTTCTTTGAGGCACAAAACTTTTAATTTTGATGAGGTCCCATTCATCTATTTTTTTTTATTTTGTTGCTTGTGTTTTGGGTGTAAAGTCTAAGAAACTGTTGCCAAATGCAAGGTCCTGAAGAGGCTAACCTACATTTTCTCCTAGGAGTTTTATAGCTCTGGCTCTTAAATTTAGGCCTTTCATCCATTTTTAGTTCATTTTTGTGTATGGTATGAAGAAAGGACCCTCCTTCTCCTTTTTTTTTTTTGCAAATGGAGACCCAGTTTTCCCGGTTGTCTTCTCTCCCTTGTCAAAAATCAGTTGGCCAATCAGAGGGTTGATTTCTGAACTCTTAATTAGATTCCATTGATCTATATGTCGGTCCTTATGCCAGTATCATACTGTTTGAATTTCTGTGGCTTTATAATAAGTTTTAAGATTTGGAAGTGTGAACTTCATTATTCTTTTTCAATATCGTTATTCAGGACCCCTTACCTTTCCATATAAATTTGATGATTGGCTTTTCCATTTCTGCAAAGAAGGCCGTTAGAATTTTGTGTGGGATTGTGTTAAGTCTGTAAATTGCTTTGGGCAGAATTGACGTCTTCGCTATATTTAATCTTCCAGTTTATGAAAACAGAATGTCCTTCTGTTTATTTAGGTCTTCTTCTGCTTCTTTTAGCAATATTTTGCAGTTTTCTGTGTACAAACCCTTTACATCCTTGGTTAGATTTCTCCCTATATATTCAATTCTTTTAGTTGCTATTGTAAGTAGAATTTTTTTCATGATTTCTTCTTATTGCTCATTACTAGTGTATAGAAATGCTACTAACTTTGGGGTGTTGATCTTCTACTGCACTACTTTTCTGAATTCATTTATTAGCTCTAGCAGTTTTGTTGTGGTATTTTCAACATTTTCTGGATGTAGGATCATGTCATCTGCAAATAGGGTAACTTCACCGCTTCCTTAATTGCTCTTGCAAGAACTTCCCATACAATGTTGAATAACAGTGGTGAGAGTGGACATCCTGGGCTTGTTCTTGTTCTTATAGGGAAAGCTTTCAGTCAGTCATTCAGCACTGAATATGATGTTGGCTGTGGGTTTTGCATGTATGCCTTTAATCATGCTAAGGAAGTTTCCTTCTATTCTTAATTTTCTAAGTGTTTTTTCTTAAATCAAGAGTGGTGCTGTATTTTGTCAAATGCCTTTTCTGCATCAAATGAGAAGATCCTGTGGGTTTTTAATCCTTCATTCTGTTAATGTGGTATATTACATTAATTGATTTTCTTGTTTGAACAACACTTGCATACCTGGGATAATAAAACCCACTTGATCATGGTGGGTTTTTAATTTTTTTTAAGAAAGTACCAGGGATGGAACCCAGGACCTCATGCATGGGAAGCAGGCGCTCAACTACTGAGCCACATCCACTCCCCATTGAAAGTTGGTTCTTTCATTTGTTTGTTCATTTGTTTGTTTTTTAGGTGGTACCAGTGAGTGAATCTGGGACCTTGTACGTGGGAAGCAGATGTTCAACCACTTGAGCTACATCCACTCCATGTATAATTCTTTTAATGTGCTGCTCAGTTTGCTAGTATTATGTTGAGGATTTTTGCAACTATATTTATAAGAGATACTGGTCTGTAATTTCCTTTCCTTGTGGTATTTTTATCTGGCTTTAGGCCGAGGGTGATTTTGGCCTTATAGAATATCTTTGGGAGTCTTACCTCCTCATTGATTTTTTAGAACGGTTTGAGCAGGATTGTAGTCAATTCTTCCTGGAATATTTGATAAAATTTCCTGTGAAGACATCTAGTCTTGGGCTTTTCTTTTGGGAGGTTTTTGATTACTGATTCAACCTTTTTCCTAGTTACTGTTTTGTTGAGATGTTCTGTTTTTTCTTGAATCAGTACAGCTAGTTTGTGTGTTTCTAGGAATTTGTCTGTTTCATCTAGGCTGTCTAATTTGTTGGCTACAGATGTTCATAGTATCACCTTATAGTCCTTTAATGTCAATGGGCTAGGTAGTAATTTCCTCTTTTTCATTTCTGATTTTATTTATTTGTGTCCTTTCTGTATTTTTTTCTTTGTCAGTCTAACTAAAGATTTGTCAGTTTTATTGATCTTTTTCAAAGAACCAATTTTTGGTTTTATTGATTTTATTTTATTTTTTCAATGCAAGGAATTTATGTACAGTTAGCATTTTATAGCCAATAGCTATTTTTTATTCTTTATTTAATTTATTGCTACTTTAATTTTTGTTATTTCCCTCCTTCTGCTTGTTTTGGGTTTAGTTTCCTCTGCTTTTACTAATTCTTCAAGTTTTGAGGTTAGGAGTCTGTTTTGAAATCTTTCTTCTTTTTTAATATAATAAATTAGAGCTATACATTTCTCTCTTGGCACAGCCTTTGGTGCATTCCATAAGTTTTGGTATGTATGTTGTATTTCATTTTCATTCACCTCAAGATATTTCCTAATTTGTCTTGCGATTTCCTCTTTAACCCACTGGTTGTTTAACAGAACATTATTTAATATCCACATATTTGTGAAATTTCCATTCTTCTCTCTGCTATTGATTTCTAGCTTCATTCCACTGTGGTTGGAGAAGATGCACTGTTTGATTTCAATTTAACTTACTGAAACTTACTTTGTGATCTAAGTTCACATGAGAAGAATGTGTATTCTGTTGCTGTTAAGCAAAGTGTTCTCTCTCTAGATATGTCTGTTAGGTCTAGTTGACTTAGAGTATCTTCTGTCTAAATGTTCTATCCATTATTGAAAATTGTATATTAAAGTCTCTTACTATTAATGTAGAACCACCTATTTCTTCCTGCAAGTCTGTCAGTATTTTCTTCATATATATTGGGGCTCTGCTATTAGCTGTACATATATTTATATTTATCAATATATAATGGCCATCTTTGTCCCTCATAACAAGGACTTATATAGAATTTAAGTCAGAACTCCACACTTTTAGAGCAGGGAGAAAGGAAAGCTCCATCTGCTCTCCACTTTGTTTTTCTAAGCTGTTTTCTAAGTACTCAGCATGGAGAGGAGCATGCTGTTGCTTTGCCCCCATCCCAGCAAGCATCAGCAATAGGCCAATGCAAACAAATTGTAAAAGCTTCAGATGGAAACTCGGCTCTGGTGTCATGTTTGTCTGAGAGGGGCTGGAATTGAGGGCAGGTTCCCAGGGATAGGTCTTGGAGGGAACTTGGGTCGCTAAAGCCACCAAAGATGCTTTAAGAGCTCTGTAAACATAAACTATTTATTTGTCCTGAAAGATGGGTCTGTAATCCAAATCCCAGCTGGAGGTGTTATCCCCTGGAGAGACTCAGCCTTGCAAAATAGCTGATATGAGTTCAGATATCCCAGACAGATGTCACAATCTTTTCATTTGCCACCCGCCTGAAATAGTTTTGCCCTCCACATCCCATCTTTGTTCCTTCTATGACTTGAGATCCTCTAAGAGTAACTCCCTGGGATTAGAAATGCAATTTGATGTTCCCAGGGTCAGGTTCACCAGATGGCTGAGGATAATATGTTTTTGCGTCATAACCCCTAATGCTCAGATAAAATGTGATAGGGGACTCTATTTCCATCTTCTTGACAGATAACTTTCATTAACTTATTCAACAGATACAGAATGACTTACAGAGGAGTTAGAAGACTTGGATTTATAACCTAATTATGCTCACTGAAGTAGGAGGCTTGATTATTTCCACATATAAGTGTCAAGCACTGGGCTAGATATGAAACAGGCAGAATAATTTGAAGGCGGTAAGTATGTTACAATAAGCACAGAGGGCACTGCATATACCATGTGTAGCAACTACGAAGGAGTGAAAAACAATGGGATATGTCAACATCAGGGTTGAGGTCTCTTCTCTTGCCACCTGTTTAATCTTGCTTTTTTCCCTTCCTCTGTAAAACACTAGGGAAATAGTTCTATCTATATCACTATGTCATTACATCATTTATTGAGAAAATTGCGTAAAATTTTTGAAACTTTTTTATACACCCTTTTCAATCTGAAATAGAGTGGGTTTCACCATCCCCAAATCCTCAAGACTGAAGAATGAACATACATAAGGGGAGAATGCAACCATGGACCAAAGTAGACTTATTATTATTGTAATGGAAGAACTTGCAACATTGATATAAAAATAGTGGTTACCAGAGGTTCTTAGGGGAGAGGGAGGGGAGAATAGTTGGAAAATCGGGCATTTCTGGGGCATTGGAATTGTTCTGCATGATACTGCAATGACAGATACAGGCCATTGTACATTTTGTCAAAACCTATAAAATTGTATGATGCAAAGGGTAAACCATAATGCAAACTATGAACTATGGTTAGTAGCATTGCTTCTATATTTGTTCATCAATTGTAACGAATGTACCACACTAATGTAAGATGTTATTAGGAAAAATTGTGAGGGGGGTGGGGTATATGGGAATTCCCTATATTTTCAATGTAACTTTTCTGTAATCTAAAACTTCTTCAAAAATAAAGTTAAAAAATATGAAAAAAAATTTTTTTAAAGTTCTCTATAAATATACATTAGGTGGTGAATTCTGGTATAAATAGTTCAGTTTAAATTCGCCATTTTAATCCATTTACTATCATAATGCTAATGGAATTTATAGTTTGTAATCATTAATTTTTCTAACCATATAATTGAATCATGATTAAATATAAATATTTATATTCAAGGCACATGTATAAAACTTCTACCCCATCAAGCTAAGACAATTTGAATGCTCCCAAAAGAATACACACATTTGATAGATAAACCATTTTTTGAGGCCTTGGAGTGAAAATAGTGATTATTTGATGGTTGGTAAACTTTGATCATGTGTGCCATCGGGCTCAGAAGTGAGTTATGTATGGTAAGATTAATCAGGAAGACTGGCAGAGATAAGTGACTGTTTTTTGTTTTTTTCTGATCATAGCTTAAAGTGGGCAGTGAAAGGAGGAAGCCTCAGAAATAGTTTCTTCACTTTCCTTTTGGGGGAACTTTCCTTTTGGGGGAACTTTCCTTTTGGGAGTAGCTGAGCAACTTCTTGATATTTTAAGATAGACTCAGTGCTCTGGTGATGGATTTATTCCATTTGAATTAGAGAACACAGATTCCCCTTAAAGATTTCCTGGCTAACGGTTTCATTAGTTTAATATTTTTATACAGGAAAAGAAAATTGTTTCATCATGAAAACATAACTCAAAATATCCTATCCTACATCTTGTTCTGTGGATTATCAGAGATCTGGCCTCAAAAAATAAAGTCAAGGGCTGGCTCCCCAGGTGGGCACATTCGACCGGCTCATTCCAGAGCCACAGCCTGTACCCTTGAACGCTCGTCTTCTAGAAGGACAAATAGTGGTGTGGTGAGTAGGTCACTATCAGCACCAGGCATTACATCTGCATCCCAGTCAAGTGTTTGTTGACTGCCCATGGTGTCCACCTCTCACTCAGCCACCAACTCTTCAAGGACATGGATGGTGGCTTCTCCTCCTGTGTGTTCAGTCTCTAACACTGTGCCTGCAGTGGAGTAGGTTTCAATAGAAGTATGAATGAATAACTGATTGAAGGATATAGAGGAAACATAACCACAGCTCACAGTGCCTGCCCACCATGAGCATATGATGATCACTTTGCAGGTTTGGTCTGGGTTGATGGCGGGGAGTGGGCCAAAACTCCCCGTCACCCTGTTGTCAGGAATGTGGTTGAGTGAGAGACTCACCTTTGGCTGGGAGATTGAACGCTAATTAGGAGCAAGCCTCTAAAATTATCCTTTTCCCCTGAGGGAGATTAAGACTTGAACTCCACCTTGTGGTAGGAACAGAGCCCTCTGTAACCTGAAAAGAAGCGAGATGAAGGGATGAGGTCCACTGAGCCTCCTGATTAACACTGAGTGACCGCTGACAGTTGGGCATCCTCTTCAAGAGGAGGAAGATGCCCAAGGAAGGACTGGGGGAGCCCGAGGGAGAGCCGAGGATCTGAACCTCCCAAGAGCTGTGGGGGGATGTTTCCACGAACCCTCACCACAGAGCAGTCTCCAGAAAAGACAGGATAATGAAGAAGGTTGTGTAGAGAACCTTGGGGAGATGACTGTTTGGTGGTCCTCTGGATAATCCAGTTGTGAGATGGTAACTGCCAGGTTGGCACTCGTATCCCCATTTTCCAGGTGAAGAAACTGAGGTCCAGAGGAAAGTCCTGAGGGTGACCCTCAAACCCAGATCTCTCATTTCTATATACTAACGCTGTCTATCACCTTCCATTTGCAGGGACTCTGCCATTTATAAACCCCATGCATGCATCATTGGAACTCAACCTGCCTAATGGTCCAGGGCGGCCATAAGGCGGGTTCACCTTGGCCCATGGCGGGTGAGGCGATGGGAGCTCGAGAGGTGAGGTGTGTCTGAGATCATCCTAGGGATAAACATTCCAAGTCCAGAGTTCTCCATGCTACACAGCAGCCAGGCTTTCAGAATCTTTCAGTTTCTGTGGCTTTATATTCTTGCAAAATGTCTGTGTTCATAATTCAGTCACTTGATTTGAAGCATAACACAACATATTACTGATACGCCTCAGTCTACTTAAACAGAGCTGTGCTGAAGAGCTTATTTCTGTTTATTTGATTGCTTGCTCATCTGTTTATTTGATTGCTGGCACATCTTGAATGATTGAATGAAAAGAGAAACAAAAGGATATGAAGGCTTACTTGAGGCATTTCTAAAACAAGCAAAACAGTTTCCCCATCTTTGTGGGCATGGCGGGACAGGGAATGTAGAAACCGCAGCACCAAATCCCCAGCAGGCACTCTCAAGGAAGCAGAGCTTTTTCACGTTTACGAAATCAGGGCTTGGAGATGGTGCACAGGTTTTCATTTAGGTTGTGTGAGAATGTTTGTTCATTCAACGTGGATGTGTGGGACTTTATTATGGGAGAAGGCATTTCCAAATGTGTGAAACTTAATTAGATGAAACCAAAAAGTGTAGGGGAAGGAAATATAAGAGTGGGAGAGGAGTAGGATGAAATGGATTTGAAGAAGTCACAGAGCAATAAATAAGACAATATTTAAGAAATGACAGGAGGCAAACGTATTTATTTTCTGATATACCGAGTGGCCAGTTTTTCATGTAATCTCTTGTTTTTCAATCATACAGGGTGAGAGAACTTTATGTGTGATCTAATAAAAATCTTGTTATCATGGAAAACTATCCTAAACCCCATCATTTACCAAGACTGACTAAACCTAAAATGAGGCAGCTGTGTCATTTTCAAAAACTGTACTTAAAAATACCCAGGAAATACACAAACCTATAAAAATATTTTTTAAGGAACACAAGTTCCTATTCAACAAGAAGTCCAGAATAAATCATAATGGATGTATGTTATGGCTGGGAAAGCAGAGGATGCTGTTCAGAGTCAAGTCTTTTATATATTTTTATATATATATATATATACACACACACACACACATTCATACATTATATTTATGCACACACATATACTCACATGTAAACACTATTTTACATGAATGCATGATCATGATACCTACATTACTTGCTATATGCTTTTTATTTTATTTTATTTTTTAGGAGGGATTGAGCCTGGGACCTCATATATGGGAAGCAGGTGCTCAACCATTTGAGCTTCATGTGCTTCCTGCTTGTTATTTTTAATATGGGCTCTTTCTTATTTTACTTTTGCTTAACTCTTCCCCATTTCTCCCTGCCTCCATCTACATCAGTTCCCTTTCCCCACCCAAAGTCACCCATGTAAACATCTTTTTTCTGTATACTCATGCAATTAAATAGAGACATATATACATGTGCAACACATATACATATATGGATATGGGGGTGATTTTGTTTTACAAAATTATGATCATATTTCACACTTATTTTGACTTCTTACTTGAAGTGCTCTTGGATTTTTAAAAAAATTTTTGAAAGTCTCAAACTTACAGAGAAACTGCAAGTAAAGTACAAGATATATATTTTTCACCCTCAACCCATTTGAGACAAAGTTACTGCCCAGATGTCCCATCACCCCTGTATAGTGTATATTTCAGACAAACTGCTCATGCACCTTTGGCAGGGATGTCACAGAAATGAGTCTGGCCTCTTCTCATTGAACCCAGGAGTGGGATTGCTGGCTCAGAGTTAAAGATTTTAAGGATGCCTGGCCCTTCTGTGACCATCTTTGAGAAATGGAGTATTTGTTTCTTTATACGGGGAAACTGAGGCACTGAGAGAAGGCTGATTTCCACAGAATCCTGGCTGTTGAGTTTTGGCAGATTTTGGCAGGGCGTGGGGAATGCAGGTGGGAGTCTCCGAAGATTATGGAATCTTCTCCAACAGCTGCATCACCAGTCAAAGCTTCCCTCTGATTCCTGCAGGTCCTTATCAGGAGAACAGTCCAGTCCCTCTACCCCACCTCCGCCAGTCAGGATTCCCTGGCTCCTCCCTCCTCATCCAGCTGCACCTGCTGCAGACATTGGCTTGACTGCTTCTTATAGGGCATATATGGCGGCTGCTGCTCTACACTGTTCTAGGCAGGGACACATGGCCCCCAAGTAGCCCGTCCCCCAGAGGGCGAGAGAGACCCGCAAACGGGTTGTTCTAGCGCAGCCTGTGCTAAGAGCTGAGAGAAGCCAGCACTGGGTGGAGAAGGAGGGGCACGGCGAGGGTGGCAAAGGCTTCCCAGAAATGGTGACACATGAACTTGAACTTGGGGGTCAGGTAGGTGCCAGGCAAGGGAGAGGGCCAGGGTATGTCCAGCAAAGGAGCCCGTGGGGAATGCAAAGCCTACCCCGCCCCTGCACCCACCTGCCTTCCCAGCCTTGTTGCCCTCCGTCTCAGGCACTCACTTGAGCCAGCTCCGGCTTTCCTCACTGACCTTCAAACGCAGCAGGCTCCTTCCAGCCCCCAGCCTTTCCTCCTCTTGTCCTTCTCCTTAGGAAAATCCCATTTAGAAAGGCTCTCCCACTCCCACCTTCCTATGAAGACTTCCCCTGGCTACCTCAGTTCCGACTTATCTTTTGCCCTCGGAACAAGGAGGCCAGTGCCTGGCACCTTTCAAACATTTATCAAACCCCTGCGGCACTGATCGTCAGAAGCACTCATCTCGGCATTTACTCTTAGGCTCCAAAGTGAGTTTGTTTCGTGTTTGCTCAAACAAATGGCCAGCTCTTTAGAGCCCCTTGCAGGGCTGTGCACAATTCAGGACTCTGCTGGGTGCCCGGAGAGCCAGCCTCATTGTTCGGGGCTTCTTTGGGAAGTCAAGTGGCATCGTCCACTGAAAATCTTTAACACCGTGCAGAGTTTGGGGATGTAGACGTCACAAGCAAAATCCTCCCGGTTTTGTTATCTGCAAATGTCCAAGGTTCCCATGCCAAGTTGGCGGCGGTGGTGGGGGGGTTGGATGGTGGGGGAGGGGGGGAGGTTAAGTAGTCTTTCACCCATGGAAAGTGAAAAAGAGCTCTTCTATATGTTTTCTAATCCCACCAAGGCACATAAAGGATTAAGTGTTGGCGAGCTGAGTAATTCCTGTCTCTTGGAAACTTGCAAGGATTTGGCTTTGCTTTTTGGCTCAGGAGATTTTAGATGCATCTGACTTGATACTATAAACCCACCTTGTAGAATGAACACAGCCCTGAAATTGAGAGCAGTTGGGATGGAGTTAGGAAATATCCTTCCTGCTGTGGATTTTGAGTTCCAAGGCTTGCCTGAGCTGCAGGCATCTCAACTGGGTTAGACCCGGGTGACTGAAATCAGCTCATGCTGCTGAAATAGTCTGAGGTCTTTCCTTTTCAAAAAGTTCCTAAGTTTGCGACAGAAGCTAAACTCCAAAGGCCGTTTTCTTTTGTTACCATTTTCCAGACTCCTCACAAGTGGACTTGATCTCAGGTTGAAACAACCACAATAAAATCCGTGCTTGATGGCTGCCACCGCTTGGGATGGGACGGGGTGTTCTCGCTAAGGAGTGTGCTGCCCTGGGGCGCGGTCGTTTGATATAAGCATGCAGGCCTGCTCAAAAGGACTAACCAGCTTTCTGGAATTATTAGACATTAAAGTCCTATGCCATCCACAGGACGGACCATTTGCCATGTGGCTTCAAGGTCCTGGCCAATGACCTGCCTTGGAAAACAGCCAGCTCAGAGGACTTGTTCAATCCTGGGCAGACCTGCTAGTCAGGCTCTCAGGGTTTCCTTCACTTTAAGAGACAAGCGTCACCTGGTTAGATTCTGAAATTACCCAGAAGCATTTAAACTAGTGGATGAAAAACAGCGAGACTCTCCCAGGAGCCGTGATGGAGGGGTGGCCAATGACAACGCGGCTGACAGGACTGGACAGGTGATGGGATCCCGTCCCTGCTTTTCCCAGCTTTGTGGCCTTGAGAAGTCAGCCTCAAAGCGCCCTTTGAGCCCTAAGGACTGATACATGAATTCCGGGGAGGTGGTTACACAGTCTTAGAGAAAGACATTGGTGACAAGAAGAAGAGAAACAAAGATTTGGTTCAGTCTGTGTTTACTGATGTGAGTTAATCCCATTTTCCCCCATTAATGCTGTTGGACTGTGATCACTGAGATGACAGGGACTGGGTGGATTATTCCAGAAAGGTTTGTGAAATGGGCGAGTTCCCATTTGAGTTTAGAGGGAAGGGAGGAGCCTGCTGTGAAATGGGGACATGATAAGCAGGGATTAGCCTAGCTGATGACTGGAAGGAAACTCTGGTTGGAATGAAAGCTGAATGGATGGTAGGAGGCAGGTAACCGAGAATAGAGAGAGGTTAAAGACTTACATTTTAAATGTTGAATATTCTAACTAATTTGATGGAATAGATAAATAGATAACAGGTAGACTTTTTTTTTTCTTTTCTTTTTTTTTTTTAAGATCTATTTATTTCTCTCTCCCCCCGCCCCCACCCCAGTTGTCTGCTCTCTGTGTCTATTTGTTGCATCTTCTTTGTCCGCTTCTGTTGTCAGCAGCATGGGAATCTGTGTTTCTTTTTGTTGCATCATCTTGTTGTGTCAGCTCTCTGTGTGGGCGGCACCATTCCTGGGCAGGCTGCACTTTCTTTCGCGCTGGGCGGCTCTCCTTATGGGGCGCACTCCTTGCACATGGGGCTCCCCTACACGGGGAACACCCCTGCGTGGCACGGCACTTCTTGCGCACATCAGCACTGCGCATGGGCCAGCTCCACACGGGTCAAGGAGGCCCGGGGTTTGAACCGCGGACCTCCCATGTGGTAGGTGGATGCCCTAACCACTGGGCCAAGTCTGCCACCAACAGGTAGACTTTTTGGAAACAAGAACAACGGGTTGAACAAGAAATCATCTGGTCTATTAGTTAAAGTTGATTAGACTTCATGGACCAGAAAAATAAATATAAAAGCTGGTGTGACTGACATGGAGTTGCAAACTTGATACCTAAAACCTAAAAACAAACCAAAGCAACCACAAAAATCACTTTCTATTACTCTCATTGAAAAAAAAGAACATATTGATACCAGAAGTTGTAGGAATCATCTCAAAACTTAGAGCAAAATTCACTTTTCAAAAATGTAATGTCATTGTTCTCTCTCCTCACCCCTTATTTGGACACAAATCAGCAAAGCTGTCCCAAACCAGCACTGTAGCCTAACTAACCATGTCATTTTACAAGCAGGGAAGCTGAGCCCTAGGAGAGAGATGCCTCAGTTTACAGTGCACTTTAGAAAAATCTCTGAAAATGAAAGGGTGTCTTGCCTTCCTTTGCAGAGAATCGCTGAAGTAGGGGGAAGAGGATGGCAGCAAAGGAAGTCAAGGCCAAACCTTTATTTTATGCTTTCTTGTTAGCATCAGATCCAGAAGCATGCTCTAAGCTCTAGAATTTTAGAAGTTGGGCTTTTAGAATTAGAATTTCATAATTATAGATCTAGGAAAGGTTCCATGAATCTGGGCCAGTCTCCCCACTGAAGCCATGGAGACTCCTTTTTCTTCTCATCAGATCCTGGACACATAGACCGTAAATAGCATACTGAAAGCATGTTCTCACCACCAAGGTTGAACAATATTAGTAAAATGATTAAGACGAATGATTGTGGGATTAGAGATGGTGGGGGGCAGGAAGCGTATCTTACTGGAACTTTCCCACATGAATATTTGCTGTTGTGACACATTCAAATGGGGGCCACTTAGAAGAGGTTTGTATTAGTCAGCCAAAGGGGTGCTCATGCAAAATACCAGAAATTGGTTGGTTTTTATAAAAGGTATTTATTTGGGGCAGGAGCTTACAGATACCAGGCCATAAAGCAGAAGTTACTTCCCTCACCAAAGTCTATTTGGAGCAAGATGGCTGCCAACGTCTGCCAGGGTTCAGGCTTCCTGGGCTTCTCTGGGCTCAGCTCCTCTGTTTCCTCCACAAGGTCAGCTGTAGACTATGAGGCTCTCTAGGCTTTGCCTCTCTCCACAAGGCCAGCTGTAGACTATCAGGCGAACGGCTCTGTCTCTTTCCCCAGGGCTCCAGCTTAAGGCTTCAACATCAAACTCCAACATCAAAACTCCAACATTAAGAACCCCCAACTCTGTTCTTTGCCATGTCTTTTATCTGTGAGTCCCCACCCACCAAGGGGCGGGGACTCAACGCCCTAATGACATGGCCCAATCAAAGCCCTAATCATGACTCAGTTCTTCCCAGGTACAGATCAGATCACAAACATAATCCAATATCTATTTTTGGAATTCATAACCATATCAGACTGCTACAGGTTGAACATCACGTTGATATCGGTGGGAGAAATCTAAAGATCACCTTATAAAATATCATTACGCTATGCTTATTTTCTCACTGGGTTGAGGCTTAAGGTTGAAGGAGTCATGGCGCGCTCATATTCACCTGCCATGTGAGTTCTGGCTGAAGGGAAGTGGGACAGGGGAGGCAAGAAGGCAGGGCAGGTCTACAAGAATTCTGGGCTGGAGCTAGGCCAGGGCTCTGGGGCAGACCAAACCACATTGTGTTTCTTTCAACTTTCACCAGAACATAGAGGGGTCATCCCCGCCCTAGACAGGTGTTGGTTACTCACACCCCTCTGCTAAAGGAAGCATTAATACCTTGTGCTTTAGAGAACACCACCCCGTCTGCCTAGCCTTTGCCCCACCATGGTCCAGCAGAGTTGACGGAAGTATAAAAGAGCTACCCAGGGAAGAGACTATCTCTTTTCTGGGTCTCCAGGGTATGTACTAGCAATTCAACTATTGTTGGAAAGAAGGAAGTAAGGTGGAAGGAAAAGAGGAAGGGTACATGGTGACTCTAATTTTCAGAGGAGGAAACAGGCCATGGGAGAAAGTGCTTTGTGCAAGCTGACCCAAGTCATTGGTGGCAGGGATGCATGGGGAGGGGGGGAGAGGGAGGGACTCCTGGTCCAGTGCTCTTCCTTTCCAGGACACCCCTTCCAGTGCTCTCACTCAGCTCTTTGCTGACAGGTGAATTTAAATTGGTCTTTTATTTTTTATTTATTTTTCACTTTTTTTATTGCATTTTTTTGAAGATACATAGATCACAAAACGTGTTACATTAAAAAGTATAAGAGATTCCCACACCCCACCCCACCCCACTCCTCCCATGTCAACAACCTCTTTCATCGTTGTGGCACATTCATTGCATTTGGTGAGTACATTTTGGGGCACTGCTGTACCACATGGATTATGGTTTACATTGTAGTTTACACTCTTCCCCAGTCCATTCAGTGGGTTTTGGCAGGAGATATAATGTCCTGGCATGTGTCCCTGAAATATCATTTAGGACAACTCCAAGTCCCAAAAATGCCTCCACATCACATCTCTTCTTCCTCTCCCTGAATTACGTTCGGGGGCCCTGTTCTTGGAACGATAGCTGTAGAGGATGTATGACTGAACCTCTCTAAAGTGCACAGGGGAAACAATAAACAAACAAACAAACAAATAAATAAAGTGCACAGGGGCCCAGTAAGTCCCAGAAAATGTCCAGGAGATGGTGACAGGGCCGCCATGCAAACAAATATAACAAACGCACAACACTTTTACAAGGTGTTAATAATAGGGTGGTGTATGGGGAAAAATATACCCAATGTAAACTATGGAGTACAGTTAACAAGAACATTTTAGTGTTCTGTTGTCAGTTACCTCACTAACACAATGTGTCAACAATAAGGGAGTATATGGGAATGTTGAATTTTTTACACGACTTTTTTGTAGCCTACGACTTTACTAATTTTAAAAATTACAATTAAAAATAAATTCTGGGTTATGTCCACCCTCACACCAGCTCACTAGGTGTCTGTCCAAGTCATAGTTTCCTCATGGATAAAACACATGGTGACTGCCACATCATTTTCTATCTCCATCCTCAGCTTCCAGCCCCATCCTGGTTGCCATCCAAAAGTTTTCCATCTTGCTGCTCATTTCTCCCTTCCTCTCTGCCTCAGAAGAACGGTGTGGGGTGGGGGGGAGGGAGAAAGATACAGAAGTCCTGAGGTGGTACCATGATTTTCACTGCTCAGACTCTTTCTGCTGCCTTCCCCTCCTCCCACGGCCCGCTTGGGGAGAAGAAGAAGAGATTTTGTGGCCTGCCATAAGCATGGATGACTTCCAGCAATAAGGGTATTTAATCAAAGTGTTTTGACTTGTTGGTTTGAATAAACCAAAAAGTAATTTGACTCCTTATTAACTTATTCTTCATTTTAATTTTAGATACTACCCTTTCAGAAATATTTCCATTGTACAGAAACGTTTCCTAGGATTCAAGATATGTAAGGAAAGAGGAGGGAGGGAAGCAGGGAAGGAGGGATCTAAAGCAATGAGGTAGAGAAAAGACTTGCTAATTCTAACTGGGTCAGCCACTACTACTTGTTTGGTATCAATCAAATGTATTCATTCAGGAAACCTCTCCTGGAAGTCTGCTGTGTGTGTGACTCTGGATGGACCCAGGGAAAGCAGAGATGAATGTAGCACAGTCTTTAAGGACCAGCTTTATGTTCTGATAGTCACACGTTCTAGGTATAAGTTTGCCTTTCCTTCCTACAAAGACTCACAGCCAGTGACACTATTTGAAGGCTTACCTGGAATTTGATCCGCCAACATGGGATTCCATATGACATTGGGACCGACAAGGGGATCTGCATTTCAGCATGGCGGTACAAGAGTGGGACCATGAAAACAAGTGACCATGTCATGTACCAAACCACCCAGAAGATGCCAGCCTACAGGTATGACCTGCTGAAGACAGCTGAAACTCCAGCTCAGAGGTGAAACTTTTAAGGATAGGGCATCATCCTCCAGGAATCAGATGCTTTTTCTGCATTAACTGAGATGCTCACGTGATTGTTCTTTATTCTCTTAATATGTTGATTAATTTTTTCAATGTTAAACCAACCTTGCATTTCTAGGGCAAAAATCCACATGCTTATAATGCATTGTTCTTTTGATATTTTGCTGGATTTGACTTGTTTAGGATTTTTATATGAAGAAGAGACTGCTGTCCCTAGAGAAACCTGTTTCAATTGGCCCTTGGCTGGCATCTAGATTTTGAGAGTGTTCCCACCACTAATAAGGGTCATTCACTGTGCCTGAAATGATTGTGTAGACAATCTGGTTTATACTGAACAACTACTTTCCTTATGGTAGGATGGAATTTTCACACATGCTGGGCAGCGGGTGCTTATGTGGCCAGCCTCTAACAAAAACCCAGAGCACTGGATCTCTAATGAGCTTCCCTGGTAAACAATTTGTTTCTGGAAGAATTAAGAGCATCTTGTGTGACTCCACTGGAAGATGAGTTCGGAAAGCTTGAGCTTAGTTACCTCTAGATTTCTCCCCAAGCACCTTTTCCCTTTGCTGATTTTGTTTGTATCCTTTTACTCAAATCAAACAACCATGATTTGCTGAGTCCTGTGAATTATTAGACCTGAGGTGTTCTTGGGGACCCTGCTGTACTTTGCCATTACGTTCACAAAGGGTATAGAGCTGTACTTTCCTTGTAATATCTCTGTCAGGTTTTGGTGTTAGCTTAGGTTATGCTGGCTTCATAAAAGTAGTTATTTTTCCTCTTCCTCTGTTTTCTGAAAGAGATCCATATTATTTCTCTTTTAAATTTTGACTGGGAAGGAGCATGAGGGAACTTTCTGGGTATGATGAAAGTGTTATTTATCTTGATAGGTTGTGTGCTATGAACATATGCGTTTGTTAAAACTCCTTGAATGATGTATTTTAAAATTTCATTTTTGTAAATTTTACCTTAAATTTGAACTGTAAAAATACTTAAATTTGCCTTTTTCAGTGATATGGGATCAGTAATGGGAAACTACCTTCTGTGTACTCTGGACTTGAACAAATTAATAACTATATTGACGGTAATGGGAATCAGAGTTCTCATTATTGAGAAAGGGAGTTAAAATGTGGATGGAGGAATACTAGAATATGCCCTGAGATTTTGGATTTGGTGGTATCAATATAAACTCATGATGCAATGACATACCAGTAGTGTAAGCACAGCTAACACCCAAAACTTGGTTTCTAATACTGTCTTTCACTGAATAGAACAGAAGTCTTTGGAGAAATGGCCAACTGAAAGACTGAAACAAGGAAAGTACGGTATAATCCTGGAACATCTTATGTGCCAGAATGTAAGGAGGTCCTCAATGAATAATAGGGCACATTAAAAAGAGAAGGATGGGGAAACGGACTTTGGCCCAGTGGTTAGGGCGTCCGTCTACCATATGGGAGGTCCGCGGTTCAAACCCCGGACCTCCTTGACCCGTGTGGAGCTGGCCATGTGCAGTGCTGATGCGCGCAAGGAGTGCTGTGCCACGCAAGGGTGTCCCCCCGTGGGGGAGCCCCACGCGCAAGGAGTGCCGCCCGTGAGGAAAGCCGCCCAGCGTGAAAAGAAAGAGCAGCCTGCCCAGGAATGGCGCCGCCCACACTTCCCGTGCCGCTGACGACAACAGAAGCGGACAAAGAAACAAGACGCAGCAAATAGACACCAAGAACAGACAACCAGGGGAGGGGGGGAAATAAATAAATAAATAAATCTTTAAAAAAAAAAAAAAAAAAAAAAAAAAAAAAAAAAAAAAGAGAAGGATGCAGAAGGCATCTTGATGGAAGTCTCAGTGGCCAAATCTGGGACAATTCATGCATCAAAATAAATAATAAAAAATTAGTAAAGAATTATAACCCAATGAATAAAATAAGAATCTATAAGTCCATACTAAATAAATACACTAATGAATGAATGAAATTGGAGGTTCTTCCTTACAGTAGAATGTCAACCCATAAATATTGAAGGAATGATAGAGGTAGGAAAAATAAATAAAGGATCCCTTTAGAGTACCTTTTGAACAGGAAATAATTACTCAATTTAAAGAACTATTAAGTAAATTATATATTTCAGGCAACATAAATTCACAGCGAATTTTCATTTTATGCTTCATTTTATTAGGAGCCATTGATGAGTTCAGATAAAATTGTAAGCTTTCAATAAACTTGAGAGACATTAATATCATTAAATATAAAACATTCACATACTAGAGTATCAACAGAGCTAAAACAAATTCTTTGGAGAAGCAAATAAAATTGGCAAACTTTTGGTTACATTAGTTAAGAAATATAAGAGAAAGCCATTATAGGGCATGAAAAGAGGGACACAACTATAGATGCTGCCGAATTCCTTTCTACCTCATTGGTTTAGGCAATTTCCAATTCTGCCAATATTAATCTCTTAGCTTTGCTCAAATTTGTTCCTTCTGCTATTTCACAGGCCACCCCTTGCCTGGGTCTTTGTTATGCCATTGCCCTGGCCCCTAACTGGGTGCCCCACTTCTGCTTTCTTCCATCTTGCCTACTGCTGTGCTTACTCAGACTACTTGGACCTTCAGAAGAAATCCTAGACTATACAACTTGGCATTCCAAGTCCTTCTTGTCCTAATGCTATTTCTTTGTCAACTCTCTTTCCTGGTTGTCAACTCTTAGTTCCCATACTTAAATTAAAATATGCTCTACCTTCACATTTATCCTTGTTTCCTACCCCTACAATCTCGTTCATGCTTCTCCATCCACCTCAGAGAACCCAAATGTGAACCAGTAAAGTTTCATCACTTCCAGAAGCTTCCCAAGTTGAAAACTGGGCTTCCTCCACTCTACATTCATAGTAAATTTTTGTAATTTTATATGTAATTTTATACATGCATCAAAGTTGCAAAAGTAAAAAAATCTGTGTACCATTTCCCAGATTGACCAGATTTTTTCCTTTTGCTCTATTTTCTCTCTCCCTCTGCACATATGCACACGCGTTTTTTTTTAAAGATTTATTTATTTATTTTTAAGTCTCCCCCTCCCCCAGTTGTCTGTTCTCTGTGTCTATTTGCTGTGTCTTGTTTCTTTGTCCGCTTCTGTTGTTGTCAGCGGCACGGGAAGTGTGGGCGGCACCATTCCTGGGCAGGCTGCACTTTCTTTCGCGCTGGATGGCTCTCCTTACTGGCGCACTCCTTGCGCGTGGGGCTTCCCTACGTGGGGGACACCCCTGCGTGGCACGGCACTCCTTGCGCGCATCAGCACTGTGCATGGGCCAGCTCCACACAGGTCAAGGTATGAACCATGTAAAAGCATGTTGGAGACATCATGCCCCTTTCCTTTAAATACTTCTCTGTGTTTCCCAAATTTGAGTTATTTTCAATACATATAACCACAGTGCAATCATCAAAATCAGGAAATTTACATTGATACAATGTTATTAACCTATCCATTATTCGTATTCAAATTTCATCAAATTCCATCAAGTTGTCGTAAAAATAATAATAGCTATTTTCCTAGTCCAAATCCAGTTGAGGATCATCTATGGCCCTTGATTGACATGTCTCTTTTGGATCAGTTCTTCAACTTTATGTTTGTATTTCTTACTTATAGAACTGTAATGGACTTTTTCTTAGCATACTTAACAATTGCTTCCTGATATATCGACTATCTGTTATACATTACTTATTTCCTCTTCTAGCCATCAGGCTCCTTTGAGAGGGAATACATGTGTGACACAACTTTTAATCTCACCCAGCATTTCCCAAAGTACCCAATGTATGGTAGATTTACTATGAATAAAATGAGTTTGTTCTTGTATTTAGAGAGGTTGTTTTATAGGAATACTTTCTAGCTCTGAGAGTCTATCTAAATTTATGGCGCACTTGGAAACTGAAGATCATTCCTAACATTTTGATAAAGAATGTGGCAGGATAAGGCAGAAAGGAGGAGGGGGGAAGATTTTCTTATTATGCCCATAAAATCAAGAGCCAAGAACTCAAACCAAGACCACTCCAACCCTTAGTCCTTCTTTTGTGCATTTGATTCCAACCCCTCTAGCCTTTTTACAAACTCTTTTTGTTTCTAAGTCTATGTTTGGGCTTTTTTTTCCCAACTGGACCCTTTCCATTAACATTTTAACATGTTCAAGCCACTTTCACCTTAAAATTCTTCACTATACTTCAGCTTTATTTTTTTCTCAGTCGCTCTAGCAATAGTTCTTACTATGAACAATAATCTCCATGTCACCAAATCTAATGGACATTTTCCATTTTTGACCTTACTTGACTTTTCAGCAGTATTAAGCACTTCTGACCACCTGCTTCTTCTGAAGACACTGCTTTGGCTTCTCATATACTACACCCTTGTTTTCTTCCTCCATCTCTGGTCACATCTATGTCTCTTCTAGGCTTAATCTTCTCAACCCCGTCATTAAATACAGGTGTTTCTCTTTTCTCTTCTCATTTTAGACTCTCTCCCCTGTAGTCTAATCAATGTCTATGGCTTTAATTAATGCATATACGTGAATGACTTAAAAGTCTTACCTTCTGCTTAGAGCTCCAACTACCTCACTGCCTATCTGGCATCTCCATCAGGATGTTACAAAGGCACCTGAAATGTAACATGTCTGAAACCCGAGTTAATGATTTTCCCCCAAATTGCTTTCTCAATTAATCGCACCACCATCCACCCAGTTCCATAAGACAGAAACCCAAGAGCCACCTTTACACTTCCTCTCCTTCCCCCACCCACCCACTACCACCAACTATTGTTAATTATAACCTTTTCAGTATTTCTGGGGTTGTATATTTTTTCATATTTGCTCCTAATCCAGCTGAAATGACCTCCTGTCTCACCAGGACTACTGGAATAGTCTAAATGTTTTTCCTCCTTCTGTCATTGGCTCTATCCAATTTATTTGTTACAGAGCAGCCACTGTAATCTTTTCCAAGTGAAAATTTGGTCCCATTACTCCCTGATTAAAAGCATTTAATGGTATGCTCTTGCTCTTAAGACAAAGACCAAAATCCTTCATATGGGTTACAAAGACCCTAGATGGTCTTTGTAGCCCATGTCATCCTCTCTAGTCTCCTTTTGAACCATGCTTCCCTCACACTCTGTGGTCCAGCCTTCAGTTTCATATCTTCTTTCCAGAGAGCGGTGGCACACTCTTTACAGCTGGGGAAGGATGAGTTTTCCTTTCTTCTATTGTTCTTTCTGGAGCCCAGTGCCTCCTAAGTTTAAAATAATAGAAGGGGTTTTTTTTGGTAATGTAACTCAAGCCAGAAAGGAGCCTGGCATTTTTGTTCACACCTTGGTGAGGAATGGGAGATGTGCATTGGCTGGTTGCATTCATAGTGATTGTTGTTCAGATATCCCACCTGTGAGGATGTCTTCCTCCCCTCTCTCTCAGCTTCTGGGTCTGAAACTTCTCCCCTTCCTGCAGCAAACACAAAAGAAGCATGAATTAGTGTTCAACCCCGGCAGAAGGTCGCACACAGGGAGGGCGGTGTGAGGCAGAGAGATCAACGTGGTTTAAACATCTGAGGAAAGAAGGTGCAAGGGACGAGTCCACAATAATCCAGAATTAGGGCATCCTCCTGTTAGTTACCTGTGTGCTCAGGGTGAGATGAACAGAGTGGAGAATCTTTTCCGAAATTTGGGTAGCATCATATTTCCCACTCATCTGAAGGCTTTTTGAAGATAGAGGGAAATTGTGTGTGTGTGTGTGTGTGTGTGTGTTTTCTCACCATTTTATCTGTGCTGTCCAGCATAGTAGGCACTCAGAAAATATACTTATTTTCTGATAGCTAATTAAATCATTTGATCTGCTCTCATACTTGAAGATATTGGCTTCTATAGTTTAAAAAGTTTAATATAAGTGAATAAGTATATTTAGCAAAAATATTCCAATTTTGTTTGTTACATTTAAAGGTAGCAAAAAAGGTTGTGTGTTGATTCGAGTCTTGTTCTTAAATTAAAACTTTTCTGAACCTTTGACTAGATTAGATCAGTTAAGGGCCATTCGATTAGAGTGCTCCAGTAAGGCGTAACCCAGGGTATGTCTTAATCCTCTTACTGGAATCCTGTATAAATGGAGGAATAAAAGCCACAGACACAGAAAAAGGTCACAGAGACAGAGAAGCATCCAGAAGTTGAAATCAACAAACCTGGGAAAGAGAAAAACCACAAATAGAGTAGCCTGAAGCTGAAGCAATAAGATCTGGAGGAGAGGGGAGAGATGAGCAGACACTGCCATATGTCCAATTGCCAATTGTTGAGCTTGGGGAGAAAATGAGCTTGGAGGAGAAGGCAGAGACTGGCAGAGACTGGCAGAGCTGCCATTATGCCTTAACTATGATTTACCAAGAGGTGAAAAAGAATTATTTTTAAAACTCTTAAAAGGAGGTAAATACATATTTATTAAAAGTAGTTTTTTGGGGAGCATTTGTTCAAGTGGTTGAGCACCTGCTTTCCATGTTTGAGGTCCCAGATTCAATCTCCCCTACCTCCTAAAGACAAACAAACAACCAATCTCCCATTAGGGAGCAGACGTTCAGTGGTTGAATGCCTGCTTCCCATCTACAAGATCCTGGATTCAAACCCTGCTACCTCCTAAAAAATAGCAGTTTTTTATTGTGGCATATTTTATTTTCAAATTCATGGTATCATGTTGTTTTCGTAGTTTATCTTAAGTACAGTTTTTTTTTAATCCAATCTGAATTGAGAGTCTTTTAAGGGAGAATTTAACCAACTCATTTTAAATAAAGTAAGGGCTGTGATGATAGAATACAAACAAGGATAAATATACCTGTAGTTATAGTAGACTGATTCTATTATATTTCCTGCTGCTAAGGTCAATTACCTCCCACAGTTTCAGGTTGACGTTCCCAGCAAATTTTTGACGTGGATAAAGTTGGTTTCTAGAGCCACTGGCCTCCTCCCTTGAGACAGTTTCCCTCCCTCTTCCAAGAAGACCTTCTATCTTTTCCCTCCCAGAAGGCTTTTCTGGCATTTGGAGCGTTCATATTTTCTTCCTGTTATCAAAGTGCATGCTCAGGAAAAGATACCACTTTTAAACACCCATCATTATCAGCTTATGTGCTATATTTCTCAGGAATTTACATTTAATCCATGACAGACATGGAATACACCCCTTTGTTTCAAAATACAGAATTTTCAGTATTATGTAAGATGTATTTCAAAGTTTAAACTGTGCAAATGCTTAGTACACTAATACTTTTTGAACAAACATTAATATTGTGGGTATTTTACAGTTAAATATTCTTTGAACACAAGATCTCAGATATACATATTTAATGGCACCCCCAAAACCTAGATTTGGAAAGAATCCATTTAATTGGTTCCAAGAATGGGTATTCAGTTTTATTTTTCCATAAACTAGACATGTTTTGTCTGAATAACAGTGGGTGCACTTTACAGAAGATGTCAAACTACTTGTGTGCTTATTATAAAATGCTGTAAAGAAGATGCACTTCCGTTTTGGGCCCCTAGGCAAGATTTGGTTACAGCACTTAGCAAAGAGAATTTCTGTTTTATTACTATTGATCAGAACGGAATTCCTGGTATCAGTATTATAGCTGGAAAGGATTTGGGCATAGAAGTACTTCATTTTTGCTCTGTGCCTCTGTCAAATTAGTGTCAGAACAAACAAGGTAGGTATTCCTTGCGTGATCCAAATAATTAGCAATGTTGAAATTTATGAAAAAAATATATGATTTTGTGTTTATGTTTTATTCCACAATAAAATTAGCAAAATGGATGATGGTTTTGTATAGGAAATATGAGAAAGGGTCATTCAATTGAAATGACCAGTGTCACTGGAGAAAGATCCTTTCAAAATTGGAGACAATAAAAAATTATAGAATAGTTTTTAAAGAAATAAGCAAAGCTATTGACTATTAAATGTCTATGAATGATCTTTCCTACTTGCTTTGGCATAGACATGAAACAGGACTGTAGATTTTCTTTGCAAGCACTATTAAATTTTTCTTAAAGATGTGTGTAAGCATTTATAGCTGTGCCACTCTTTTTTAACCATTCTGACTACCCAGAAATGGTATTATTTTATTAAGCAATCAATATCCACCTTTAGCCAGGACTGAGTTTGATTTTAGTGTTTAAAACTTCTCTTTCCTCCCTCTCTCCTTTTTGTCTTTCTTGTGATTTGGGAGGAAAAGTCTGGATACTGCACACTTTATCAGAAGGGAAACATCATGAAATAGAGATGATCTATACCAAACCCATGCCCTATTGAAAGAAAAAGTTCTGTTTACCCATGTCATGACCTTCACTGGAGACCTTTATTACTTCATGAGGCTTTGATCTATTTGTCTATTGCCCTTTCCTTTCAACCTGCAGAGCTCTCTTTACCATCTCTTGTAGGGCCAGTCTAGTGGTGATGAACTCCTTCAGCATTTGTTTATCTGGGAATGTCTTAATTGCTTCATTTTTGTTTTGTTTTTATTTTTTATTTAGCTTTATTAAAGTTAATAGATCACAAGGGATGTTACATTAAAAAACATAAAAAAACAAGAAACATAAGAGGTTCCCATATAACCCACTCCCCACCACATCATTTTTGTAAATTGTATATTTTTTAAAGATATATACATCACACAAAAAAAGTTACACTAAAAAAATATAAGAGGTTCTTGTATACCTCCCACCGCCCCACCCCACTCCTCCCATACCAACAACCTCCTTCATTATTGCGGCACTTATCACACTTGGTGAACACATTTTAGGACACTGCTGCACTACACAGATAATAGTTTACCCTGTAGTTCACACTGTCCCCCAGTACATTCAGTGTTATGACAGGATATATATGGTCCAGGATCTCCCTGCAATATCATTAAGGACAACTCAAAATTCCAAAAATGCCCCCACGTCACATCTCTTCTACCCTCTCCTTGCCCTCAGCAACTGCTGTGGCCACTTTCTCCACCTTGATACTAAAATTTCTTCTGTTACTCATCACAATAGTTTTATAGTAGAATATCAGTAAGTCCATTGTAGTCCATATTTTATTCCTCCAATCTGTGGACCCTGGGATGGTGATGTCCCTTCCACCTCTAGATCAAGAGGGGGCTTAGATTCCACATGGGTGATGGATGCAATTCCTCTGCTTACAGCTGTAGGCACTCTTGATTCCCTGGTGTGGTGGTTGACCATCTTCACCTTCCTGTTAGCTAACCTGGGTAAGACCAATGAACCAGAGAGTAGGAGTTGCCACTCTGCTGAGGCTCAGGGCCCAGCTGGCACATGGGCAGTTCAGAGATTCAAGTCTCCTGAGTATGGACCATCCCTAGCACCAACCACAGGTTCAGTAAAAGTGACAGAAGAGGCATGTGTAGAAAAGTTACATCTGAGTCCAGCTCTGTCACACTTAGGAGCACAAATTCCAAAGTAGGATCCTCTGACATGGCACAGAGCTCCAAATCCATCTGCCATGACTATATACCCTGTGGATCTCCATAGCCTTCAGGAGAATGAGTACCTAGGGTTGTATCTACTTTGGCTTTTTCTGGGGTCCTGCTGAGGTGTACGTAAGTGCGACCCCTCTGATGGCCTCCTGGCTCTTTTTGGAAAACTCTTAGCCATATCAACTCATTTGTCTTTGACGTTTCCCCCTTTTATTCAAGGTCAAAGAGCAGTTTTTACCACTTGATTGAACATGTGGGCTGAGATATTCTGCTGGTCTGAGTTGACCCTTTTATTCAAGGTCTCTTTCTAGTTGCTTCTCCAGTTAGTGATTGGTAGTAATCCCTTGGTGCTAAGGAAGCTCATCCCCAAGAGTCATGTCCCACATTGGGGGGAAGGTAATAATTGCATCATTTTTGAAAGACAATTTTGTTGAATATAGAATTCATGGTTGGCAAATTTTTACTTGTAGCACTTTAAATATGCCATCCCACTGCCTTCTTGCCTCTATGGCTTCCAATAAGAAATTAGTATTTAATCTTGTTGAGGCTCTCTGGTGTGTGACACATTGCTTCTCTCTTCCAGTTTTCAGAATTCTCTCATCTTTAGCATCCAACTTTATGACAATATGTTGTGGCGTGGTTCTATTTGGGTTTATCCTTTCTGGAGTTCGTTGAACATCTTGGATGTGTATAATCATGTTTTTCATTAAATTTGGGAAGTTTTCAGCTATTATTTCCTTGACTGTTATCCCTGCCCCTTCCTTGCTTCTCCTTCTGGGTCTCCCACATGCATATGTTGGTATACTTGATGGCATCCCACAGACTCCTCAGGCTCTGTTCACTATTCTTCATTCTTACTTACTTCTGCTCCTCAGTCTAGAAGATTTCAATAGTCTTATCTTCAAAATCACTGATTCTTTTTTCTGCCAGCTCCTATCTGCTGCTGAACTCCTGTACAGTAAATTTCTGTTACTGTGGTCTTCAGTTCTTTTTGGTTCCTTTACATAATTTCCATCTCTCTGCTGATATTTTCTTTGTGTTCATCCATCATTTTACCTGATTTCTTTTAGTTCTTTTTCCATGTTTTCCTTTAGCTCTTTGAGCCTATTTATGGCCTTTTAAAAAAATCTTTGTCTGATATGTCCCAGGTCTGGTCCTCCTCAGTGATAGTTTCTATTGTGTTGATCTCTTTCTTTGCCTGGGCAATCACTTCCTATTTCTTCGTGTGTTTTGAAACCTGGGTATTTTGACATTTTAACATGTTAGCACTGAAATTTAAACGCTAAGGCATTTGTTCCTTAAGCTTGTATCCAGTTAGTGTTATTCCAGAGCTTTCCTTGAATGCTTGGAGCTAACAAAAGAAGAAGAGGAGAAGGAGGAGAATGAGGAGGAAGAGGAGGAAGTGGAAAAGGAAGAAGAAGGAGAAGAAGAAGGAGAAGGAGATGGAGAAGAAGAAGGAAGAGGAGGAGGAAACACCTTCTCCAGTCTTTGAAGGTTGACCTGTCCAAGTGCTCTCCTCCAGGGCTTATACATATGATGGATTGTATGAGAATAGCTCCAGGTCAAAGGATCTTTTCTGTGCATGTGTCTTGTCTGGGGCATACACATGTGGCCTAGGAATCCCCCCATTTACACAGCTACAAATGCCCCATCTTCCCTAGGAAATGGTTTCCTCATGGTCCCAGGTACTATACAGTATGCCCTTTAGCCAGCGATCTCTTTCCCCATGGAACACAACTTGACTGCTCTCCCACAGCATTTTGTAGGGAAGCTCTCTGAGCTGCTTTCTTTTTTTTTTTATAGTTACCAGTAACATTGTAATATTTTGTAAAAATTGTAATATTTTTGCAAAGAAGGTACTATGTCAATGCTAAAGGTAAAAAAATAGGTCTAGTTTTATGAGGTATGAATATGATTAAACATTTTTTCTTAAATTTCTTCATTAAGAAGGAAATGTTGGTCATGACATATAATCAATCTCTAATCACTTATGTATCTTTCCTTTTTTTACAGGCTAAAATAGTTTATTTCAAAGGCTGTGGCAGAACAAACTAAATTTAGGTCTTTTTCACATCTGGACATATAAATGAACCTTCAACAATTATGAAGCACACAACACAGTGTCCACATATTCTCCTTCCATCTACCTGGTCAGAAAATATCTAATCATTAAAATCTTCAGGAACATAAGCCCACTGTCTAAGAGACCCAAGTAATGGAATTCCTTTTCATTCTGGCTAATATTTAAATGTAAATGCACTACTACTACCACTAATAATAATAATAGTAACAATGACCTCTCTTCAATTATTTTATTCAATAACACTCCAACTCATCAAAAAAGACCACCATCCTTGTTCAGGAAGCTGATAGGTGGGCAGGCAGTAGGGCTCCACCTGGAAAACCAAGCATCCATGAGCTGCCTCCTATATGCAGGGCACATTTTGGGATAGTGAGTCCCTCAGGTCACCACCAGACAGACTGGACCAAACATACATGTTTCCAGCATGTGCATGGGGGCCATCTGCTACCTCCAGAACATGACCAGGGATATGCATGGGGGCTGTGAGCAGGGAAGGGGTAAGCCAAGGTACCGTGTCATCCCACTGTTTTTTTTTTTTTTTAGGTGCTGGAGTGGGGAATGAACCTGGGACCTAGGATGTGGGAAGCTGGCACTCAACTACTGAGTAACACTGGCTACCCTGACTTGGTTTTTTATCATTTGTTTGTTGTTTATTTTTAGGAGATACTGGCGATCAAAGCCAGGACCTCGTACATGAGAAGCAGGTGTTCGCCCACTTGAGCTGCATCCTTTCCCTCCTACTGGTTTTTTTTTTTTTTGGTCTTTATTTATTTTTTTAATGTTACATTAAAAAAATATGAGGTCCCCATATAACCCCCACAGCCCCCATCTCACTCCTCCCCCCATAACAACAACCTCCTCCATCATCATTCATTGCACTTGGTGAATACATCTCTGAGCACCGCTGCACCTCATGGTCAATGGACCACATCATAGCCCACACTATCCCACAGTTCACCCAGTGGGCCATGGGAGGACATACAATGCCCGGTAACTGTCCCCACAACACCACCCAGGACAACTCCAAGTCCAGAAAACACCCCCACATCACATCTCTTCCTCCCACTCCCTACCCCTGGCAGTCACCATGGCCTCTTTCTCCACACCAATGTCACATTTTCTTTGATTACTAATCACAATAGTTCATGAATAGAACATCAGTAAGTCCACTTAATCCTTACTGTATTCCTCCTTCCTGTGGACCTTGGCTTGGTTGTGTCCATTCCACATCTATGTCAAGAGGGTGTTTAGATTCCACATGGATGATGGATGCAATTCTCCTGCTTGCAGTTGTAGGCACTCTTGGCTCCCTGGTGTGGTGGTTGACCTTCTTCACCTCCATGTTAGCTGAGTAGGGTAAGTCCAATAAACCAGAGTGTAGGAGTTTCAAGTCTGTTGAGGCTCAGGGCCTGGCTATCACATGGTCAGTCCAAAGATTCAGGTCCCCTGGGGATACACTAAACCCCAGTGCCAACTACAGATCTGGTAAAAGTAACAGGAGAGACTTGTGGACAAAGATCACTTCTGAGTCCAGCTCCATCACACAGAAACACAAACTCCAAAGTACGGCCAACTGAGATGGCACTGAACTCCATCTGCCATGACCATAGAACCTGTGGGTCTTTGTAGCACTCAGAAGAAACAATACCTGAGTTTGTATCTACTTTCTCTGTCTCTGGGACTCTGCTGAGGTGTGCATAAAGGCAACCCCTCTGATAACCTCCCAACTCTTTTTTGGAGACTCATAGCTATATAAACTCATTTGTCCTTTCCATTTCCCCCTTTCATTCAGGTCAAAAAGCACTTTTAACTCGTTGTATTATATGTATACTGAGATATTCTGCTGGTCTGAGTTGACCCTTTTATTCAATATCATTTTCTAGTTACATCATCAGCTGGTACTTGGTTGTAATCCCTCGGCACCGGGGAGCTCATCCCCAGGAGTCATGTCCCATGCTTGGAGGAAGGCAAAGCATTTACATGCTGAGTTTGGCTTCAAGACTGGCCACATTTGACCAACAAGGAGGCTCTCAGGAGGCAACTCTTAGGCACCCTGCAGCTCTAGGCCTTGTTCTTTTTTCAGGTGCATGGGCTTACAAGCATAGTCATTAGTATCAAGGACTCCGTGTTGGACCTTCCTTCTTTTTCAGTCTTTGCCATTGCACTTGGGGGATTGTTGCTGTTCCATTAGGGAAAGTGATAGAGCTCCCCTATCTAGGAACTCAGCACTCCCTCAGTTGTTGTTTTTAATTGTAACCACTATGAAAATATCAAAAAAATTTTATGTACCCTGGATATATGCCCTGGAGAACTCCCTGCCAACCATGTGTCCCTTGTCAATAACATCCCGCACCAATATTCCTCCCCTGCCATTGTTGAACCTCTCTGTGATCCAAAACTTCTTGAAAAATGAAGCCCAATATATTGCCAGGTTCCATTAATAGTAAAATGGAATATAGTGATGAGTTTAAAGATTAGATACAGAATACATATTAATTTAGAAAAATTTAGGTAAAAATAAATTGGGGTATCAAAAAATTTTTTAATGCAAAAGCTTTGTTTTTGATGTTTTGCCTTCCATCACTGCAATAAGTGTTGCCCTGTATGCACATTGGCAAGGCAACTTCCATCTTTTCCTCAGTGTCTACGTTCTTTCTTTTTCTTTTTTCCCCTAATTATTACACTTGTCCTCACAAAAGTTTTAGATCACAGTAATTCATATATACAATATACAGTACTCCCACATATCCAACATAAAACACTTTGTCCCTTCCCCAGCAATAATCTTTTTACATATTCATACTATATTTACTGCAACTGATGTACAGATATTGAGACAATAACTTTCAAACAAGGTAACATTTGTGTTTACATTGTGGTTTATATTTTAGACTATACAACTTTCTAAATTTTTAGTTATCTTATGTTTTACACTATGATTTACATTTTAGCCTATTGGCCCCTATGCATTTTTGGTGTAATTTAACATGTCTTATATCCATCCTTGCATAATCTTGTGGAACACTTCTATTGCCCACACGCTTACATTGATTCTATCTATTCAATACCTCTTTCCCATCCCCTCAGGGCCCACAGTGACAGTCAGTCTTCATTGCTTGAAGGGCCATGTTCAATGTTGAGGGCTTGACATGCTCGACTGCCCTAACACATTAGGAGCCACCATTTCTCTCGAGAGATACAATTCCCTCTATTTGAGAACATCAGTCCTCCCCAGGATGTGGGTGTACCTTCACTCTCATTATATGGGTCTCTATCCAATGATATAACCCCCTATGACAAAATGAGCACTCACACACTCCCTAGAAGCCTGTCTTGCATCAGATTATCCCCTTTAAGCATTGTAAACAGGTAACCTTCCTTATTATATTTTTGAAAAATTTTTCTCAGCATTATACTCTCAACCAAATATCTGACAATCTCCTATGTTATATATTCCCCCACCCTTCCCCCAATTTCTTGGGCAATATTTCTACTGCTTTTAAGAAGACTTTTTCTTGATTCAGGACTTGCCCTGTTCCTGCAGTCCTTTAACTGTTTTCTGGAGCCCTGAGAAAGACGTTTCTGCCAGTTTTTGCTGGTTGTTCAAAGCTTCTGGGACAACTGAGTCCTGAAGCGACTTACTTTGGGAAGGGTCCAAAGTCATTCTTTTATTACTATTATTTTTTATTTTTTTAATGTGACATTAAAAAGATATAAGAGGTCCCCATATATCTTCACCCCCCTCAAGCCACTCCTCCCACATCAACAACCTCTTTCATCATCATGGGACATTTGTTGCATTTGTTGAATACATTTTGGAGCACTGCTGCACCACAAGGATAATGGTTTACATTGTGGTTTACACTATCCCGACGTCCACCCAGTGGGCCATGGGAGGACATACAATGTCCAGCATCTCTCCCTGCACTACCACCCAGGACAACTCCAAGTCCTGAAAATGCCCTCACATCATATCTCTTCTTCCCTCTCCCTACCCTCAGAAGCTACCATGGCCACTTTCTCTACATCAGTGCTACAATTTCTTCCATTACTAATGACAGTAGTTCCATAGTAGAATAACAGTAAGTCCACTCTAATCCATTCCTCCATCCTGTGACCCTGGGATGGTTTTATGTCCACTCCATCAAGCGGGGCTTAGATTCCACATGGAAGATGGATGCAATTCTCCTACTTGGAGTTGTAGGCACTCTTGGCTCCCTAGTGTGGTGGTTAACTTTCTTCAGCTCCCTGCTCACTGGCCAGAATAAGTCCAATAAACCAGAGGGTAGGAGTTGCAAGGCTGCTGAGGCTCAGGGCCTGGCTGTCACATGGCAGTCCAGAGATTCTTGATGGAGATGTATGGAAAGAAACTCCTGTAAAGGTGGCTGAGGGCTGTGTTTGGAGCTTCCCCCAAATCTTTGTGCATCTAGCTTTATCAGCTCTTGAGGGTACTGGGGACCTCTATCTTATTTCTGGAAAACTCCAGATGTTCTTATAAGAAATGATTTTGTGGCAAATGGTGAGAATGTATTTTCTTCTCATTTCTATTTTTATAATTAACCCCATAAAGATGTTTTAAAAAGGAAGAGGGAACTTTTTACAACACTTCAAAAAATTTGGGGGTAGTATAGGGAAGTGTAGTGAAGGGAAGGAAATGTATCACATGAAGAGAAATGCCCATTTTAGGAAATCAGGTCACAGGCTTGATGTGGCTAAAGCATTTCCTTATATGAAACTTGATTAAACGTACTTACAAATTTTACGTTCTTGTCATCCTGTTGACTTCCTCCCCCGTGAATCCACCCCTCTTCATTTCCTCAAATGACTTTCCCCTCCACTTGGTTTCCTCACCTTTGGAGTTCCTTTGCAAAGGTTCCTATTAATGAGCTCTTACAATATTTGTCCTTTTGTGTCTGGCTTATTTCACTCAACATATTATTTTCAAGGTTCATTCATGTTGTCATATGCATGCCGACTTCATGTATTCTTACCACTGAAATAATATTCCATCATATGTATATTCCGGATTTGGCTAATCCATTCATTGGTTGATGGACCCCTGGGTTGTTTCTATCTTTTAGCAATTTTGAATAATGCCGCTATATACATCAGTGTACAATACGGACTATAGTCAGAAGTATGGGAAAGTATTTGGAGATGGTATCTAGATAACAGTAAAGACTGCTCTACGATTTTTTCAACACAGAAGAAAATCAGTTATAACAAAAGTACCACAACTAAGGCAATGTGTTAATAATAGAGAAAACTGTGCATGTGAGGGGGAATGTACGGGAACTCTATTTTCTGAATGATATTTCCATAGCCCTACAACTTCTCTAATTAAAAAAAAAATGCAAAAATTCCATTCCGTTAATACAGAAAAAAAGACCAGATGGAAACATCATGCTCATTTTAAAACATATTTTAAGTAGGAAATCTATAGAGGGCCATCAAGATGAAAACTTAACTGGAAGATATAATAGAAATTTGGTTTAGTTAATAGTCCACCATTCATAAATAAACTTGATAAATCCTTAGACTATTTCCCAGAGATTACCAGGGTTAGTGAGGGTTCCTTTTCAACATTGTGTACTAATCAGATCAGACATGGATATCTGACAAATGTCTGCCAACAGATTTTATTTTCTGTGAATTTGAGGTTATAACTTGGACCTATCAACTTTTCATTGATTTCTCAGTTTAGCAGTCCTTCTAGGCTAAGATGTTTTCTGCTACAGGGATAAAGAAGAGAGCAAAGCAGATCTACAGGAAGTGGGAGAAGAATGAGCAGACACACAATGATTAGCAGAAACTCTACATCTTCCATTACGAAAGAGACAGAGGAGTAGTTGCTTTGATTTCTGATGATTTCACCTGCCGTTGGGCTCCTCTTTACTTATTATAAATTAGCCCAAATTAATTTGAAAGGGATCTTATTTTTGTAAGCAAAATAATCTATCAGGTGAAATCAATCATCTCTGTGTAGGTTTCTATTCTTTATCTTCAATTTATAAATAATGATTTTATTAGGTGTGTTTAATTTTGGTGACTTATAACCAACAAACCAAACAAAAACCAGTTACTGTGATTAAGACCAGAGCTGGAAGGCAGGTGCACTGAGGACTCTAGAAGGTCAGCAGGTCAAGCACTACTATGATAGGGAGAAGACTAAAGAGGTCCCCCAAATTACTGTCCCCTTGTTAGTCAATCAATCTAGGTACTACTAGGTACTATTAATCTAGGTATTACTGTGAAGGGACTTTGCAGGTAGAATTAAGGATACTAATCAGCTGACCTTGGGGTAAAGACATTATCCCGAATTACCTAGGTGGACCCAGTGGAATGACAAGTCCTTTAAAACAGAAAAAAAGGCAGAAGGGGAAGAAAGATTCGAAACATGAAAAGGACTCAATACACTGTTTCTATCTTTGAAACTGGAGAGAGACACAAACCAAGGAAAGCAGGCAGCCTCTAGAAGCTGAGATCAGTTCTCAGCCAACAGTCAGCAAGGATGCAAGACCTCAGTACTTCCAGCCTGTGGAACTGAATTCTGCCCTCAACATGAAAGCGCCTAGAAGGAGAGTCTCCAGATAAGAGCCCAGGCAGGCTGACACCTTGACTTCAGCCTTGGGGGCACGAAAAAGAGAATCCAGTAGAGTACCTCTGTACCCAGATTTCTGACACACAGAGGCTGTGATCTAATAAATGGTTGTTGTTCAAGTCACCAAGTGTACGGTAATTTGTTACTGTAGCAATAAAAAACTCATACAGCTATCCCCGGGGATACGTCAGTACCATCCTGAGAATCTAATTAAATTCCAAAGCCTGAAGACAGTCCCCTGATCTGGCTCAGGTCTCTTGACTGTAATGTAATTAAATGGCAAAGGAAAAGGAAAAACAAAACTGGTCAAGTATTCCAGTCTACTGTTTGTGCATGTTAATGTATATATTATAGCCTATACATGCACATGAATGGGCGTGATTAAATCATAACAAATAGTAAAGTAACTGGTATCCTTAACTGAACATCAGGATTGTGCTACTTCTGGTAAATTCACCACACGGGGCTAGGAATCTCCTGAGGGAAAAGTTTTCTCATGGAATTCATAATTAACCTTTCTCCCATGCAGGTTGGTGATCCCACAGAACAACCCTTCCCAGGGTATTTTGGAAATTATATTCCCAGTGAGAAATAAGAAATGCAGACCTACGTGGAGCTGGAAAGGAAATCAGGAGAAAATAGCTTGCTAAATTTTGTGAGGCTGGGAAGGGAGAAGGAGTGTAACATTTTTAAAAATGGAAAGAAAAGCTCAGGGGAGTCATTTTGATTACCAGACTCAGTCCTACCTTTTTTATGGTAACAAACCCTGAGAGCTTGAAACACACAGGTGTGACAGAGAAACATGGTGCTGGCTGGTGTTTCCAGTTCTTCCCCTTGTAGCCAACTGTCTGAACAGCTCCCAAACTGAGTTTATGTTGGTGGAACTTATGGGGCTTTACCATTTGGGTGAAAGAGGAGGTTTTTAGGAAGTATGGAATATATGATTTTGCATTTTCCCCATAATCCTTTAAGCTCTTTCTCCCTTCTAGTCATAGCAGCATTTCATTTTTAATAGTTACCCAGCAAGCCTTGAGAAATAGTCTTTACAGCTCATGACTGATAAGTAAATCTTGTATGCTTAGACTTCTTTCCCAGAAACTCTAAGAATAATCTGATCTGCTTAGCCCCCTTACTGTAGAGATAAAACTTCAGCCCTACTGACGAACATTGTGAAGGCTCGTTTTATGTAGTTATTGTGAAAGTGTAACTTCTGCCCTGCTGAGAAACATTGCAAATGATCACTCCTCATTCCCTCATTATCCGTGTGAATGATGCATTTTAAAAATCATGCTCGCCCTCGCATGCCCTCTTCTTTTGCACATAGACATGTAGACTGAAATACTGATAAATAGTAAACTAAGGAAAGCATATATTTCTGAAAATCACCCCCTATGAGCTATCGGTGTTCTAGTATTGTATTCTACTAGACATTTAAAATGAAGAAAAATTGTATTTGCATATAACCAAACTGAATCATTATTCTGACAAGTTTGTTTAATTTGGTAGTAATTGTATTTTGTAAAAGGTTTGCTTGGAGACAGTTTCCAAAATCATTTTGTAACTTAAGTGTATAAGGTGAATGTTTTTTTTTTAAATTAAGGAAAAAGAAAGCAATTTTGTGCTAAGATAAAAATGACTGCTTATTTAAGAAAGAGGTAAATGTGGGACAAAACCTGAATGAATACAGGAAGTGCAGAAGGTTTGCAGAAAAGGAATTTTTGTGATCAAAGTTGGGGAAGATTTGGTGGGTCTATGTATCTATAAAGTAAAATAGTATTCTGATGCAAAGCTAAAATTTGATTCTTTATCTTAAAGTAACAATGCTTCTTAAATCATTAGTTTGTTGTAATAAAAAGGTTATAAAGCATTTTTCTCCTGAATAATTAGTATGCAAAGCAGAAAGTCTGTTTCATCAAAATATATTCTTGTACTTTATGTTAACTTTATCGTGTCCTTGGTTTAAGAAAAACAAGTCTTAGGATATATATGGTTGACAGGGAGTTACACAGGGCATATGCCCAGGGTATATAGTAATGTCTAGATATACTCATAGTGGAAACAATTAAAAACAACAGCTGGGGGGGGTACTGAGCCCCTGGCCGGGGGGTCGCTGTCGTGGACCCTGGGGGAGCAGCGGCAGTCCCCCAGATACAATGGCAAGAACCAGGAAGGAAGGAGGGCCCAACAGTGGGCTCCTGATACTAATGGCTATGCTTTTGAGCCTATACACCTGCAATAATAAGGCCTAGAGTAGCACTGTGCCTGGGAGTTTCCTCCTGACAGCCTTCATGTTACTCAAATGTGGCCACTCTCACAGCGAAACTCAGCATGTAGATGCAGTACATTCCCCCCAGTGTGGGACATGACACCCAGGGATGCGCCTCCCTGGCACCAAGGGATCACTACCACATACCAGCTGAAGATGCAACTAGAAAATGACCTTGAATTAAAGGTTCAATACGGATCAGCAGAATATCCCTGTCTACATATAATAACATGACTTCAAAATGCTGTTTGACCTAATGTAAGGGGGAAATGGAAAGGAGAAATGAGAATATAAGGCTATGAGTCTCTAAAAAAGAGTCTGGAGGTTGTCAGAAGGAATGCCCTTATGCACAACTGAGCAGAGTCTAAAAGACAGATAAAGTAGATACAACCCCAGGTATTGGTTCTTTTGAGGAATAAAGAGACCCATGGGTTCTATGGTCATGGCAGATGGGGTTCACTGCCATGGAAGATGGTCCTTCTTTGGAGCTGGTGTTTCTGTGTGATGGAATTGGACTCAGAGGGGATCTCTTTTCACAAGACTTGCATGCTACTTTATTGGAATTGTAGTTGGTGCTGGGGTTTTAGTTATATTTAGGGGATTTGAATCTCTGGACTGATAATATGACACCCAGGCCCAGAGCCTCAACAGACTTCAGCTCCTACACTCTGATTTATTGGACTTACCCCACTCAGGTAACATGGAGTTGAAGAAGGTCAACCACCACACCATGGAACCTAGAGTCCCTACAACTGAAAGCAGGAGGAGTGTATACAGTATCCATGTGGAATCTAAGCCCCCACTTGACATAGATGTGCAATGGACACAACCAATCCAATGTCCACAGAGAATGTGGAATGGGTGTGGGAAGGGTAGCCATGGTGGCTGCTGGGTTTGGGGAATGGGAGGAAGAGATGAGATGTGGAGGCTTTTTCAAGATGTGGAGCTGTCCTGGGTGGTGCTTCACGGACAATTACAGGACATTGTAGATCCCCCCAGGGTCCACTGGATGGAACGTGGGAGAGTGTGGGCTATGATGTGGACCATTGACTATGGGGTGCAGTGATGCTCAGAGATGTACTTACCAGGTGCAATGGATGTGTCACGATGATGGGAGAGAGTGTTGCTGTGGAGGAGTGGGGGGTGGGGGCGGTTGGGTTGAATGGGACCTCATATTTTTTTAATGTAATTTTTAAAAATAAATAAATAATTTTAAAAATAAATAAAATAAATATAAAATAAAATATAAAAAAAAAGAAAAACGAGTCTTCTTACTTTTAAAAGAACATAATGTTCAAACCTAACAACTCTTAACATTTTGCATTCTCAGGGTCAAACCCTCAAAATTATCTTTTCTTTTCAAACTATTGCAAAAGATTTGTTCTTTCAGCTTGTAAAAAGTGAAGCACTAAAACACCAAAAAAATAGCTAGACATTTAACAATGTTTACTGCAAAATATTAGATTACAGTATAATGTTGTTTATCGCAGTTTTATGTTTTATGTTATATGTCACAGATGTTATATGTCACAGAAAACCTTTCCACCCAGAAACTAGGAGGCAGATGCTTTAGCTAATATTCGTTTGATGTGCCCTACTCCCACTGAGGAAACAGCCCTATGGCTACCTAAAGAGTGACATCAAGGGGCTGCGATGGGGTAGCGCATGGCTAAGATGTTAGGCATTCCTATAAATCATTCTGACCTGGTTCGTAGCATACAAGATTGTGAAGCCTGTTCTCAGCTTGGACCACAAATAGTACCTTACAGCAGTGGACATATCCATAAAGCCACACCCTATGGGGATGGACTTCACTGCTGTCAGACCCCCTTGGGACCCAGTCCCCCAATACCATGCATGGTGTCTCTCCATTTGAGTTATTGGCTTGGTCAGTCACTACTACCCCCACAACAATAAAGGTATCTGCCCCATCTCCTGGTCACGCTCCTGAAGTTGATGGAAATATGTCGCTGCTCTGGACTTCAGCAATGCCAGCCTGTGATGGCTCAATAGCCCTAGATCTACGATGGACATTGCCTCCAGGCTGGCTCTGTGTCATCGTGCTGGTGGGCACTATGCACCAGGCCCGTGGAACACTAGAGCCTACTTCCTGTTTTCTCAAGGACCAGTGATGCTGCAGTATGCTGACTATGTGAAGGGCATACACAGTGAAGCAATAATCACTAGAGTAATGTGGGTAGAATGAAAGCAAACACCATTGGCATTAAGACCTTCTCCCATGGAGGGACAACATGTAAGGTGTTGAAAACCTGGAGCTTGCCCATTGATGCCTCATGCTTCAGGGCCTATGTGAGAAACTTCATCTGTCATTTTGCTTTCTGGAGATGATGTCCCTCTCCGGGTACCCACCAAACACTTACGTTTGCATTCTTAGGCTAATTTTCTTGCTCATCCAATGTTTTCTTCAACTGGGTTGCCACCATGGCAGCTGCACACACCAAATGGACTGTTTGGTATGTGGATATGTGCCAGCCTCCAGTAGCTCTGGTCTTCCTTGGAATATCCTCCCCTTACCTTTGATTAATTGGAGTAATTGCTTCATGAGTAGAAATCATAGCCACCCACTTAGGTGGCAACTCCCAGAACCCACAAACTGTTTTAGTTACTCTGCTTCTGTTAAATATGTCTCTTCTATTGTCAGGGAACATTTAAACAAAACCCATCCATCCTTTATTTCAATTTAGAATGGCCTCATGTGGATGGTAGCAGAACATGTTATGACAGTTTGAGATTTTTTATGGATCTCAAATGGAGAGATATTATGTTTTTAAACTAATCTATTCCTGTAGGTGTGATACCCTTTGATTGGAATAAATTCCATTGAGGGTCCTTTGATTAGATTACTAGCTAAGATAGATTTGGGCTTTGATTGGAATAAGTCAGTGAGGCATGACTCAGGTTGAGTTTCTTGCTGGGTCTGAGACCACAGAGAGAAGACACAGGAAAAGGAAGATGCCATATTTGGTCCTTCCATGTTAGAGAGGTTTCACTCACAGCTGAACAGCAAAGAGAGAAGCCCCCAAGAGGCTCAAAGAGCTGAGGCCCAAAGAGAGAGAGGAGGCCCAGTAAGAGACAAGACCTATGCCAGTTTTGCCTACATCTGCAGAAAGGCAGAGAGCTCAACAGAGATCGCCCGCCATCTTGCTTTGCCATGTGGTAGCTGACTTTGGTGAGAAAGCACCTCTCACGGTGCCCTAAGCTGGACTACTCACAGCCTCAGAATGCTAAGTTTTTACCCCAAATAAATCCCTTTTATAAAAGCCAACTCATTTCTGGTGCTTTGCCTCAGCAGCCCTTTGGCAAACTAAAACATGTGACATCCTAAGCGCTCAATCAGCCTTTTGTCTTGAAAGAAACAACGTCTCCAATCAACCCACTGTCGTGTAGGACAGGTGTGTGACTGAGTCATCCGTCTGGCAGACTGAATGGACTGGGTGACAAAATGCATCCCTACGTTTGGGAGCTTCTATACCTCCTTCAGGAGAGGGTTGGTTATGTGGAACAGACTTTTGGTCACACCTACCCTGTAACTGGAGAGGAAGGTGTAAACTGGGGTATCCTTTCCTACCGAGAAGTATACACAAAAATTTTACCCAGCACCCCTCAAAACTCCCAGTTCTACAAGACCATTTTGGCATTATAATCAAGCTGTTCTCTAGTATGGTGGGAGAGGCCACTTAGTATTTTTCCCTCCAGTGCTGGAGCCTTAGATGATTTAACACAAGGAACCGCCCTAGCTCACTTCACTGCCCAAGCTCTTAGTGGTGTTGATCATAGCATAAGCCTCTTGAGTGAAGAAACAACTCAAATGAGAAAAGGGATATTACACAACCATATGACCTTAGATGCACTTACTGCTGCAGGGGGCCGGGGGGGGGGCACTTGTGCCATAATCAGTGCTGCTTACTGTACCTATATACCCTACGGACATACTGAAGTTACCAAGGCTTTAAGTCATTTACAAAAGTCTACAGCTGCAAGCAGGAGAATCGCATCCATCAGCCATGTGGGATCTCAGCCCTCTCTCGATTTAGAGGTGGAATGGACATCACCATCCCAGGGCCCACAGGAGGGAGGAATAAAATATGGATAAGAGTGGACTTACTAGTATTCTAATATAGAATTATTGTGACTATAGCAATGAAAAAAAGTACATCACTGACGTGGAGACAGTGGCCAAGGCAGTTGCTGAAGGCAGGGAGAGGGAAAAAGAGGTGTGATGTGGGGGCATTTTCGGGACTTGGCGTTGTCCTGAATGATATTGCAGGGACAGATGCTGGACATTATGTATCCTGTCATAACCCACTGAATGGACTGGGAGAGCGCGTGAACTGCAACATAAACCATAACCCATGCTGTGTAGCAGTGCTCCAAAAAATAGTCATCAAATGCAATGAATGTACCACACTAATGAAAGAAGTCGTTGAAGTGGGAGGAGTCGGGGGTGTGGGGAGTGGGGTATATGGGAACCTCTTATATTTTTTAATGTAACATTTTGTATGATCCATGTATCTTTTAAATATATATAATAAAAAAAAGTCTATCTGTCATATGAAACCCCTCGGTCTAGTGCACTTTTTCTCCTCCTGGCTCACAAACCTACCCTCACACTGGAATTACACTTTATTGTTTGTTAGCCTCATTGCACTAATAATGCTCATTTGCTTGGGTTGCTGTTGTTTATATTGCAGCTGTGGCCTGATGGCGCATCTGTAAAGCCCCTGTTCCACGCGCAGGGCTTTATGTGGAAGAGGTGCTGGCAAGATTTAAGAGTTGGGAGACGGGGTGGATTGTAGCATACATGGCTTTGCATTTTCCCCACACTGCTTCCAGTTCTTTCCCCTTCTAGTCACAGCAGCATTTCATTTCTTAATAGTTACACAGCAAGCCTTGAGAAATAACTGTTGGTGAGCTCACAACTGATAAGTAGGTCTTGTATGCTTAGACTTCTCTCCCGGAAAGTCTAAGAATAATCTGTTCTGTGAATTGCTTGACCATCTTACTGTAAAGATGCAACATCAGCGCTACTGACAAACATTGTAAAGGCTCATTTTACATAGTTATTATTCTACCCTGCCGAGAAGCATTGCAAACGGCCGTTCCTTCACAATCTGAGTCCTGCATTTTTAAATATTATGCTCCGGGTCACATGCCCTCCTCATCTGCACTTAGACATGTAGTGTCAACGACCCCTCTTGCGTTGTGGTAAGTGTGGACATCAAGCCTTGGAAGCACCCATCTCTCCTGCCACCAAGGACGAGGAGCTAGGCCATGACCAGACTTAGGCTCTCCAAGGGAGAGTGTCTCCTCTCTGACAACGGAGGGCGAGGCTCTCCATGAGCCCGTAATCAGGGCTCACTCACTCACCCAGCTGGACTTGTCCGCGTCTTTCTTTGGTTGGACCTATCCCTCTCAGTCTGGTGGGAAGCTGTCCTTTTACACGGCTCCCTGCTATACTCATAACAGAAAGCCAATGTTTTAATGCCTCCAAGCAAGACCAGCAGAAGAGACCCATGCCAGAGTTCAGGATAATAGCCAGCCTGCTACAGGTCTGAGATTTGGAACCCCTGTGAGAAATGGGGTCTACTCAGAGCAGAAGGAACTATGTTTTGAAGGACTTTGATCCACCCTCGGAGCAGAAGTGCGGTTGCATGGTCCAGGTGGCTGGACAACGAGGAGCAGTTTAGAGGCCGGCCTCCCCCTCCCGCCTCTCCAAAGCACCTTGACCGAGAGCTGCACGTGGACTTGGAGCAGGCTGCAGAAAGGCAGGCAACACCTCGAGGAGCCCGCGCAGATCGACCTCGCAGGCTGGTTTCGAGGTGTGGGAGCCTCAGGGTGGCGGGAGGCAGTGCTGAGGTCCTGACTTGGCAGGTGAAGCCTGCAAGTCAGTGAAAACCTTCAGAGTTTAGGCATAAACGCTAAAATGGCGTCATTTGCTCCCAAAGGCTGGTGAGGTCCAGAATATTCGGTTTACACGTTCATATCAAAAAACAGCCACTGACCTCATTTATTAGACCCTGCTAGGGTGGAATTTTTATACCCAAACAAAAGAAACAATGACAACAACAACAACAAAAATAGGTACACATCTCAAAGGAAACCTGTGTCGGGGGAAGTGGAAAGAGGGGGCTCTTTTCACCAGCCCTCCACGCCTTGCTGCTGCAAATTCCCAAGAATCGCCTGAGTCTTTGAAAAGTAGAAGTCCTTGAGGCGGATGTGGCTAAAGCAGTTGGGCACCTCTCTCCCCATGTGGGAGGTCCCGGGTTCGGTTCCCAGTGACTCCTCAAGATGACAAGCAGATGCAACGACCTGACACAGTGAGATACAATGAGCAGACAGATATGGGAGCCATCTAAGGGGGTACAGGGGGAGAAAAATAAATAAAATTTTTAAAAACCAGGGGCAACAACTCAGTTGCATCCTGGTTTAAGACACTCTGAATGTTTGCCATGGGAAGACTTTCTTTCCGTACTAGTTTTAGAGAGCAAAGAGGGAAAATGGGCACTTCCTTCATGTTTATAACAAAACACATTTTTTTTTCCTAAGGGGTAGTTACTGGACTTGGGTTTTCTTGACATTTTATTCTACATTCTCCAGCCCTTCCTTTTTTGTCACGATCAGTTCTGTTCAGGAGATGGTACAAAGGTTTTCTAACATATTTCTTTGTGACCTGACATCGAAATAGACTGATACAAAAGTGAACATTGAAATAATAATAATAACTGAAGACCAAGTGGGTCTTTTCACGGTTTTCAAAAGGTGGGAGCCCCACTGATGACTCAGCTATGTCATTCCCAAGTGATTTAGTGAGATTTATTAAACTCCTTCAACCAGTGCCATTTCATTGTTCACAGTTGAAATTTTATCTTTTAAAAAATTGAATTGTGGTAAAATAGGTATAACCTAAAATTTGCCATTTTAACCATTTTTACTTGCATAGTTCAGTGGCATTGATTACATTCACACTGCTGTTCAACCATCAACAATGTCTATTTCTTTTCATCACCCTAAACAGAAACTCTGTAGCCATTAAGTAATAGCTCTCCGTTCTCCCCTCCCCTCAGCCCACCTCTGATTTACTTTCTGTCCCTGTGAGTTTACTTATTCTAGATATTTCTTGTGACACTTTGAAGATTTTTGTGGATCCCAGAGAAGATTATGTTCTTGAAGCTAATCCATGGCTGTGGGTGTGGATTGAATTCATTGGGGGGGGGGGGGGAGCTTTCATTGGGTGACTTCAGTGAGGTGTGACCCAGGATGGGTCTCCGTCCTCTGCTGGAGTCCTTTATAAATGGAAGCAGCAGACACACAGAGAAGCCATGGAGTTGGAGAGAAGGAACCCAGGAGCTCAGAGAAGAACCTGGGAGAGAGGAAGCCACAGATGGAGCAGCGGAAGCTAAAGCAACAAGACCCAAAAGAAAAGCAGATGCTCCACGTGCCTCACCACGTGGAAGGAGTCCAGGATTTCCAGGAGCCAACCTTTGGTGAGATGTCTTTTAAGATTTATTTTTATTTATTTCTCTCCCCCCCACATTGTCTGCTCTCTATGTCCATTTGCTGTGTGTTCTTCTGTGTCCACATGCATTCTCGTCAGGCTGCACAGGAATCTGTGTCTCTTTTTGTTGTGTCATCTTGCTGCATCAGCTCTCCATGTGTGCGGCACCACTCCTGGGTGGGCTGCGCTTTTCGCACAGGGCAGATCTCCTTGCGGGGTGCACTCCTTGTGCGTGGGGCACCCCTATGTGGGGGACACCCCTGCATGGCATGGCACTCCTTGCGTGCGGCAGCACTGTGCATGGGCGAGCTCACCACACAGGCCAGGAGGCCCTGGGTTTGAACCCTGGACCTCCTATATGGTAGGCGGACGCTCTATCAGTTGAGCTACATCCACTTCCCTCTGATGGTGTCTTGATTTTGACATTTTCAGAGCCTCAGGACTGTGAATTTTTAACCTAATAAATTCCCATTTAAAAAGTCAACCTATTTCTGGTATATGGCTCCAAGCAACTTTTAGCAAACAAAAACATTTCCTGTTAGTGGGAATCATATAATATTTGCCCTTTGGTGTCTGATTGTTTTCACAGAGCATGTCTTCAAGGTTCATCCATGTTGCAGCACGTATCAGAACTTCATTCCTTTTGATGGCTGAATAATATTCTATTGTATGTGTATATACCACAGTTTATCCATTCTTCCATTGATGGGTTGTTTCTACCTTTTGGCTACTAGGAATAATGCTGTGAAATCTTATTTTTGCCAAGGAAATAAAAGAAGTAGAAGATTGGGGATAGAGGCATGCCAATATTCTTGTCTTACATAGTTGAGTCAGGAAATACTGTCCACAGTTTCTAGAACAAGAAATAGAGACCTAATAATTTTATTTAAACATGGAAGCATTAAAAATTGTATCATAATTATAAGATACTTGGAGGATTGCAGGAAAAGAATGTTTTATCTTTTACAGCAGAGTCAATGGATATTATTTAGGGCCGCTAACCAATAAAAAAGAAGAACCTTACTATTTCATTTTATAACAGTAACTTCTAGTAGGACTGAAAACTGAAATCATTAAAAAGTAGTCAGCTCTAGGATATAGCACTGTGGATGGGGAAGATTTGCATGGGAGATGGTTGTTTTTCTCTATTTATTCCTGTACTATATTTTCTTGGGCATTTATTATTTTTATTACATTTTTAAAAATAGAAGAGTCCAACAGTTAAATGTATTTTCAAGGCAGAGATAAAAGGGGAGGGATGCAAAAGAGGTCTGAAGACTTAAATAGGCAATTCTCCAAAGAGAAAATACAAGTGGCAAAAAAGCACATGAAAAAAAATTTCAATATCACGGCTATTAGGCAAATGCAAAACAAAACCACAATGAGAGCTCACACCTCATAGAATGGTTGTTATTTTAAAAAAGAAAAGAAAACAATAAGTGCTGGAGAGGATATGGAGAAATAGGAACACTCCTCTGTTGATGGGAATGTAAAATGGTGTAGCCTCTGTAGAAGCAAATTTGGCGGTTCCTCGGGCAGCTAAATATAGAACTGCCATATGATCCGGCAATCCCTCTACTAGGAATGTATCCAGAAGAACTGAAAACAGTGACGCAAACAGACATTTGCACACCGACGTTCATAACGGTGTTATTCACAATTGCCAAAAGATGGAAACAACCCAAGTGTCCATCAACCGATAAATGGATAAACAAGTTGTAGAATATCCATAGGATGGAATATTATGCTGCTGTAAGAAGAAATGAAAGTGGGACATATATGGTAACATGGATGAACCTTGAGGACATTATGCTGAGTGAATTAAGCCAGACACAAAAGGTTAAATATTGAATGGTCTCACTAGTAAGAACAAAAGATGAAGAATAAACATGTAGAGTTAAAACCTTGAATATAGGTTACTAGAAGATATGATGAGGGCTGAGAAGGGGTACTGATGTTTAAATGTAGAATTTTTAATTCGTTTGACTGAAAAAGTGTAGAAATGGATGAAGTTGATGGTAACAAATCTGTAGCGAGTGTAACACGGCTGGTTTATAAATGGGATTGTGGCTGAAAGGGGTACATCTAAGGATGTAAATGTCGATTGAAATAAAACTAAAGAATAGTCTAGGGACTGAATAACACGGTGAACCAGAGGTGGATAAAAATTGTGGTTAATAGTACAAATACATGGAGTGGGCATCACAATCCTAGAATCCTCAGAATTGGGGAATAAAATATGCACTAGAGTGGACTTACTGTTATTATACTATAGACTTATTGGGGTTCTAACAATGGAAGAAATTATATCATTGATGTGAGGGCAGTGGCCACGGGAGTTGTTGAGGGCGGGGAGAGGGAAGAAGAGGTGTGATGTGGGGGCATTTTCGGGACTTGGAGTTGTCCTGAACGATATTGCAGGGACAAATGCAGGACTTTATATATCCTGCCATAACCTACAGAATTGAGTGGGAGAGAGTGTAAACTACAGTGTAAACTATAATCCATGCTGAGTGGCAATGCACCAAAATATGTTCATCAATTGCAATGAATGTACCAAACTAATGAAAGAAGTTGTAAACGTGGGAAAAGTGGGAGGTGTGGGGAGTGGGGCACATGGGAATCCCATATATATTTTTTTATGCAACATTTTATGTAATCTATGTATCTTTTAAAAATTAATAAAAATATATTTTAAAAATAGTACAAATACAAGAATGTTCTATGAACTAGAACAAAGGTGCATCACTATTACAAGGTGGAAAGAATATGGAGATGCATGGGAAAAATACAACAACTGTAACTTACAGACTATAGTTAACAGCAATGTTGTCATATTCTTGCATCAGTGTCAAAGAAAGTACTGTGTTACTAATAAGGAGGTGTGGAAAAAATACACCAAATGTACGCCACGGACCACAGTTAGTGGTGAAAGTCTGATGATGTTCTCTCATAATCTGTAACACATGTTCCACAACAAGGCAAGGTGTTGGTGGAGGGGTGTCGTAGGGGAATTCTGCATATTATGCATGATTGTTTTGTAAGTTCACAGCTTCTCTAAGGAGGCAGTATAGCCATGGAACCCAGGCCCCTTCTAGCACTGCTCTCCCTGCCCGGGTATCAGATGCCTGCCCCAAGAGAAGAAAGCCTGTGATTGCTGAAGAGCTCTTGGAAGAGAGTCTGTGTCCAAGAGCCCCTGTTGTCCTTCTGCCCAAGTGCCCACATTTCCTAAAGCCACCTCTGGCAGCACCATGATGTGTCCGTGCCCAGCCTGGGTTTGGATCACAAATCTGTGCAGGCAGGGAATAAAGAGGGAATGAAAGGATTGACGAAAGCAGCCCTTAAATCATCTGGGCTGCTTTTTATCCAGGAATAGATGTACTGGGCATATAAAACTGTCCTGGTTTCATTTGAAAAGGTACCACAAGCGTGAGTATCCACAGCGAGTGACATTTTGCCAGCAATCACGGACTTGTAAAACAGCCAGAAAATTCTGGTGTATTTTTGGCATTCGGAGGGTTTTTTAATTTGTTCAGGAAAGGATAGAAGGTGAAGGAGTCATTTCCACCCATTTGTTTCTCTCTCTCTGTCTGCACTTTGAATTCATTTAAAAGATGGGTTTTGAAAAGCAATTTTAATCCTTTGGGAGCTATGTAGCTGGGAAGCAGGTGCTCGACCACTGAGCTATATCCGCTCCCCAGGAAGAGTTGTTTCTTACATTTGTTTTTTTAGGAAGTACCAGGGATTGAACCCAGGACCTCATACATGGGAAGCAGGTGCTCAACCAGTGAGCTACATCTGTTCCCCTCAAAGACAAAATTTAATGAGGCTGTTCACTAGGTACTGGAGAAGGCTGCGCTTGGAAACGCTTGGTGCTGTGTGTCATGTAACACTTTAGGGGTGGAAATCCTGTTTTCTATGTATTTGACCAACTGATTCAAGAGTTCAGGCTGTAGCCATTTACTACCTTTATTGCAGGGGCTCTCAGGATGATCTTTCCTAAGCCAGGTGTGGTCCAGTGGATGTTCTTTGGGGTTCTGCCCAAGTCCCTCTAGGACAGGTATAAACCAATTTATGAGTGCAATGTCAAGAACTTGAGGAATTGATGGTCAGTTTGGATAAAGACAAAGAACAGACAAATGCAAAGAGGACTTAGAACCCTGGTTTTGGGATTGGAGACCTGGGTCCCAGTACCAGCTCTGTCTCTTAGTGGTTTTTCCATTCTTGTCTGAACTTGGGTCTCGGAAAGAGAGAGGAGCAGTGTAGCCAGGTGGAAAAACAGTAAGCTTCAGAATTTGACAGACTTGCATTTGAGTTTTGGCTGTGCTACTGTTTGTGTGAGTTTAATCTCTCCAAACCATGATTTGCTCTATTAAAATAATGGGTCAACAAAAACAAATGGGTAGACGGATGAATGGACAAACAAAATGTGGTATATTTATATAATGGAATATTACTCATCTATAAAAAGAAGTGATGTGCTGGAGCATGCTACAATCTGGATGAACCTTGAGGACATCATGTTGAACAAAATAAGCCAAACACAAAAGAACAACTATTGTATGATTTCTCTTACCGGAAAGAGCTGGAATGAACAAATAGAGACAGAAAGGAGAACAGTGGCTACCAGAGATGGGATGAGGGTGGCGCGGGATAAGATAGGAGTTATTGGTAAATAAGTATGAGTTTTGGTTTGGGATGATAAAAATTATCTGGAAATAGATGGTAGTGGAAGTTACACAGTAACATCAATTTTCTCAATGTCAAAGAACTACTTAAAATGGTTAAAGTTACAATTAAAAGTAAGTAATTTTTAAAAATGGATATAATAGATTAAATGAAGTATATGAAAATGTCTGGGGCATTGTAGTTTCTGTTCTACTGAAAAAGGTAAGAGAGGAGGAGGCTGAGTAGGGGGAGGGGGAAGGGGAGGAGAGGAAGAAGAAAGAAGAAGAAGAAAAAAGAAAATCCTGCCTACCATAGTGAAGTAGGAGAAAGAGTGAGGAAAGGTGGGAAGAAATTGGAGTAAGAGAGAATAACAAATCTGGGGATATGAATTCGTGAGAAGGCTCTGAGTTGCTCCCTGTTTGAGCAAAAGCAAACTTCCATAACTTTGAGCCATTACATCTTTCGGGGAACGTTTGCTCCCAAGCCACTATTATTCATGATAACTGAAGCTGTGGGGTAGTTGAGATTGCCCAAGGAGAGTTTGTAGAATGAGAAGAGAAGAGAGCTTGGCACAGAACTTTGAGGAATACCCACTTTGAAGGCACCAAGAATTCTGAGGAGCAGCCTTCAGGGGCCTTGTAGAAGTCAGGGGAAGGAAGTGTTTTACGAAGGAAGAAGAGTTCAATAACATCAAAGGCTGCTAGGAAGTAAAAAAAGAACCGAGACATATCCATTGTATTTAGCCCAAAGGAGTTTTATATGATCTTGTCAAAATAGTTTCCGTGGATCATAAGTATAAGTCAAATTGCAGAGGTTGAGGAGTAAGAGGGAGAAAATGCAGGCAACTTTGACTGGGAAGGTGTGAGGTGGGGAGTGCCAAAGGAGAAACATGTTGGTAAGAAGGCATGGTTCTTCCTTCTTTTCTTCCTCCTTCTTTTATTCATTTTTTTTCTTTACCCCTTCTTTTTCCCCCTTCCTTCTTTTACCTCCTTCCAGTAAAAAAAGCCTAAGCACATTTAAATTCTAATGAGAGAGAAACTGAAGATACAGGCAAACGCTTTCCAAAGTTCTTACCTACTGCTCAGACCACTTTCCCACAAAACCAATTGCCCACCAAACAGTTGCATCTGCATGTGCCTTGGGCATGTGAAGTCTAAGGTGGATTTTCTTATCTCCTCCCTAGTTTCAGGCTCCTCTTATCCCCATAGCTGGCACCACCATCCATTCTCCCAGTGGCTCAAGCTGGATGCCTGTGGGCTGCCCTAGATTCCACCTTCTGCAACCCACCTGAGTCCTATCCATACTACCTCTTTAGCACTGGTCTAATTTTCCAGGCTGCCAAAGGCAATATACCAGAAATGGGGTGATTTTTACAATGGGATTTTATTAGCTTAAAAGCATACAGTTCTGAGGCCATGAAAATGGTCCAAATCAAGGCTTCATCAAAATAATACCTTCTTTCTGAAGACCAACTGGTGGTGATCCTGGACTCCTTTGTCGTATGGCAAGGCACATGGCAACATCTGTTGGTATCTCCCTTCTCTTGCAGGTTTCATTGCTTCTGGCTTCTTGCTTCCACGACTTTCTCTCTCTTTGAATTTCATTCTCTTGTAAAGGACTACAGTAAGAGGATTGAATGAGTTGAGTCACACCTTAACTTAAGAGCCTACTCACCAAAAGATACTACTTACAATGGGTCCACACTCACAGAAACAGATTAATTTTAAGAACACACTTTTCCCATATGCTCCACTCCACTAGTGTGGTACATTTGTTACAATTGATGAACACCTATTGAAGCATTGACACTAAGTGTGGCTTACAGTTTCCATTATAGTTTAAACTCTCTCCCACATATTTTTGTAAGTTGTGATAAGATATATAATGGCCTATATCTGTCACTGCAACAATCTTTCAGGACAATCCCAATGTCCTGAAAAATGCCATCCTATTACACCTATTTTTTTTTAAGATACTTAGTTTACATAAATGTTATGTAAAAAATATAGGGGATTCCCATATGAAAGAACGAATGACAGAAAATGGAGACAGGGCTAAATGCAGAGTTTTGAGGCACTGATTCTTCCCAAACCTGGTTTGGCTTAAACAGTAAGCATGTATTGTCTTATGGTTTCATGAGCTAGAAGTCCAAAATCAAAATGTCAGTGAACTTATGCTTTCTTCCAGGAATCATTCTGGGGCTGGCTGCTGATATCCCTTGGGATTCCTTGGCTTGCCCCTCTGCCTCTTGTCACATGGTGATGTCTTCTCCTTTGCCTTGGCTTTGGCTTTTGGGTTCTCTTTAAGGCCTCCAGTAATCCAAATTAAGATGTACCTTCATTCAGTTCGATCTGACCTTAACTAAAAATATTATCTTCAGGAAGTCCTGTTTACTAGGGGTTCACACCAATAAGGAGATGGATTAAGACTAGGAACAAGTCTAAGTTGGGGTACATAATTCAATTTACCATAAAGTATAACTGGATTAAAGTAAGTCCTTGCCTCCTCTTAGGGCTTCCCTCCTTTAAGGCACGTTATACTATTTTTCAATATGCTCTGGATGATGAGCTTTAAACCTGGATATTTCCTGATTTCAAGATTGAGATTTCAAGACAGAAACTTAGAGTATGTCTATACATGCATCCTAGACTCAACATAAGTATTGTTTAAAAGCTACATTTAAAGACACTTTACCAACCCCCCCAAAAATTGTCCAGTTGATTTCTACAGGTGAGCTTGTATAATTGTTAAATGGTTTTCCTTTACTATCTTAATACTTTGCACTATCCACTAAGCAAAGCTTTGGAGACTGCACCAGGAGCAGGAGGTATTGCCCCACAGCACATTTGTACAATATCAGTAACAGTTTCTATTACTCTGGCTCATTAAAATTATCTTTCCAGAAAGGGTATGCTACTAATCTCAAATGCTATTATAGAACTTGTATTTAAAAGGCTCAACTTCGTATTTTCCCAAACCCAATTTCCTAAATATTTGGATTGATGTCACAAACAAGGGACTTGTCATCTGAAAACTCGTACTTAGGGCCATGGCTCTTGGGCATTTGCGTCATCTCCCATCTGAGTGAGGATTAGGTTAGTCCCTGTGGATAGAACATCCGCAAAGCTGTTTGATGTTCTCTGATAGGGATTTCACAGTCATAAAATATCCAAGGAGGCATACTTTCTTTTTTTTTAAAAATCAGTTTGTCTAACAGTGTATCTGAGGTACAAAATACACTCCATTGAACAAATGTCTGCCCACAACACAAACTTTCACATCTTTTAGATAGTGTGTATATAATACAAGCGCAATAAAGCATAAATCAGCTGTTCACCTGCCAAGTTTCCTTTGTAAACTTGTTGTGCTGGCATCACCAACTCATGACAGGCAGATCAGAAGCACATCAGAAAACGTCAGTGGAGCAATAATTAGCAACTGCGTCAGGCGTCTGGGCCCATTTTGTTAATGTGAGATCATGGCTTTCTTGCTCTTGGATGAAAAAGAAAGAATGGTGTCTGGAAACTATAAATGACCTAATTAATTTTTCTCATATGTATATGGGGGAGAGTATTATTTAGATCAAAAATTTTAATAAGACATTAAGAAAATGTGAATATTCTAAAGGGATAGCCAAATGAGTCATTGGGCTTCCCTGAAAACACCTCAGGTAGCCAATTAATTATTTATAGACTATTTAATAATATGTCTAGCCCTGTATCAGATATTTTGCCAATAAACAAAATAGGTAATGCAGGCTGTTGTGAATAAGAAGCTCTAGAAGACGATAATAATTTGTATGAACAATTATTAATAGACAACAGTACCTCTATGCATGTTATTGAGTGCTAAGTAGGTATGGCTATAAATACTTCAGGAATTAAGAGAAACAAGTAGAGTTCAGGAAAAAGGCATGAGGGAGGTAGAGTTGAATGCAACTTGTACATGGAAAGAATTTTGAAAAATGGTTAATAGTGATTGAGCCTTTCTTTGTGTGTCCTACTATGCTAAGCAATCAACTTACAGTATTTCATTTACTTCTCCCTACAATTGCATGGAGTAGATACTGTTGTTTATCCCCATTTTACTAAAGAGAAAACTGAAAAAAGAAGAGGGCTAGTGACTTGTCTAATACCACTTAGCAAATATGAGGTGGACTTCCAGAGCTGACTCCAGAACCTGATCTCTTAACCATTTTGCTACAATAACTAGCTATACTAAAATAAAAGACATGGGTATAGACATGACTAGGGGCAGAAATATATACGTACATATTAGATATGGTGTAGGCAGAAGATAGCACTAAGGGAGACTTTCAGATTCAAGAGAAGCATGAAACTAAAGTGTAAAAGTGGAACTTGGCATGGACTTGAGGGAGGATGATGAAGATACTTGATTTAATTGGAAAGGGGGACTTCTCTTGGCAAGGGCTAGGTAATAGGGGGAGGTTATGGAAGATCCCAGTGGAAGGTCAGTGTTGGCATGCCACAGGGGATTTTGGCAGGTCTGGGGCTGAGATTCAGGTGTCTACTGACTGTTCAAATGGATAACCACCATGATTTGTCTGTGTGCTTTGGACAGGAGGATACTCTTTAACTGCAGCTAAAATTTTAGAGACACCAATACCGGCGTTCAGGGTTGGCCCCTGATTCCACTGGAGGCCAGCAGAGCTGTGGGAAAGAGCTTGAGCCCTGACTGCTCTTGGGGTTCAGACACACACAGACCTGAGTGATAAAGTGGAGGTGGGAAGCAATGGAAATGTTCTGAGGCTTCAAGGGGAGCTGTAAACTTACAGTCAATGCACATAGCTGTGAACTAGTGGGCGTGAATCTCTAGCAGGTCTACCACATTAGGTAGACCTCGCCATTCTAGTTCTATAATTTCAAACAAGACATCCCTTAGTTCAAGCCAATCACTTAACCTAGTCCCTGACCAGAGAAACAGTGATTTCTTCTAATTCCGGACCATGGAAAAGACTTCCAAGGGTAATATTTCACCACACACTATGTTCTCCTTGTGCTTTGATGTGGGGCATTAACCCGTGAGTAAGATGCAATTACACAGTGCACAGTGACCCATCCCCACCCACTGTTGTCTCGGAGATTTCTGCAAAGGTATGAAAAGGAGAAGTATGGAAAGCTGTCAAAATGACATTGGAGGTCACTTATAAATGACGGTCCTGGAAATGCTTGGAGATGAGAACCCTGCAAGAAATAGCCCTTCTTCAGGAGTAGAAGGGGGTGGACATATATAGCTACTGAGAATCACAAAGCAGTGTTGAAGTGCTGCATGTGCAGGCAAAGTCTAGTGGTACAGAGGAAACTCAGGTTATTCACTACCCAATGTTCTGGTGGTTTAGGTATATTATGGGGTGTGCACACATAAGCCCTATGCATCATGTGTGCTTGTATTTATTAAGCAAAGACAGTAAGCCTTTTCCAGAGAGATCACGAATTAACGCCAATGATTAAAATAGTAAAAGAGTAAAAGAAGCACAAATACCTCCTCTTACCCCCCCTCCCATAAATCTCTTATAAAACTTTGGCTTGGGGAAATAAGACTGATCACTTTGTTACTAAAACTTGTTTCTTTGCCCATCCAAAGATGAATGCTTATTTCAAAGCACAAGCAATGCATAGCTTGTGGCTTCAGTTTCACTTGTCCTCTATTGTAAGCCCAAGGTCACGGCTGCCAGTGAGCACACCGACAGCTCCCAATTTACGAAGAGGTTAGGCTCCAAAAATATACTTGTAAATTAGTCCTCTGGAGCATGGAAGCATTTCTCCATACAAGGATGCTCAGAAGGAGTTCTCAACCCTCAGGCCAGCTCGTAGAATTCAATGTAACACCCAAGGGTGGTACCAAGAGCCATTACAAAACTACAAGGATGAGGGTGGACGGAGCAGATCCAGGGAGGGAGTGCCAGGGCTGTCATGTTTTCAACTGGAAGAGCCCAATTCGTAATCATTTTTGGCACATGCTTTTCAGGGTTTGTTGTCCTAGCAATATACAGCATTATGTCAAGGAAAAAAAAATTATTTCAAAAGAGTTTAGGACTCACAAAAAGTGGCAAAAATAGTGCAAAGATTCTGTGTACCCTTCACCCAGCTCCCCTCAATGATGATGTCTTACCTAACTATAGACATTGTCAAAACCAGGAAATTGACATTGGGACTCTGTTATTGATTCTGGTGGAGAACTTATTTGGAGTTCACCAGTTCTTTTTCCCCCCTAAACAAATGCAAGGGTTTAGAATTTTTAGGCCACTTATTTCTCCAGTGTTACAGTTGCTAAAAATCTGTATTTTTGACACTCACGTTTCCATTCCTCAAAGTAAAAAAAGCAAACAAATAAAAAAAACCTGCTAATGTTATTCGGGTGGAGACTGGTTTTACATTCATACTAACTACTTCAATTTTGATACAAAAACGGCAATTTTAAAAAAAAGTCTGGAATATGCTATATATGAAACCCAGAGAATAATTTATGAAATGAACGACTGAAATTTAATTCTAAGCCAAGATTCTGCAATGTGTCCCCTGAGTCTTGTCCCACTATTGCTGTGAACTGAGTGAAGCCATTTTGGTGGAGTCACTTAATCGCTTCAGTTTTTGGTTACTTGGTTATAAAATAAATAAATTAGACTAATGACCTCTGAAATCCTTTCAGTTAAAAAAAAATCCTATGATATCCCCCTGTCATAGAGATCATTATAGAACACATAAGGTGGTTTTATTAAAAACAAACAAACAAGCAAATAAACAAACAAGCAAACTCCTCACATCAAAGTCATGGAGAAAGTACAAAAGAAAATGCAAAGTCAGTGCCAGGCAGGTGAGAGGCAAAGGTGGTAAGGGACAGTAAATTTAAAAAAAAAGCTTGGGCTGCGAGTGCTGCAGTGAGCCAAGGTTTGAGCACCTGAGGACCCACCGCTTAAACCTGGGCAAAATGTGGACAGCTTGTGTTAACTCTTCCAAGCCTCAGTTTCCTCAACTGTAAAAGGATGCTTTTACTTGTTAGTGTTGTTCTGAGGATTGAACGGATCCAGTATGTGACGCGCACGGGCAGAGCCTCTGGCATAGGGTCTCCTTTCATAAATGTTCACGGAGGCCCTGAAAGTTAGATTTGAAATAGGAATGAAATAAAAAACCCGGGAAGAGAGTTAGAGTTTGATGAGGTGACATGGTCTAGAAGTTAGCCTGCCATCAGTGGTGGCAGTTAGCTTGAAGCAGTGAGGCTCTGGTTCTGAGGGAAGTAGAGAAGGGCCTCTCACGGGGCTCAGATGTGTGCGTGCATCTTTGCACTCAGAGAAGTACTTGACTGAATGGAGAAAGGGGACAGGGCTTTCTCACCACGATGAGGAAGAGACTCATGGTCTCAGTGGCACTCTGAATTGACTGAGAGACAGAGATGAGTCAAACAGACCACTCTAATCTGTTTTTAGGAAAAGTAAGCAGGTCCCACATACTTTTTTTCAACTTTAATTTTTTTACTTTACTTTTAATTTTTTTTAATTCGAGAAGTAGTAAGTTAAAACAATTATGCATTCCATAGAATCCCCATATATCACCCCACCATCCACATACTTTTTATCTCACTGTAAATTTAAGAGATGAACTTGGACTGTGAAACCTAAGGGAGAACCCAAGATATTTTAATATGAAAATGAAACTATGGTTTATCAATCTCGCCCCATTTTGTTGCTCATGCTAGTTTCTTATCTACAAATTTTTTTCTGCTGTCTCTTAGTATTTATAACCTTCCAATTGCCGTTACTCAAGATAAATCTTAAAATCATCTAGACAACAATTAATGCAGTAAAGACAGAGAAAGAAGAAAAGAACAATTGAAACAGAAATACTTATATATACTCCTGTCTAGCAGTCACACAATACAGCAATTTCCATCATGTCCCACTGGGTAATCTTGGTCTCTTTATTGTATTCCTTTGGGCCACATTAAGAAAAGGATTTTGAATTTGTCAGATGGCTTTCATCTTTTCACATTTAAGACATAGTTTTAAAGTCTCACAAAATTGACATCTGTCAGCATTCAACAAACTTCATTAGAGAACATGCCTCAGTAAATATGTACATACCACAATAACCTTGATTAATGTGGTTTATGCTTTTGTTTTTATATTTTATATTTTTGTTTTTATATTTAATGTTATAAAAAGAGAACTTGAACCCACTGCATTACGCAGCTAGGAAATGATCTAAAGATTTTAATTTAATGTTATTTTTAGAAAAAAATCATTTATTGGTTCATCCTAAGACTAGAAATTATTCTTTGACTCCAATGTAGACTGGGAAAACAATCATGTATAGTTTTTAAAAATATAAAGATTAATTCCAACAAGAAAGTAATGAACAAGTAGAAAGCTTTAACTCATGAAATCAGGCAAGCACCCTCTTCCCCATTGGTGTGACTTTGCTAACCTGTAGAGAGAACAATATCCAAGTGATCTTTTATAACCACTAACATAAGAAATTGCATTGCAAGGTTTCCAGTTCAATGTAGCACTTTAGGAGATAAAGAAACTAAGTCTTTACTTAAAAATCACTTAAAATGTTCCACTGGTATATTTTACAAAACGTTTACGTCAAAACAACCTGGTTTTATAAATAAAAGTGGCTACTTTAATTGTGTCAAGAAAATTAACTCTGGAGAACAGCACTTACCATTTCAAATCTAATGAGTACTGGACCCAGGGCTGGGCTTGGAAGGGATCTGACTTCTAGATTCAGAGTCAAGGCTATCTGGGAGACAAAGATTGGTGACATCAGTCAACATATTCCTAATCAAGGAAAATAGTCTTAAATCCAATGCACGCAATTTTATTCAGATGAAAATAGACATTGAAAATAGACATGGGGTTCCATATTCCATTTTGAGATTCCTACTATGTCAAAGTGATGGCTTGGCTAATATATCAACTTGACCAGGGAATGGTACCCAGTTGTTTGGTCAAGCAAACACTGGACTAATTGTAATGCAAAGACATTCCCTAGACTTTAATCATCTGTGAGTTGATTGCATCTATGTCTGATTACATCTATATTCAACTGAAGAGATTGCCTTCAGCAATGGGTGATGTCTCATCCAATCAGTTAAAGACCTTAAAAGAAGAAGTGATTTTAGTAGCAGAGAGAGAATTCCCATCTCCACTTCACACAGCCAGCGTCTCCTGGGGAACTCAATGAGGACCTCAGTCCGAGTTCTTGGCTTGCAGCCTGCTCTATGGAATTCGCACTTGTGCATCCCCATGGTCGCGTGAGACAATTTTTATAAAATCTCATACTATTTACAGATATCTCCTGTAGGTTCTCTTTCCCTAGAGAACCTGACTAGTACAGTAAATAAATATAGACTGTCTCATCTCTGTCTCCCATGACAAATAAAAGAGTTACTTAGGCAACATTTTCTCTATTCCCAGTATCATTCTATTCCCATATTTTAAGATATTTCTTTTATGATCTCTAATAAATCACATTTGCAGATCTTACAAAATTGAAAGTGACTCTTGAGAAAGGTTCCACATTTTTCAAAAACCAACTAGTGTTCTTGATGGAAGCATATCAACACCAACTCTTGCTAAAAAGAAGAAAAGAAATGTGCTGGGAAAATAAAGAGCATCTCCTAGAACTAGGAAGGAGGCTAGAGAGCAAAGGTCAGAAAATGGGCAGTGAGAGCCACAGCTCAGGGCATCTCCATGGCTGGCCTGGAGAGATGCTGTGACTGGCCTCGCCACTCTGCTGTGCAGTCACTCAGCACTGATGTTGCTAGACCCCAGCTGCCCTTGTAAATAATACCTCATCTGCCCTGCATCCTTGTGGCACTCTTCAGGAGTCAAGGATCTGGGCAAGAGCACCTGAGTGGCTGGACCTCAGCAGAGCATGGGGTCTGGTCAGTCAGCTTGGGCCATGAAGGGCTCCACAGTGGGGCATGCTCTCAAACAGGAACATAGAAGGTGTGAGAGTTTGAAGTTTTTTGTGAATCAAGAAAGATCATATGCTTAAACTAATCTGTGCCTGTGGGTATGGGGCATTTGATTATAATAAGGGACTTTTTGATTAGATCACTTGATTAGATCACTTCAGGGCTTTTGATTGGACTGTCAGTAAGGTTGGGTCTCTGTCCTCTTGCTGGGGTCTTATAGAAACCAAACACTGGGAGCAGAAACACAGAGAGAGAACCGCCATTTTGACCCTGCCATATGAGAGAGAGGACTCTAGAGATTGGCCGCCATCTTGCCTTGCCACATGGCAGGTCTCCCAGCATCTGCCAGCAGCTGACCTTCGGTGAGAAAACATCTCTGATGGTGGCTTCATTTGGACATTTCATGGTCTCAAAACAGTAAACTTTTACCCCAATTACATTTCCTTTATAAAATCCAAACCATTTCTGGTATATTGTATTCACAGCCCTGTGGCAAACTAAAACAGAAGGAATAGTGCCTTCCCCATCACTCAAGGAAAAATATTCCTTACTATTATTATTTTAAGTCATTTTCTTCAGGGAAAGCTTGTATCCTAGGCCCTGCCATTTATTAATTAGGAGACACTGGATGTTCTCATCTGCTAAACTGCCAAAATGCAGATACCATAAAATGGGGTGACTTTTACGATAGGGATTTATTTAATTTAAATGTTTACATTTCTGAGGTTGAGAAAAATGTCCAAGTCAAGGCATCCTGTGGCAATGCTTTTTCCCCAAAGACTATTTTCTGGTGGTCCTTGACATATGGCCAGGCTCATGGCAGCATCTGCTGGTCTCTCCTTTCTCATCTGGGTTTCATTGCTATCAGTTTTTTGCGTTTGCAGCTTTCTCTCCTCTCTCTGAATTATGTTCTCTTATAAAGGACTCCATTAAGAGGATTAAGACTTACCCTGGGCCGTGCATTTGCTGAAGTAACCTCATCAAAAGGTCCTATTTACAATAGGTTTACACCACAGAAATGGATTAACTTTAAGAACATGATTTTCTGGGGTCCATATACAGCTTCAACCATCACAATGGACAACTTTATTTTCCTCGGTCTCCATGGTGATGAAAATGGGACATACCTCTCAGGATTGTTGTAGAGATTACATGAATTAAGAATATGTGTGAAATGTTTAAAACACTGCCTGGAATGCAGCAAGTGTGTATAAGTATTTTAAAAATAGATAGCAGAAAAAAATGTAGGAGCTGGATGAGCCAAAGGAAAGAAATAAAATTGTCATGCTTATGCATAACCACAGCCAACACCCCACAGCACAACTCTCCAGACCACCTTTGATGCATGTAGAGACTCTAGAAATGTCATTCATTCCACAGATACTTGTTGAGTTCTGATTTTATTCCAGGCTCTACTTGTGCTAGGACAAAATGAAGAATTCTTACAGAGAATGCATGTATGTTATTTCATCTAAAAAATGGGATTATATAGAACATATTACTCAATTACAATTCTTAGACCAAGGCTGATCTGCAGTTTTTGTTATCTGTCAGCAGTTACATAAGTATACACGTAGGCAGTAAGCATTTAGAAAGTTTATAATATTCTGACATCACCATAATATCCAAGTGTGTAATCAGTGGGCTAATCTCCTTGAATAGGATGTAGACAAATTCCAGAATTGCTGATTCACCTCTAAGCCTTGTGTCATGAGCCACAACATTCAGGACCAGTAAGACCATATATTGGACTGCAATGGACTGGGAACAAGACAGATAGACAAACATGTTCTCTTTACCACCAATTGTTTGAAAAGCACTGGTATGGAATGCAGTCTTTGTAACCTGTTCTTTTGTGAAATGTTGTAAGCCTCATTCCATTTCAATGACTATGTTTCTAGATGTAATTTTTAATGAATGTGTTTTTCTTCAGCTTTTAGGTTTGCTGGAGAGGTGTCTTAAGCTTAATTGACACCTACAACTTTCCTGAGATTGTATTGTCTTTTCCCATTTGAAGATTACATTAATGTAATTTATGTGTGAGGGCACTGAGTTTCAGGAAAAGCAGATTTTTCTTGAACATTCTTCCCAGAGGGACTTCTTACCAAACTATTGAAAGAACCTCACTAAAAATAGTTTCATTCATAATAAGATCCAAAGGCAGAAATCCCTGGCAATACTTTAGCAGACTTTAATTAATAGTACTGTGTCTTCTTCGTTGAGACTTTCACAAATCCCCAAAGTAATAAATGTTATTACAGCACAAGCAAGCTGTTTTCTTTTACTCATTTCTCAGCAAGAATATGATTTTTTTTCTCACTTTACCTCTCTGTGATTCAAAATCCCCAAGCAAAGCTGTGTTCCGATGCTGATTGTTGGGGATTGAATCATGTACCCACCCCCCGGCAAATATATGTTTACATGTAAATATGAGCCCATTTGTAAATAGGACTTTTGGAGATGTCATTTTTAAGGTGTGCACAAACTGAATGAGGGGAGTCCTCAACCCAATATGGCTGAGGTCCTTATAAGCAGTGGAAATTGGACACAGGAGAGACTAGAGACAGAACAGAAGGAGACAGATTACCATGCAGTAGAGAATTGTGGGAAAGCCATCGTCAGAATGCTACAGACTTTGAAAAAAACATGGCCTTGATGATGCTTTAGCTTTTTACTCCAGGCCTCCAAAACTGTGAAACAATGAATTCCTGTTGTTTAAGCCAACCTGGTGAGTGGTATTTGTCATAGCAGTCCTGGCAAACTAAGACTGATGTTGGGAGTCTGGCTAGCTTCACTCATTAGCTAAGTGACTTGCTCTCTCCCACCCATCTTGAAGCATATGCAAATCAAGGTGGCGTTTCCCTCAAATAACAAGCTATCACATGTTCTGAACCTTCATCATCAGTCTAGGATGGAACATGTCTACAAACAAATGGAAAATGTGAAGAGAATTTTGTGAGTCCTACACGAAAAAAAAATGCCATTCATTAGATGGGACACTTTATGATGCATCTGAAAAGACAGGAAATTTGGAATCTTATGGGGAGTATTATGGCAATTTGGTACTTCCCAGGCTACACCAACCAATAGAAGGATGACCCCTCTTTGGCACTCATGCTGCTGTTCCCTTCTCCTCCACATTCTGAATTAGTTGTGGCATTTTTTCCCACTCGACTTCAAAGCTGTCCTCAATAGTGTGCTCTATCTAGAAAGCCCCGACCAACTGACCCAGGTGGGACAAGAGAAGAAACCTATTTTGCATCTAGATGAAAACGATACCTACATTAGGTTTCTAAGAGTTGCAATTCACTTTACCCTGCAGTTATATTAGTAGCCCCAACACCTGAAGTGTTGGAAAGAAAAGTGGTGAAGGATTTGCTATTTTACTTTAGAAGAGTAAATATGAACTCCAGAAATTACTTAGGCTGATATGTTTTTCTACCTTATCATAATTCTGCTCTGGACTATTTCAGTCCTATTTGGCATTTTTTCTTCATGCCTACCCATCCCAAAGATGACTTAAATCTAAATCTTAGATATTTCAAGTATAGAGATAGAATCTATTTCAAAAGGATTATAATATCTAGACTATCTCTCCCTGCCCAAAACCAAAAACTTTCTCCCAGGGGAGTCCAAATCAGAATCATTCAGCAAGAGAATGGGCCAGAGAAAGATAATTATTAATACTAATCAATCTAAATCAATGTTAGGGTCTAATTATCAGCCATGGAATAATAGAAGTATAGAGCAATTTTCTACTACATTTACATGCTAAGGTAAAAGTGACTATTTCTATGACAAATAAGGAAAGAATAAGAGTCTTTCAAACATTCTCACCTACTTGTCACACACACACAAGAAATATGATTCCTCATTTTTTCCCTTAGTCCTGAGCACATGCACCAATTCTTTTGCCACATTTTCTTTCATCAGATCTTTGAGGAAAAAAACAAAAAACTTATTTCAGGAGGAAGGACATTCTTGAGGGGGAATCAAAGAGGCTTTCATTTATTCAACAAATAATAAATACTGTAGCAGTTTGATACGGTTATGAATCCCAAAAATAGATATTGGATTATGTTTGTAATCTGGTCTGTACCTGAGTGTGATTAAGTTATGATTAGGGCTTTGATTGGGCCATGTCACTTGGTGGGTGGGGACTCACAGATAAAAGGCATGACAAAGGACAGAGTTGGGATTTTTGGTGTTAGAGTTTTGATGTTGGAATTTGATGCTGAAGCCATAAGCTGGAGCCCCGGGAAGTAAGCTCACAGAGGAAAGAGAAGCAAGCCCCAGCAAGAGAGGAGCCCTGAGCCCAGGAAGAAGCAAGCCCTGGGAAGAAAGGAACATTGAACCCAGAGAGAAGCAAGACTCTGGATGGGAGGAACCCAGGAAGCCTGAACCCTCATAGACATTGGTAGCCATCTTGCTCCAACACGTGGAAATAGACTTTGGTGAGGGAAGTAAGTTATGCTTTATGGCCTGGTATCTGTAAGCTCCTACCCCAAATAAATACCCTTTATAAAAACCAACCAATTTCTGGTATTTTGCATGAGCACCCCTTTGGCTGACTAATATAAATACCTTCTTTACATGAGGCACTGTTCTAGGTGCTGACAATATCAAAGTGAACAAAACACATGGAATTTCTTGCCCTCATGGAACTTATATTCTAGAGGGACACAGAGAAGGTAAATAAGATAATTTTATGATCGGAGGCTTGCAGGAATCTAACCTTGTATTTTACCAGGGGACAATCGTTCTGTATTCACCAATTCAGTGTTTGTGGCTACTTTATAGAACTTAGCTATACGAACAATGAGAATCAAAACTATCGGATGGTGACAGATTCTTTGGGGACAAACAAAGCAGAAAAGGGAGCCAGGGAGGATATGTTTGGGAGGAGGGGAGGGGGTGGAAATGGGGGACCTGAGTAACAAGGGGAAGCCTCACTGAGGTGACAATTGAGTAGAAACCTGAGGATACTGAGATTCTGAGTCCGAGTGACTGAAACGTGGTTCCCCCAAAAGGCAGGGCAGGGGGATAAGCTGGGTGGGCGGAGGACATCCTGAGATTGGGATCCAACAGGCAGTTAAAAACATGAATTAGACTCTGGGCCATGAGACACACAACCACAGAACTAGCTGACAATGAGGTGGTAGGAAGATGAATCTTGGTAGCTGAGAGCAACAAGAGAAAGGATAATAAAAAAATATGATTCGACAAGCTCCTACTGCATCAGGAGTGCTAACGTGTTTTATTCTGCACATCTGTCACCCCGAAGACATCCCTGCAAGGTCCCAACCATGCATCCTGCAACGAAAAAGAACAACAGTGGTACTAGGCAGTATTTATAAAGAGCCTACTAGGTGCCAGACACGTTTCTGGGACTTTCGACAGCTTGGTTGATTCAATCCTCATGCCGACGGAGGCAGGTATATTATTAGACTCATTCGGGAGATGAGAAAACTGGGGCTTAGAGATGAAGTTCTCCAAGGCCCTAAACTGGAAGCCGAGGGAAACCAAAGGCCCAGTCTGGCTGGATCGTCTCTGCTCTCAAAGGAGCAAAGTTGCGTCTGTGCTCTATCAGCCTCTTCTGCCCTTAGAGAAAAGCCAGCTGAGGGCAGAACTTGGGTGAGTATCTTGAGGGGCAGGGGAAAGAGCTGGAGACAGTTTTCAACATGGTAGAGCGCTCGGGGCCGTGTCAGGGAGCGCGGGCGCGGGGGCGCGCACAGCCACACACTGCGGCCAAACCTGAGCCCGGGGGAGTGGTGGACCCCGGCGCCGCAGGGGCAGAGAAGAGGCAGGGAGGGACTTTCCACCCCCGCGGCAGGACGGCACACACGTTTCTGGGGATATTTGAGAGCTCAGGGAGAAGCGAACATCGATGGTTCAAGCCAACCCTGAAACTCCCTTTCCCAGGGAGTTAAGGCAGGGAAGCAGCCTGTGCCAACTGTGGCCTGAGCAAGTCGCTTCACCTCTGTGAGTCCCAGGTGTCCTAATGTCAACTTGGAGAATCGCTGAGATGTCTCCAAAACCTAACCCCGGGTGCTTCTTAGTTCTGCAGTCGGTCACGGGCACACAGTGGGCGCCTCCTGAGAGCCAAGCCCCCGCTCTGGGAACCCGGCTGCCCGGCCCGCGGTGCGCCGCGGAGTTAGGCCTGGAGATGCCTCCCGGCTGCCCTGGCCACCGCCCAGAGGTCAAGTCCGAGAAGCAGCAGCGAGGCGGGCTGCTTAGCGCTAGAACTTTCTCCCTCTGGGACCCGGGTCGGGGCCAGATGGCAGAGGAGGCAGCTGGCAGGGACCGCGGGGAGCCGCGCGCCAGGCGGGAGGCTGTGCCCGTCACTCGCCGTCCCGGGCACGGGCCCGGGCGCGCCCAGGGGTGTCCCCAGGCGGTCCAGGGCGGCGGGGCGCGGGAGGTGGCGCGCGGCCGGGGGCGCCCACGGCGGGGCGGGCGGGCGGAGCGCGCGGGAGGGCGGCGGGGCGGCAGGCGGCGCGGGCGCGGGCGGGGCGCCAGGGGCCGGGTGGTGGGTGGGGGCGGGAGGGGCGGGGGGAGAGAAGAGGCCGCGGAGCCCTCGGGGCACTGCGAGGCCCGGCGGCGCGCGGGAGCCGGCGCGTCCCCGGGAGGCTCTCGGCGGCTGGGGAGGGCGCGGCGGGCCGGAGCGGCCGGGGCGGCGGCACGATGCCCACCTTCGACGAGGCGCTGCGCAGGGCGGGCGAGTTCGGGCGCCTCCAGCAGCGCGTGTTCCTGCTGCTGTGCCTGACGGGCATCACCTTCGCCTGCCTCTTCGTCAGCGTGGTCTTCCTGGGCACCCGGCCCGAGCGCTTCTGGTGCCGCGGGCCGAGCGCCGCCGCGCTGGCCGAGCGCTGCGGCTGGAGCGCGGACGAGGAGTGGAACCGCACGGCGCCCCCCGGGCCGCACGGCGCCGGCCGCTGCGAGCGCTTCGTCCTGGAGGCGGCCAACGCCAGCGCCCTCGCCTGCGACGACCCGCTCGCCGCCTTCCCCAACCGCTCGGCGCCGCTCGTGCCCTGCCGGGACGGCTGGAAGTACGCGCAGCCCCACGCCACCATCGTCACCGAGGTGAGGGGCGCGGGGCGCGGGGCGCGGGGCGGGTGAGCGCGGCCGCTCCGGGGGCGCCGGGGCCAGGTGCCTTCCCCGCCCCCGGGAGCCGGCAGCGAGGAGGCCAGGCTCGCGTTGTGAGGAGCTGGTCCCCAAGGGAGGACCGTGGGCAAAGGGACGCGGTGGTGACCTTTGGGGACTGACGAGGTAAACCCACCCCTTTGGAGAGCCGCGCTGTAAACGGCTGGGAAAAGCCTGCCTTTGCCGTCTCAACGCTCCTGAGTTCACGGAGAGATGCTTGGGCGCCAGGTGTCAATGAGAACTTTGATAGAACCCAAGTTTCAAGATGCACGTGCCTTCCCGGGAATCGGCCAAAGCACCCAGTTGACGCTACCTTTGAGCATGAACTGGACATTACGGGGAGACGCACGGCACAGAGCTGGATCTCCGGGGGCAGGGAGGGTTAGCAGGTCGCGATTGGCCCGTGGTCTCCAGAGGGCAAAGCAGAGGGGGAAATCAAGCTTTGAAGTCTGCGCAGGTTTTTCTGTTTGTTTTGTTTTGTGTTTCCAGTTGCCTGAATGATTATCCCAAATGCAAAGGGGACAAAGGTCGAGACTCTCCTGGGAAATGATTTTGGGAAAACCGCTTTGGGACAAAGAGCAACATCCGAGAGAAGTTGGGAAAGCTGGGCTATTGAATAAGAGTTGTGATTCTCCCTGCTAATAAACTATAGGGAGGCAGCAGCAGGGGCCCCGAGCCCTAGACTCCGCCCCGTGGACGCCCCGTGGACAGGTGGCGGCTGATGGGGCGTGGTGGGGGGGGACCCCGCTGTTTTGTTGGGTGCCTTTGGGTGGCCAGTGCTTTCGGGGGGTTAGACCCGGCTTGGTCACCCTTTGCTGAGAAGGCCATTTGCACCCTTGTGAATTCCAACAACAGGGCGGAGTCACATGAAAAGAATCAATTCGGAAACTGCCTGGGATGAGCAGTTTTTAAAAACGTCTTGAATGTGCTCAGGTAAATTGGAGAAAGAAAAAAAGTTGTCTTTATTTTATGTGCTGTCATAGCAGTTTTTCAGCACCTCTTTGGATAATGGGGAAAGCACTGGTGAGGAGTGGAGAGGGCTCTGCTGCTTTGAGCAGGGATCGTTGCCCTAGCAACACCATCTTTCTGGAGTTGGGGTTTTTTAGATCTTGAGGTTGTGTGCAGATCTGTAACGGCGTTTGTGGGTGTGTTGGATCACTTTGAATGGTCCCATGTGAATTATCAAAGTGTATCATTGATGTGGAGACAGTGGCCATGGAAGGGCTGAGGGCAGGGAGAGGGAAGAAGAGATAAGATGTGGGGGCATTTTTGGGACTTGGAGTTGTCCTGATTGATATTGCAGGGACAGGTGCTGGACATTATATATCCTGCCATAACCCACTGAATGGATTGGGGGAGAGTGTAAACTACTATGTAAACTATAATCCATGCTATGCAGCAGTGCCCCAAAATGTATCTACCAAATGCAAAAATGTGCCCCAATGATGAAAGGCGTTGCTGATATGGGAGGAGTGGGGTGGGGGATATATGGGAACTTCTTATATTTTTTTAATGTAATGTTTTTTGTGATCTATGTATCTTTTTTATTTAAAAAAAGGCAATTACATGAAAATTTCAAAAAACAATAGTTAAAAAACGTTTCAAAATATGAAATAAAGACATGTTTAGAAAAATGAACCCCCCCCCCCAAATGACATGGCAACGTGTGCCAATGCTTATGTGCATTTGGGTTACTTTATTTTATATATATATATTTTTGTCTTTATTCATTTTTTTAATATTACATTAAAAAAAATATGAGGTCCCCATATACCCCCCACCCCCCTCACCCCACTCCTCCCCCCATAGCAACAATCTCCTCCATCATCATGACCCATTCATTGCATTTGGTGAATACATCTCTGAGCATCTCTGCACCTCATGGTCACTGGGCCACATCATAGCCCACACTCTCCCACGTTCCATCCAGTGGGCCATGGGAGGACATACAATGTCCGATAATTGTCCCTGCAGCACCACCCAGGACAACTCCAAGTCCCAAAAACGCCTCCACATCTCATCTCTTCCTCCCATTCCCCATTTGGGTTACTTTAATTTCCACTTGATCTTTATTGCTGCAGACTGCTTTATAAATGGTGGTGGGTAGCTGTTAGGGATTTCAGGGGTGAAGTGGACAGGGCATGGGCTAGGGAGGGCTGTCACTAGTACCTTCCCAGAGCTGTTTGTTAGGGGGCTGTTTCTATTCCTGTTAGCAGGGTGTTAGTATTTACTTCCCAGGGGAACCAAGACGCCCCACGTGGAGAATAGGTACCTGATGTTTAAAGACATCGAAACCTCATATGGAGAATAAAATGAGCCTTAAAATGCAAAATGCACACAGACTTGAGCAGGTTTTGCATGAATGAACATGCTGGGCAACGATCAAAGGCCGATATAGAATTTGTGAATTAATGCACACATACTTTAGAAGCACAGTATTCCTGGATTATTTCAAGAAGGGACCTACAGTCTTTGGAAAGGGGGTGGCTCTGGAGGGACAGTGTGGAGTGAGGCAAGGTGGGAACCTGAGTCCTGGCTCTGTCTCCAGTTAGCTTGTGGCTCAGGTGAATCACTTACCTCGTTGGGCTCTGTTTTCTCATCTATAAAATAAGGGGTTGGATTTAGCCCTGTCCAACCCAACTAACGTGATCAGCGTCATCACTATCTTTCTGTGCTCAGAACAAGAATTAAAACTCATCAGAGAAAACTAAGACAGTGTTCAGAGTGCTTTGATTAAGGCCACAGATAGAATTTGAAGTACACTGTAGAGATTTTTTTAAAATCTCAAATTACTTCTTTTTTTTGTTTTAATGTTTGGATTCTTAAGAGGAAAATTTCTACCTATTCAGGAATAGATGTTTTAGCTATCCAAAACAGCTTGTTTTTCCTCAGAGTTCTGGGTGGCTGATATTTGGTTGTTTTGAATTTTGAATATGATCCAATTAGTTTTTGTTCTTTTGAATTCTATCAGAGTGATTAAAGCAACTATAGGTCATATCTTTAATTAACACTACGTACCCAATGTTTTTTTAATTTTATATTTGTCTTTATTTTTTTTTAATGTTACATTCAAACAATAGGAGGTCCCCATATACCCCCCACCCCCACCCCACTCCTCCCATAACAACCACCTCCTCCATCATCATGGGACATTCATTGCACTTGGTGAACACATCTCTGAGCACTGCTGCACCACATGGTCAATGGTCCACATTATAGTTTATACTCTCTACCCAGTAGGCCATGGGAGGACATTCAATGTCCAGTAACTGTCCCTGCAGCACCACCCAGGACAACTTCAAGTCCTGAAAATGCCCCCACATCACATCTCTTCTTCCCACTCCCTACCCTCAGCAGCTACCATGGCCACCCTCTCCATCTCAGTGCTACATTAACTTCAATTACTAATCACAATAGTTCATGAATAGAATATCAGTAAGCCCACTCTAATTCATACTCTATTTCTCCATCCTGTGGACCCTGGAATAGTTGTGTGTGTTCACTCCAAATCTATATCAAGAGGGGGCTTAGATTCCACATGGGTGATAGATGCAATTCTCCTGCTTTCAGTTGTAGGCACTCTTGGCTCCCTGGTGTGGTGTTTGACCTTCTCCACCTCCATGTTAGCAGAGTGGGGTAAGTCCAATAAACCAGAGTGTAGGAGTTGCAAGTCTGTTGAGGCTTAGGGCCTGGCAATCACATAGTTAGTCCAGAGATTCAGGTCCCCTGAGTATACACTAAACCCTAGCACCAACCACAGGTCTGGTAAAAGTAATAGGAGAGACTTGTGAATAAAGATCATATCTGAGTCCAACTCCATCACACAGGAACACAAACTCCAAAGTAGGAGCAACTGACATGGCACTGAACTCCATCTGCCATGAGCATAGAACCTGTGGGTCTCTGTAGCCCTCAGCAGAACCAATACCTGGGGTTGTATCTACTTTATCTGTCTCTGGGACTCTGCTGAGTTGTGCATAAGGGCAACACCTCTGATAATCTCCTGACTCTTTTTTGGAGACTAATAGCCATATAAACTCATTTGTCCTTTCCATTTCCCCCTTTTATTCAAGGTCAAAAAAATTTTAACTCCTGATATTATATGTAGGCTGAGATATTCTACTGGTCTGAGTTGACCCTTTTATTCAAGGTCACATCACCAGCTGGTACTTGGTAGTAATCCCTTGGTGCCAGGGAGGTTCATCCCCAGGAGTCATGTCCCACACTGGGGGAAAGGCAATGCATTTACATGCTGAGTTTGGCTTCAAGACTGGCCAAATTTGAGCAACACGGAGGTTCTCAGGAGGTAATTCTTAAGCACCCTGCAGCTCTAGACCTTGTTCTTATTTCAGGCACACAGGTTTATAAGCATAATCATTAGTATCAAGGGCTCATTGTTGAACCATCCTTCTTTTTTGGTCTTTGCCATTGCACTTGGAGAATTGTTGCTGTGCCGTTAGGGAAAGTGATAGAGCTTCCCTGGCTAGGAACTCAGCACTCCCTCAGTTGTCATTTTTTACTGTAACCACTATGAAAATATCCAAACATTTTTATGTACCCTGGATATATGCCCTGGAGAACTCTCTGCCAACCATGTGTCCCTTGTCAATAACATCTCGCACCAGTATTCCTCCCCTGCCATTGTTGAACCTCTCTGTGATCCAAAACTTCTTCAAAAACGAAGCCTAATGTATTGCCAGGTTCCATTAATAGCAAAATGGAATATAGTGATGAGTTTAAAAGTTAGATATAGAATACATACTAATTTAGAAAAATTAAGGTAAAAATAAATTGGGGTATCAAAAAATTTTTAAATGCAAAAGCTTTGTTTTTGATGTTTTGCCTTCCATCACTGCAATAAGTGTTGCCTTGTATGCACATTGGCAAGGCACTTCTTCCATCTTTTCCTCAGTGTCTACGTCCTTCCTTTTTCTTTTTCTTTTTTCCTAATTATTTAGCTTGTCTTAACAAAAGTTTTAGATTACAGTAATTCATATATACAGTATACAGTACTCCCACATATCCAACATAAAACACTTTGTCCCTTTCCCAGCAATAATTTTTTTACATGTTCATACTATATTTACTGCAACTGATGTACAGATATTGAGACAATAGCTTTCAAACAAGGTAACATTTGGGTTTACATTGTGGTTTATATTTTAGACTATACAATTTTCTAAATTTTTAGTTATCTTATGTTTTACATTATGATTTACATTTTAGCCTATAGGCCCCTATACATTTTTGGTGTAATTTAGTATGTCCTATATCCATCCATGCACAATCTTGTGGAACACTTCCATTGTCCCACAGTTACATTGATTCCATCTATTCAATACCTCTTTCCCCTTCCCCTTAGGGCCCACAGTGACAGTCAATCTTCATTGCTTGAAGGGACATGTTCAGAGATACTTGCAACTATGTTAAGGGCTTGGCATGCTTGACTGCCCTGTCCCATTGGGAGCCACCAATTCTCTCGAGAGATACTATTCCTTCTATTTGACAACATCAGTCCTCCCCAGGATGTGGGTATACCTTCACTCTCATTGTATGGGTCTCCATCCAATGATATAACCCACTATCACAAAATAAGCACTCACACACTCCCTAGAAGCCTGTCCTGTGTCAGATTCTCCCCTTTAAGCATTAAATAGGTAACCTTCCTTATTATGTTTTTGAAAAAGTTTTCTCAACATTATATTCTCAACCACATACCTGACAATCTCCTATGTTCATTTGTTCCCCCACCCTCCCCCCAATTTCTTGGGCCATATTACCCATCCTCCCATCCCTAGCCCCCCTCAAGTCCACCAACCCCACCCAAAGGTATCCCTATGTCCCCATTTTATCCCTTCGCTGTACAAATACTTACCTCCAGCTTATCATAGATTTCACCCATGTAGGTGTCAGCTTACATCCTTCCTCCTACCCCCCAAATTCCTTTAAGCCTATCATCTGGTCTCTAGCTCTCTGCGGCAGCTTGGCTTACTTATTTCATATCATTGAGGTTATGTAGTATTTGTCTTTCAATGCTGGGGTTACTTCACTCAACATAAGGTTCTCAAGATTCATCCATGTTACCACATGTGTTTGCAGTGTATTCATTCTTAAAGCTGAGTAGGGGAAACGGACTTGGCCCAGTGGATAGGGCGCCCGTCTACCACATGGGAGGTCCGCGGTTCAAACCCCGGGCCTCCTTGACCCGTGTGGAGCTGGCCCATGTGCA